>NC_135876.1:15030788-15395788 GCF_031162955.1 Sander vitreus
TATGTCCAGTGGTCGAGTTCTTAGTTTGGACAAATGAGACTACAGTAAACAGAAATAGCCACGTTTCACCATTTAGATAAAAGCAGTCATTAGTTGTTGTAAAAAGTACCATGAGACCCTCACCAGCACTTGAAATATTAGAAGAAATCAGCCCGTCCGCATGTCCCGTTAGATACTCCTATTAGCTCTTCCATCCTGTGTCCCCCAGCCCGTCTGGCCACTCCGGGGAACAATCCTTTGAGGACGGGGACACGCCCATCGGCCATATGCGCCAATCAAATGGCCAAGCAGGGGATTTAACGCATGATGGGCGTTCACGTCAACCAATGGTATCTCTTGAACGGAATGAGTGACAGGGATACTCCCTAGCTCGAAAGCAGTGTTGCAAATGAGGGAGGCGGGGCTACGGTTGGGCGTTGCTAAAGAGCTTATGACGGGGTTTTTTTTGGCAATTGGGTCCCATTCCTTGTCAAAATGGCTTTAAATTCATCTATTTGACCTATTTGACTAATTGTAAGCTATAAAGGTGTTAAGGTGTTAGAGACATGCTTCAGGAAGTGATGCTGAGAATGAGCAGAGATAGTATTGTATAACAGACTGAAATAGCTGGGCCAGCATCCTGCAGGAAGAGGTTCAATAAGAGGACCTGCTATACTTAGATCTGTGCTTTACTCTCCGAGGTGTGTTTGAAGACAAAAACAGTCTGAGGGAGATGACAGTCATCAAAGCATGGAATGGGAGAAGAGAATAGTCTTTAGACTGTAGACTGGGTCCATTAGAAAGTGAAAGGGCGTTTCATTATTGAAAATGCACTTCTGTTCCTGGACAAGGAGGAAAGCCACAGCCTGCATTTGTTTTACAGCTGTCAGTTAAACATATTGATTTAGCCATGAATACCAAAGCACACATGTACAGTATGTGACTATGTAATAAACAGGGGCAGTTTAGACAGAAAAGACTATTATGACATACTTGGACTTTACAGCCAATATATGACTTTTTGTTGATTCAAGTTGAGATTCTGTGCATCCAACAGAAATACTGTAGATTTCATAAACATTAGTGCGGAAACAATTAGTCCATCAACAGAAAATGAATCTGCAACAATTCTGATAATATATAAATATTCTCTTACAGATTCTTTGATTTGCTGCTTTTATATTATGTCAATATTTGTAGATTTTGGACTGTTTAGAAATCAAATTGTACTGGCCTTTAACCACTGTTTTGATGTTCTACAGACAAATTGATGATTGATTCATCAAGAAAATAATTGTCAGATCAATCAATGATAAAAAATTATCTTAAAATAACAAACAATAATATATCAACAGGCCACTGTAAGTAAGGTGTCTAAGAATTTTGGAAAATGTATTAAGCTTTCTGTGACACTGAGTGTTGTTAAAAGTAAAAAGATAGATGGCAAAAGAGGTGCAAAAGGGAAATACTTGCATAAGTTTGCATCCCTCATCAGCTGCTTGCACATACACACAATTAACAATATCAAAGTTTTTACTTTTATTGTCAGGATACTTGCTTCATGTAAAATATTTCAATACAGTACAATGCATGTTCCATCTGCCATCCTCCATGCAATTGGTTGGTTTGTCATCATGTTCTAAGGCTTGCCCACAGCATACAGCAGCTGCTTTCCCACACTTGCCATGAAAACAAAACCATGAAAACTGATTAAATTATAAACTCCTAAAAAAATTTTTTTGTCCTTTCTGAACAAAAACCCTCAACGCCACAGCTGTGGGGGCTCCACATTCCCTCCCAGCATGCTTCACAGCAGCTCAGTTCAGTCCTCAGCTGAGGCATCACAGGGGCACACACACACACAAAATAAACAGACAGACAGACAGGAGGACAGGAAATATCTGTCACTGCTGGCAGTCACATTGCTTTCAGTCTCATCCAAGCTTCAACAAGAAGAGGGTAACTGGCTGGGGTAGGGTGTAGGTGGGGGTGTGGAGACAGGTGAAGAAGAAAAGGGGAGGAGATGACACAGCAGATTAACACGTGTCACCCCCAAACCAAGCCATCTTCTCACGGCTGGTTTGATTACGTCTGAGTAACAGAAACAGGTTGGATTTCACCATAGTATCCACTCTTCTCATTCTCCCGCCTTGTGTTTCACCCATCAGGTTTTGCTCTCTAGCTGTGTTTTTAATACTGGGGGGGTGTCATCTTGAAGAAGTGTAGATTGCTGTTATTCTGCCCTAACAGACTGCTGCAGAGAAAGTGCCCTCTGTGGGGTAGAGCGGACATGCCTTGGACATCCCACATCCCTCAGTACATTTGTTCAGGTGGGTGGGCATGGTGCGGGCTGGTTATGCGTTTATATATGTGTGTATAAGTGTATGTACGTATGAGTGTGTGTGTGTGTGTGTGTGTGTGTGTGTGTGTGTGTGGAAGGGGTGGTCTCAGTAGCGGTGGGTCTGGTGGGAGTACTGGGGCGGCTGTTGGGAGGTAGAGGAGTATCCCATGCTGCTTTGGGGCAGTGATGTGCTTGGTCCAGGGTTCTGATAGGCAGCATGTGGATTGGAGCGCTGCAGGGAGGAAAAAAAATAAGAAGATATTCATTAAATCCTTTCAACTACACTCTTTGTTTCGGCCTCAAAACTTTAGCGCCCTCTTGGTTTCCAGGTTTATTAGGCAGACATGCCAAGCTTACATGAGAGAGCTATATTTTCTTCCAAAAAAAGAGGGAGGAGAGACCTACCTGGTAGTCTGAGGTCATGATGAGGCCACCTGAGGTAGTGGTGGGTGGGACAACCCGCACTTTCTTCAGAGGCGGGCCCTGGGCATGGCTGTTGTCAGGGTTGCCAGTGTGCCCCGCCCCATTCGTGTGGTTGTTTCCCTGTTGCTGCTGCTGGTTTTTCTAATAGTAAAAAAATAAGAAAAAAGACTTGTACGTTGTATTGTACGTGTACATTTACTACCTCTTTGCAATGTTTCCCTTTCCCTTTTCTGTATATATTCTTGAAATAGGCGAGACAGTATGTCGCACATTTCTTACTTTGTCCGCCTTGTCCTCTGGCTCCTCCTCTGTCAGGAACTCCCTCTTGGGGTAGGGAATCTGGCAGCCTGCAAACACACTGGAGAAAAAAAATGGAAAGAGGCTTGTCAACTTCAAACATTTATTCCCATGACTCGAAGCTAATTAGCTAGGGGACCTGTTCAACGTGATAGCGACCCTAGGGTCATGTGACTCAAGCCAAGGACTAGCACAAGATAAATAAACTGGATACAGACTGTGAGTATGGGTGTGTGTATGTGCGCTGTGACTCACTCAGAGGTGGGCAGGGGCTCCTCCAAAAAGTAGGGGTCCTGCATGGCCTGTTCAGACGTGATTCTACGGATGGGGTCCATGGTCAACAGCTTCTGCAGCTTTAATGAATTGCACACAATGTCAGCCTCAAACATAACGACAAAGCATGCTTCATTTGTCACGGAGATCCAAACTAAAGCTTCTATTATAATTGTACCATAATGTCAATAAGTTATAGAAATTCCATGCAATTGCCATATTACCGAGGCATTTTAACTCACCAAGTGGAATGCTTTGCTGTCTGGCTTGACTTTATGTTTTTCCATGTACTTTATAAGGCTGCAGTTCGTGTATCTGTGATAGAGAGGGAGCGAATTATATTAATATCATGCCTTCCGTGCAATTACTAGGTATAATAACATGCAGTGTTATTACATGGTTAAGTAAGAATTGTGTACAATGCTCAAAAATGTATTTTTGCCAGCAGACATGGCACTCGGCTTTGCTCTAACTTTGTTTCTGATCTTTTAGAAAACTAGGACAGTGGTACTCTGCAGACTCACGTGTTCCTTCTAAAGTCTTTCATCAGTGTGGAGTGTTCGGGCATCTTTTTGATATCCTCCCAGTCTTTATCTGTCAAATGAGGGAAAACAGGATTATACCATGTCACATCCTCCCTCCCTTGAAGAACAGATTATTTAGGTTGAAGAGTCTGGAATATAATTGTTTTCAGTACAATGATTCCCCCACAACAACTGCATGTTACATCAAGGGCATATTGAGCTTTGGTTGTGACTTACAGGTTTAAGATTTATTTATTTATTTTGAAAATGATGTTAAATTTGCCCCGAAGCAAAATTTGTTCAGCTTGATTGTCCTGCAAAATCAAAACAAAATCCATCAGTCAGACTGGTGAATTACAGAACTACAGCAGCAGAGATGATAGAAGGAAAGGGGAAAAAAAAATAAAAAATAAAAAAATAAATAAAAATCAGAGCAGCTTAAGTGAACTGGAAAAAATAGGCCCAAATGTAGCCCTGCAAGTAAAAGTTTGTGTTTGTGAATGGGCTTCATCTATTGTGTCAGTGAATTGGTGTTCAGAGCCAACAGACCACAGTACAGCCTAAGGAATAAAGGGAGCTTGAAAAAAGACCAAGCAAATAATCTGCCTCCGTTAGGAACGGAAAAATGCTTATCCCTCCACAGCATTTTTCCATTATAAAGGCAAGACAGCAGCTGTGACACTTTGGTGTAATAGCAGCTGAATGACATTTTATTGTTTTATTGTGTACATTGTTTGAAAAATCAGAAGTACTTATTTCACTTAATGTCACAAGCAATACATCCCTTTTTGAAGCAATTATTTACAGTATTTCATGCCCAAAGTCTGGCGGCACTAGACTCTCACCAGCAGGGAAGCCCATGACGTTAAAGATGCGGTCCAGTTGGTCATGGTGGTAAGGGTTACTGGTCTTGATGTCCTCCTGGCGACAGTGGAATATGGGCTCAGATGTTAGCAGCTCCGCAAAGATGCAGCCAATCGCCCAGATGTCTGAGAGAAAAGCAGAGCACACACTAACTTCAACTGTCACTAAAGTCAGTAGAACTGGAAGTTGCACAGACAGATGTGGTTGCACAATTCTCACCGATGGCTTTGGTGTAGTGTCGAGCCCCCAGCAGTAGTTCAGGTGCTCTGTACCAGAAGGTGACCACGACAGGGTCGAGATCGGCTAAAGGCTTCAGCGGTGAATTGAAGAGACGGGCAAACCCCATGTCCGCTGCAGAATAGACATTACAGTCAATAAAGTAGTAGCAAACTTAAACAATAAGTGAACTTTAAACATTTAAAAAAGAGGATATTATACATACCAATCTTTACTCTACCCCTCTCTGGCCCTTCCCCCATCACTAAAATGTTAGCTGGTTTCTGAGGAAAAGAGACGGATACACAATTTTTAACATGCTTCAACAATCCAAACGTTGACAGCAAAATCACTGAGATTAAATCAGCTTTGCCTGGCCCAGTTGTTGCGCTCATGATTTACGCAGTGTTCACCACTTTAAACAGAAGCCTTTTTAAGACCACATAGAATGCAATTTCATGCCTGTTTCACGATCATACCGGACAAAGTATGATGGAAAACCACAATCAGGCCTCAAATTAGTTATAATTATATCACATTTTCAGTACTTTCCAGCAGTATATAACAATAATTCCTATAATAACAATATAATATTTTTTTTTTTAATGAATTAATGCAACCATGATAAGTGGCATTAAATGAGAGGATGGATTAACCAATTTAAGTTTTTACTAAAATCAGCACTTGTTCTAATGAGACGATGAGCTTCCTAGCTACTGTAGTAAGCATTAGTGACAATATTTACTTCACGTCTGATAGCGCTGACTGACACAAAATCCATTGTCCTAACATTACCACTTTTAGTGGTACACTTTCAAGTGTAATTTCATGCCGACAATCAGATACAAAAACATTTTTATAACTAACATCAATATGCTTTTTAAAATTAAAATGAAGGCTTTTTTTTTTTTTTTAAATCAATGTCATTTTTTTCTTAATGTTGAGATAACTGAATACAATGCTTTTCAAACTTTTCAAGACCTGCAGACACTGAACTACAGTCCTGAATGTGGCGTGTCTCTTTTTTTTTTTACTGCCCTCTAGTGGACTTGATGTACACACTGCATCCCACAGGAGTGGAGGTCTACCATTTCCATCTCACTGTGGTTGTAAATGGCAGATAATGTGGCTTTCCAATCACACAAGTAAAACCTGTTAAAAATCTGAGACAAATATTTTTAAATTCTTATTTTACAGAACAAAATGCAACACTAGAAACAAAGCTTTCCTTCAGAACACAACTACTGCAACTATTTGAACGTTTTTATGTAATAACCTTTCACCCAAACAACTATAACATAGAATATTGTAGAAAATTTGTATATGACAAATGCGTGCTAATCTTGGTCGACTTAAACCTGTTAAATCATTCATCTACGAATAAAAAACATTTAAAATGTGAAAATAGGTAGAGCCATAACTCAAAACATGCTTCACATGCCTCAGACTGATTCTCTGCCCAATAATCTTCTACTCTCTCATCAACTGCTGACTTGTTTTCCCTTCTACCAAAATATTTTCTCTCTCCCCCATCCTCTCCTCCCCTTTCCCTCTCTGCCCTCCTCAATCCTCTTACAAGGTCTCTGTGGAGGACCCAGTTGGCGTGGAGGTAATGGATGCCATCCAGGATCTGGTAGAGCAGAGACTTGACCATTCCTCTGGGCAGCTGAAGTGGCTTCTTGTTGGCCTTGGATGCTCTGTGGAACTTAATAATGTGCTACAGAAAGACAAGATAATAGTAATTGTGGTGTGCATGCGTATGTGATGACTAAAATCCATCATTTTGTGTGCTTTTCTACATTTGTATGGTCCCAACTGTTACGTTTATGCTACAGGCAAGATGAGTAAGGCTGATGTTTGTGGCATGTGTTTCCACTTCCTTGGGAGGGGAATTGAGTGTGCAGCTTTGTGGCAGAAAATGGCATTTTAACTCAGTTCTTATACCCTGCCAAGTGTAATGCAGTAGAGGTTTGACTACCAAATGTTTAATACTTTATGGTGTATGTGTGTTTTAATGAGACTTTGCAATGCACAATTTTGAGTTTTTTTTTCCCTTACAACTGGCTTATGGTGAATGTCGGTGGTTGTGTTGCTCATTTAAAACTAAAATATATATAACCCACATAAACTCACATAAATGGGTGGGAATCTGCAGTATGTCAATGTGTGTTGGTCTAAAACTATTAAAGAAATGATTATAAATGTATGATACAGAAACGATGTACAAGCATTCCCAGTCATATTGGCATATTCAGTGGACAATGTTGCAGTATGTTTGATAAGTCATGCCATGCAGCTCCAGTGTGTGTTGTGTATGTGTGCATTTTACCCAGAGATCGTGTTCGGCGTAGTCAAACAGCAGCCATACTTTACGGTCCGCGTGTGACAGGAACACTTTCTGCAGTGAGATGACGTTGGGGTGCTTCAGCTCCCGCAGCAGCTGCAATATACAAACCCACTCAGAGGACCGACACACTCTTATCGCAGAAATCAAGAATGACTAATAGCCATTTTGTTCTAGGTAATGCTGCTATTAACGGCTAAAAGTGGGGAAATTACTGTACTGATTTCAATAAATAATACCAACAAGGACAAACACAATATCACCTGTACAACTGAATGCATTACAATAAAAATAACTTGCAACTATTAACACTTTTTTTTTAAATCATATGTTTGATACTGAGGACATAGTTTATATTAATGATATTGTCTACCCTTTGTATGCATTACATTAATGTCTATTTTATTGTTCTGTGATTCATTCTGGCTCTCTTGTTTTATGCCTGATGTTACTTTACAAAAGCTACTTTGTGAAGGTGATTCGGTTATTACATAAGCCACCTAGGAATGGCATGAGGGTGTTGAACAGAGATCAAACAAGGAACAGAGTAAGTCAGGCAGTTCTTACTGCAATCTCTCTGCAGGCTGACATGGAGATGCCAGTGCCTTCAATCTGCTTGAGGGCGTAGTCCTTATCATCCTTCCTACAAACAGAGAGGAACAACATCAACACCAGACCAAACTGCGGGCCCCCTGAGAGCTGTCTGCACAGAAACATAAAGGGGGGCACTTGGCAGCTGGCACAGGGACTCTGAGAAGAGGCCGAGTTGCATTCCTCCCAGATTTGTGTAATCAAGCTCACCTCTGAGGCTCAAAACAATACAGGGGGAGAGGAAACAGGTCCTGTCTGGCAGCTGGCGAGGGACAAACAGAGCACTAGGACTGGCTTTCACTTGAATAAATTGGTTATAACCCCTCCCTCCCCCTGGCCTAAATCATCTCATAAACCCATGCTTTGTGTTTCCTAAGGCCTCGTCCAACTGCTGCAGCACAAATGATCTCACAGAGTCTAATAAACAGCCACCTCTTTAAACACTTTAGGGTTGTTTTGTATGGTTCTGGCTGCCAGTATGTCCAGGCTACGATAATGGGCCTAGTATGGGCCTTGTGGCTCAAGCTGCCTTCAGTACTCCCCAGCTCTGGTCCAGACACATGTAACGGTTTCATGGACTATATTAGAAACAGTTGGGAGAAGGTAAACACATACAAGGTTAAGAAATGAAGGTAGGTTTAGGGTTAAGGTGCTGACCACAAACCACAGAGTATACAAAGTTCAGGTCCAGCTAGGGACCTTAGTTGCGGGTCATTCCCCATCTTCCCCTCCCCTTATTTCATGACATCTCTCCACTGTTGACTAAAAGGCAAAAAAGCCACAAAATGCACAACAAAAGGGAATGAAGGTGGGCTGATATTAAGAGTAATAAGGACAAACAAGAGCATATAATCAACATGGACAAAAATGTAGGCATGTTAGAGAACATATTTTATCATATACACTGCTTTGGTTGACAAAAGACATGTTCGATTCCTTTTCAAATTAACGATTTTTAATCATTCTCACAAAGCATTTTGGGAGATGGCAAAATTCATATAGGTTGGTGTAGAGATATTTTCCTTGAGCATTATAAAAGCAACCCCCTCCCTTTAAAAAAAAAAGACCACTGACACCAAATGCCTGCACATGCACCTGAGTATCCTACATCACCTCATCACCTGCTAAGGCTCTTACGTTTACTAAATTAAAAAAAATGCCTACTGTTGAGCAACAACAAATGACAAAATATATGCTTCAGGAATGAGAAAGGTCACAGAAAGGGAAGCCACGTTCACAATGGTAAACCTGTTAGACGACACAAAGCGTACTCAACATCCTGACAGGGCAGGTAATTGTAATACATGTTAAATGTATTACTCCACATACATCTCTAACTATGCCTTAAATAGGCCAACCAGTGGCACACCAGCTTTGAAGAGAAAATAAATGAGAGAAGTAATTAAAATGTATTTGGGAAAGGGAGGGGGGCTGGCAAAGGGTTCACAGGCTAGAGGCCTTGCTGGTCATCAACTCACCCATCTTTTCTCTTCGCCTTGTATACATGACCGTAGGTGCCTCGTCCCACTTTGCATCCTTCGTACTCAAACAGGTCCTCGACACGCTCTCTTTCGCCGGTCAGCTTCACTTTAAAATCATAGTCCATTTTCACCACTGTTTGGGCTCAATATATCCCCTCCTTTCTTTCTTTTTTAAAGCGTCGCTTGGGAGGCAACTAGGCTACTTCAACGAGCTCGATTTAGTAATTCGGCTAGTTGCCGTCCCCAGCGTAGCCCTTTCTTCTTTCAGCCTATCTTCCACATCGAGTTTTTGGATTAAATTGTTTGTACCAGATGGGATGCGCGGTGCCCGGAGATAATCCAGATGAAAAACGAGCCCGAAATATATTCCTTTCTCTTGTTGCTGCGTTTCTCTCAGCCGGTATCTGCTCCAAAGAGACGCACTTCACTCGGTAACGACGCCGTATTCGCGCACGGCACTGTCGCAAAACGTCGTGAAGACAGCCCTGCAGCAGAGAAAGAGCTAAAGGAAAATGGGTAGACAGACTACACCACGTGGAAATTCACACTATAATAATTAGAGATGATGTATAAGTTTATTCAATCATAACAGCCGTATGTTGAAAAAAAGTATATATTTTTGCCCTATTGTGGCATTAGTGCTAAAATACAATCATTTTGCTATGCATAACATAATAAGTAGCCTACATTCTAGTATGATATACTAGAAATACAGTGGATGCCCACTGTTCCTAATGCTTAGAATGGGTTAAATGCAGATAACTGATTTCACTACGTTGTGCTGTGTACGATTGTATGACTATACATTTTACTTATATTTGAAGTTTTACAATGCATGTTGTAGGTGGCCTGCTCTACTCCATAGTGTACCAGCAGCATCATATCTTTATAGAACGGCAGTAAATAAAAGCTGCACTGTTTGCCATAGTATAGTTTCACAAAAGGGAACTAATAACTAGAGTAAATTTGTTGCGCTCAGTGTACCCTTTTTGGACAACAAACATTGAGCTATCATGTTGCAGATGTTGTGTTACCTAGGAACCAATGTAGCCAGGGAGGTTGTTTTTGACGGAAGGTCTAATGTAGCACCACTGGTCCCATCTTGGTTTGTGAGAGAAGGGAGAGCAAAGCAAACCGTCCATATTATCGCTGCTTTGTCAGGTAGTACATTTATTTTAATATCATTGTCATCTCTTGTAAAACTATGCTAGGGTTAAGTGTTAACTTCTGTATACATCAACTGCTTCATAAAACAGTTTGTCACATTTATATCTGAAGAGTTATTCAGCCTCACAGCTCACCTAGCTAACACTAGTGTCGACGGACTGCTATTCGCTAACGTTAGATGTGCTAAATTGCTAGTGCTCGGTTAGCAACTAAAGCGTTGCGCATTCAAAATGACACTCTGCATGCTTTAAAGGTCCACAGATGACTGTTGTGTTTTGGTGGAAACGCAGTCAATCATTGCCAGGCATTAACATCTCGTTTATCTAATTCTGTCATAAAACTGACACGATTCTTTGTCTTTCCTTCTTTGCCCTGCGTTTACATGGACAAGACCTCCGTTTAGTTGATCGTGGCCCTCCTTTGTAGAGCAGTGATTGGACGCTTAGTGTGTCCGTCAATAACACTAGGCCGGTGATTGGTGGCTAACCAGGATGACAACGCCAGTTTTGTTGCTTTATTCCGTGGCCTTCCGTAGCTACTGTTGGAACTTGGCTAACATTAGCTCACATGAAGACTACGTTGTTATTAGGATCATGATTGTCTGTCCCTTACATTGAATGAATTGAGCATTTATCCACATGCTAAATTACATTCATTTACGGCGCTAGTCTTCGGATTAAACGTTAGCGACGTTAGCAAGAATACTCAGTCTCTTGCTGGTGGAGTCTTTCGATAGAAAATGGATGGCATTGTCTTAACTCGTCATTGGCTAGCGATTATTAATTGTAAGGCTAAGGTAATCAAACAAATCTAACTTGCATTTGTTTTCTGCTCTTATCTTAGAATCTAATAAAACCCAGGAAGAGATATAGAGCCGAGGAAAGCATATGCTCTTTATCTTTCCAAACGATAATCAAATAGTTGCTTAGTAAGTTGATCAACATATTGTAATCACATATAAGCATGTCCACTTGAACAGTGGAATTGCAGAGGCTCAACGGGTGACTTCAGCCCTTATTTTATGAATGCTAAATGTAAAGCTATAGTGGGTAGCTTTAAATGACATTCCACCCCTGACTGACTCCCTCACTCATCTCATGTCTGCCAGCACTTTTCACGGTGATGGACCCTCCTGGTGGGGGAGACGAACGGCGGAGGCAGGCAGAGCGTCTTCGTCGGGAGGAGGCATACTATCACTTCATTAATGAATTGAGTGAAGAGGAGTACCGCCTAATGAGAGACAGCAACCTGCTTGGCACCCCTGGTGAGGAGAGACACATCTTGTTATGTTAACACAATGATTGGGATTGTCAATGTAGGCTTACTTAACATGTAATTCAAGCAGATGAAATTAACAACGAATACAATATGTAGCAATAATCTGCTCTCACTATAGAAACAGGGCTAATTCTTTGTGACCTATTGCTGCTGACGGCACATCACAGCCTGCATGTTCATATGTTTCACAGGGGAGGTGACTGCTGAGGAGCTTCGGCAGCGGCTTGATGGAGCAAAAGAGCGCATGTCATCTCAGCCTCGTACTGAGCAGCGCTCGCAGACTACTGATTCTGGAGAACAGCAGGGCAGTAGTGGTGAGGGAGAGGAGAGAAGAGCTGGAGGGAGACGAGGAGCAGGTAGGGAGGAGGGTGAGGGACTTGTCTCTATCTGATCTTTCCAAATTTGGCTTTCACTAGTCTTGATTAATAAAAGAAGTCAAAAAACAATAACATGACAAAAAGCTCTCATCATAAATTCTTTGAAACTGGATCATTATAAAGAAATAGGGTACCAATGAAGAGTTTTTTAGCCGGCCCTCGTTAACCGATCATTAACCGTTAACAGACAAGCAGGGAACGGTAGCCTGGTTGACACCAGACCCTTCTCAGTTGTAACTGAGAGTGGGTCTGGGCAAGCTTCATTCGCAGCTCATTTCCAAAGGGGTGTCACCAACGGACGCCGCTCAAATGCCTCTGGGCGCATTGGATAGTCCTTTAACCAATCGGACCAACGATCCGGGTGACGTAGCGGCGACAGCAGCATCAACGGGTTGCTGCGCTTCGGAAGCCGTCATGAATGTAAACAAAAAGCTGCTCACCGTCACTGCGCTATCGTCATTTTGTAAAGCCCGCCTCAACGGTTGTGATTGGTGCCTCGATTTGGAAAAATTGGAAATGGGCCTGAATGGGCTCTTGGCCAGACTGACTTGCAGAGCAAATCTCAAATTTGCCGGAAGTTCGTCAGGGTTTTCCCAGGCTAAGGCAACTGAGTCCCAGTTTACCCATCCGGGAGGCTCGGACATACTTACCGCATTCTGCGGACTTGTACCGGCCCTGCAGCCACGATCTTCGGAGCATTGTCGCATGCAGCCACTTTCCCGAAACAGCGTGCACAACCGACACAAGTACACAGCGGTCCGCAGCGTGTATGTCTGAGCATTTATCTACCGCATCAACCTGCAAGTCAGCCTGGCTTACTCTGGCATATGTATAGGACGGCCAATTTAACCTGCCAGTCCTCATCGATATAGTTTCATGTATAGATTGTACGTCATGCAAAATCGTGAGATAACTTTTTTATTTTTATTTTAATAATATTGTTTTTAACTGTTTAATTGTTAGTTAATTGGTCAAAAATGGTATTGTCGGTTAACAGTAAAACGGTTAATCATTAACATGCCTATAAAGGAATTAAACTGATTGCTCCTGAAACATTTTTCATACATTATTTAGGACAAATATTGATGCTAGGTTTAAACAAGGTTGCAACTAGGGCTGAAACGATTCCTCGAGTTATTCGATTACTAAAAATCATCATGGCAAAGAAGGCTTTGTATAATCCATTTAACTACATATATACAGCCCACTGCAGGGCTCAACGCTAACTTTTTAAAGTGGTTGCCGGCTTGGCAACCAGGCATCAGCTTTTACGGTTGCCATGTTTTAAACTGCCTATATTTGGAGCAATTCATTTCTTATGTAACTATACCACACATTTTAATAATGAAACAATTAGAGAATGGCTTGCAATATCATTTCCCGTCCCTCTCAAATAGGGGTGCAACGGATCACAAAACTCACGGTTCGGATCACGGTTTTGAGTCACGGATCGGATACATTTTCAGATCAGCACAAAAAAGGGGGCAATTTAAATGATGATTAAAAATGTAATAACATAACTTTTAACAATAATTACTACTTTCACCAATAAATTGCTGTTAAAAGACAAAAACAGATGAGAAAGGGGTATTCTACAATAACTTTGAATGCACCCCGAGGTTTACCAGTTTTAAGTAAACGCAACATTTAGTCCCGTCTGTGTTGATTTTTCGACAACAGCAGTGACCAGTGCTAGTTTGTGTCTTTTAGCTCATAGCTTTAGCGGCAGACGGTTCTACATCCTGCTGTTGGAATCATCTACAGTGAAATACAGTCACACTACACCGTTTAGCTGTCAGCATTTTAACCGTGTTGAATCCAGTTACTACTGTAGCTAACGGTAGGCTTATGTTACCTGCTGCCAAGTGTAATGTGTTGTTAGTGTTTACTAGCGTGACATGCAGTGAAGTTTCTGTTGCCTCTAACGTCTATTTCAGAGCGTCAGAGAGCAGGGCAGACATTTAGATGGCACCGTAATGAGGCACCGAAATTCGCATTGCTATTCCGTCCTGTAGATACCGGGCACAGGTGCCATATTAGCACCGGATTTTAACATGCGCCGTTGACGTGAACAGAAAATTGCGTTTCCTGCATGTTTTCACGGCAAATGCGCGTGCATAAATCCCACTTTAGGCAGTGTCCTCATTTAGGATCTTGGTGCCCTGAGGGTAGAAGCTCCTTCTGGCCTGGTGTATCCGCTACCTTATTCCCGACCTCAACAGAAATGGCTGTTACCTGGGTGGTTTGGATCTTAAATTATTCCTATAGCCTTTTTCTTGCGGCGCCTGTGTAAATATCCCACTATTTACTATTGCTTTTTAGTAATGCAAAAGTATGTCTTATCAGATTACTCGATTAATCAATGGAATAATCGGTAGAATGCTCGACTACTAAAATAATCGATAGCTGCAGCCCTAGTTGCAACACAACTTTGTTTGTTCAACTGTGATTCTGGTTTAGCCTGGCAGCAAATAGCCTGGAAGTGCAGGCTTTGAGTAAGGTATGAAACAGACTGTCAGTATTGTAAGTGGACACCAGGAAATTGCAATCTTTCATTAGGGTGAAGAGAATAGATTTTGGGATGAATACATGTTAGTTTACAGACTTACCCATGTTTGTTTTTTACAGGGGGCCCAGAGCCTGGAGCAGAAACTTCTAATGGTGACTCATTACTGGAGTGGCTTAACACTTTTAGACGCACTGGTAATGCTACCCGCAGTGGGCAGAGTGGCAACCAAACATGGCGTGCGGTCAGTCGGACCAACCCTAACAGTGGAGAATTCCGCTTTAGCCTGGAGATCAACATTAACCATGATCAGCCAGAGCCGGGAGAGCATAATGACACTGCAGACACTGCAGAGCTGCCAGTGACTGCCCCAAACACAATTTCACCTTCTATACGTACTGCGTCCTCTTTTTCCAACCCTCGCCCTTCAACCACGCCAAGGCCAGTCCCGTACCCCACCCCCCGCCCAGCCCTCAGTAGGAGGATGCAGACAAGGCGCACACGCAGCAGCACTACCACTCTTTCTATGAGCCCCCCTGCACTTTCTGCACCAGTGGCCGCCCCAGCTGATGCTCAGAGGAGAAATGCCACTTTGCACTCTTTAGCACCACCTCCTACTGTTCCTAACCCTCCTCTTGAGCAAACTACACCTTCCCAACATCCACCTCTGAATGTAGAAGTAGAGCAGGGCAGTGACGATATGTCTGCTTCTATAGACTGTCCCCGTGTGTCACCACAGTCTGGGTCTCATGCCCCAACAGTTGGACACGAATCACGTGGCAGTAGGACTCGATCCCGTGGTCGTGCACGCAGAGCTGCAGCAAGGGGCGGGGTTTCATCCCGCTTGTCAAGGCGCAGCCGTTCCCCCTTGCACAGAATACCTGTTGCCAGTACCACTCCACCATCAAGCAGTGCTGTCAGTGGCTCTAGCATCCACACTGCTGAGCCAGGCAATGGCACAAGCCCTGTTTCCATGGAGACCGGGGAGGCTGTTTCAGAACCTGCAGCTCTAACAGAGCCAGCTGTAGAGACAGTAGAACGCGAAAGTGAATCGCATGTAGTAGGAGCAGGAAGTTCCGCAGTGCGACGGCACCCAACCATCATGTTGGACCTGCAGGTGAGAAGGATCCGACCTGGTGAAAACCGCGATCGGGACAGCATCGCCAACAGAACGCGTTCTCGTGCCCGGGTTGCTGAGAATACGGTCACATTTGAAAGTGACAGTGGTGGATTTAGACGCACCATTTCCCGCTCTGAGCGAGCTGGGATCCGCACCTATGTGAGCACTATCCGTATTCCACTTAGGCGCATCAGTGAGACAGGCCTGGGGGAGCCCAACTCCACCGCTCTGCGTTCCATCTTGCGCCAGATCATGACCGGATTTGGGGAGCTGAGTTCCCTAATGGAGACAGAGGCTGATTCTGAAACTGTTGCACCTATCCACACAGATGCTAGTGTTTCAAATAGTAGCACCAGCGCACCTGGTCGTCTACATACAAATGAGAGCGAAGCTGGCCATGTTGGTACAGGTGGGGTAGATCAGGAGAGGGTGGGGTTGGTGGGTAGTGAGGAAGACCAGGGTGGGCAGGCCAGGCTCGGAGGAGGGGTACTAAGCACCACAGAGGGACGAGCGACAAGCAGAGACACCAACAACCTGGTAGAAAATGGTACTCTACCCATCCTGCGGCTGGCACACTTCTTCTTGCTCAACGACGAGGAGGATGACGAACACCCGAGGGGCCTGACCAAAGAGCAGATTGACAATCTATCCACGCGTACCTATGGTCAGGCAAACCTGGAGGGGGAGATGGGTCGTGCGTGCAGTGTTTGCATCAATGAGTATGCCCAGGGCAACAAGCTGCGCCGCCTGCCCTGCTCCCACGAGTTTCACATCCACTGCATTGACCGCTGGCTCTCTGAAAACAACACCTGCCCCATCTGCAGGCAGCCCATACTCGCAGTGCATCATGACTGACCTATTTCCTCACAAACACAACTATCAAGTTCCTGGCTGGCTGAACTGAGCAGACCCAAGTGGGCTTTGCATGTACATAGCGCTTTCATGGTTTAATTTCTTTGAAAATATCCATTGCGTTGAAGTTGAAGAAGGTTGAACCAAAAGTGCGGAAAAGGAAACTATAAATGCAGAGAAATAACAAAACTTTATTTTTTTAGACTGTGTTCAGCAACCTATTACTGTTTTATTTCCTTCTTCCTATGACCTGTTTCACTGGTCTCTGTCACTAAGCTTAAGAGGCCCATGTCAATGGATGGCATTAATGCTTAAGGAGCTCCTGTAGCTGCTGCTGACTAGTCTCACTTTAACTCTTTAATGTCTGATACATGTGACGTCTCTTTGTCACAACTGGACTACACAAATCACTTCTAGACTTGATTTATTCAGTATAAGCTGTAAATAACGCACCACTGCTTGTATTTAAAGGTTTTGAAGCAAGCTGCTCCTCACATGCCATCTGTTTAAAATGGAAGCAATTTTAACATTCACCATTTTAAAGCTTCAACATTCATTTTAAAGTGTCCCTTTACAATTGGTTAAGAAATGTATGATTTATTGGAATGTGTGTGTGAGCTATGTATTTAATTTTGAAATAAGTTTTATTCTGTATGTCTAGTAGTATTTGTTTAAGCCCTTTCCATACACTTGTTCCATGTAATTGCAATACAGAATTCATCCATAAAAGTCACCCACTAAAATCCACCACTTTGAAATCTTTAACATTACCCAAATGAGCAGCACAATTCAAATAAAATGCAGAAGGCATGTGATAATCAGGAATTCAGAGATGTAATTTAGTATGAGTTGTGCAATACAGAGAGAAAATACAGTATTGTTTGTTTAGCTGTTCATTGATGTTTACATTGTCATACCTGATTATCATCTCCACTTAAAAACAAAGTCTTGTTTAACCTGAAATTAATGTTTCCTCTTGGTTCCTGTTGCTGTTCCATGCCTGACAGACACCCTGGGTTCTGTGTCATGAAGATGCATTGAGTAGTTAGCCTGATGCATCAGCTGATCAAAAACCTGGAGCATGGAATTAAAGGAGAAAAAGCGATTTTCAAGAGTGTTTACAGTTGTCAACAAGCTAATTCCAAAAGAAATTGTTGATGTTTGGAGCATTTGCTGCAGCTCTGGCTCCAAAACTACATTTCCTATCACAGTACTATGGTTGCACTCTATTTCATTGCCAGTGCAACACCTGAATGAGGCAGTGTTAGAATGATAATCCTGTACACTCTTTATGGTTTGTCTTTACATTACATGCACATATATTGGCATTTCTAGTGTAGCACAGGTGAATCGTTTAGCTGAAACACCTAGGCAGTGTGTTGCCACCACGGTCACTTTGTACATCAACAACAGTACACAGGAATTACTACATCTCTGCAGTTAACATGTCACTAATAAAACTGCGGGAATTATGCAGTATAGTATGTGAGAGTGGGGTTAGTTTGTATGGTTTAATTGTGTGTGCATGTGAGTTTGTGCGGGTGCTGAAGGAAAGGGCAAGTGTCCCAGTAAACCTGGTTCTCAGAAGGCACCACTTTGGGAAGTTGGAGAGGGTTGTGGCCATTGAATTCAGAAGTGAATATTTATTCTATTCCTATTTAATAAGATGGAAATCAACTTTTGAAATATGAATATGTATTATGTTACAATGTGATGAGAGTAAACAGTTAAGATAAATATGTTACTATGTAATAAAATTAAGACATGGGTTTTCTTCTCTGCTCCTTAACAATGGAATAAAATGCAGCTTTGTTATGCCTGGAAATCTGGTGGATATACTGTTGTGTGTGCGCACGCGTCATTGATTGGATAAGAGCGCTGTGCGCGTGAAGTTGTGAGTCTATGGTTTTGAGCGACAGATGTCAAAACGAGCCAAAAAATTCAAATACACGTGATTTCTCAGACGTAAACAACACGTTGATTTTTCACGTGATTTTGAGCCATTTGGCTACTTCTCCAGTTTGAATGGGTGAGTGTCCTAAGTTCCCATTGGCTGCTGAGCAGTAGGGTTAAACCATTTCTGTAAGCCTGTGGGGGGGGGGGGTCGCCTACCACTATTTAACATGCAAGGATCCTCTCGTTTCTTCCATTTTCTTTTCTTTCTCATTTCTTCTTTTTTGTGTAGCTTATAAAAAAATATATTATTAATTTCGTCCCCGTAGCTCAAATGAACCAACTGAACAGGCCACACAGGACAGGAGAGGAAGATTGGCAGTTGTCCTTCAAAATAGAGGTTCACAGCTGATTTCTTATAGGCATTTGAATTATACTTTTGAACTCATAGACTGTTAACTCATGACAATAATATTTACAGTCTATGGTTGAACTCACTTGTGAAATGCATGGTAGAAATTGATTGTTCAATTAATTATTTGGTTTATAAAATCAGAGAATATTGAGAAATGATCTTTGCAATTTTCTAAACCCAATTAAGTTGACCTATTGTTCTACGAATTGTCGAAACCCCCCATATATATTTATTTAATTTACAATAGTATAAAACTAAGAAAAGCAACAAAACTTCACAATGAATAGGCTGAAACCAAGGAACCTATCATATATTTATATTTAGGCTGGAAAGAGTAATGTTTTGGCATTTTTGCTTGACAAATGACTGAAAGGATTAATTCACTATCGAAATAGTGTCTGATTATGTTCTGTTACTGGACTAATTGATGAATCAACTAATTAATTCATGTCTAGTTTAATGTGACTAAGAACAATACAGTAGTGTCTCGAATAGTACACATCAGAAGAAGTACATATAGTAGGCTATTACACTAATTAAAGTGTTGTATAACTTACAAAGATATGTGATGATCATAAGGTGATACCTCTTGATACATGGTCTTTTTTAAATGCTTATTTGGCTTAAAGTAAATACAGAAAGATAGATCTAATTGCTTCACAAAAAGAGTAATGTGAGCTATTTGCCCTTTTGTGAAAACAACAGTGACAGGCAATAGATGTGTATGTCTTCAGATATACAGTAAACTGTGGCACTTTTATCTGCAGTTTCCTCTTACCTCTTCAGCTTTTCTGGGCTGTAAATTGTAAAATATTAAATGTTTAAAGAAGTAAACTGTGGTACCCTATTTTGCCAAAGAAATTGTTTTAATGAAGTAGCCTGTAACTTTAGCGAATGCGGCTAATTATATCAAAACGGATCGTGACAGGAAAAATCGCATTTTAATGAAGATTTATTACGTTCCCCTCGAGTCTTTATTACGTACTTTATTTCGAAAACAGTGACCGGAAGTAGCACATTCTTTATTCCGCCTGACTCGGTCTGGCTCGATGCTCCCCTCTATACGTTGCTCTGCGGTCCAGCCCAGAAAGAATGGTCCCTGAGCAGCAGCGGCCGCAGCCTGAGCCCGAAGCAGCATTCCCCTGCTCTCGGTGAGCCATGAGCATGCCACCGCTCCGGCCTCCTCGTTCAAGCTTCATCGACAATCGTTTACCACCACCAAGATGTATTTCAACCGGAGGGCCAAGAAGATACACAGTGAGGGAGGTAAGCTAAAAAACAAAAACAAACAAACACCGTATTTAATCTTTGGTCAATCGAGGTTCCGCTCGCCGCCTAATTAATCATCTGTCACTGTAAAATCGTATTTATCGGGTTTATCTCAGTGTTGATAACAGGCCTGTAAATATAGAGGTTATAGCGGCCTGTATATACTCGTGCGTATTTGATATGTGCTCGGCATAGTAAAGGGATCGGTGTTGTCCGAGACTGCGGCATGCATGTGGGGTGATTTGCTGTATCGGTATTTATCCTCCAGTCTCGCTCGTTTTTTTGGCACCAGTTGGGGATGCAAGGGCAAGCAGACTGCAGGTGCCTGCTTCAGGTAGCGCCGTCTGTCCTGTGTATTTATTATATAGGCCTATAGATAAGTAGAGGGACCCGTGCTGTGCCTTAACATCACGAAAAGATAACAACGTATGTATTCTTGATAGGATGAATGTGCGTCTGTTGTGTGACCTTATAACTGTTAATGGAATGTAGTATATTTCCCATGGCATCATTGGTATTATATAATGTAGCAACAGCCTCATGTATCTAGACTTCCTGAATCGCATCATATGGGACATCGTATGGATTGTCTCGCCTTAGTCATGCCATATCTAAATATAAGAAGGTATAAACGTTTTTTTGCATTTCAAAAGTCAAACCCAAGCTCATATAAATCAGTCCAAGAACAGCCTATTACCTCACAGACTTAAAAATCCACGTGACCGTCTAATGAGCGCTCCTTATTCTGAAACAGTCCAGAAATTAATCTGACCTGACCCGAAGGCCATTCACATCCAGAGCCTATTTACATCACAGCTTTTTACACACTCATGTGTTGGAAAGAGATGGTGAATGAACCAAGGCTGTTCATTTAAATAAATCCCCCATGACAGACTGTACAGTGAGGGCTATTGTCTTTTTTGGGAGAAAATGCCTCAGAGTCTACTCAGAGTAAGAGTTGGAGAGAGGATGGGGATGTTTAAACACAAAGCTGCATCGGACAATTTCACACATGGCAAACAGACATTGGATTGTCCTGGAAGAGAGGAGCATGTGTTTGGCTCATCCAGTTGCTTTTAATAGTGACTGGCACATATTGTAGGGCTGCTTTGCTGCAGATTCCAGAAATAGAAAACAGGCAAATTGTGAGCAGAGATGAGCGCCAACTGGGCCACACTGTCTTCAGGCCAGACTTTCCCAGATATGCATTTGTTGTTAAAAAAATAATACACCACTGGATCTTTTGACACTGGGGCACATTTTGACCAGAAGACAAGGTCAAAGCGTTCACAGCACTAGTTTCAAAAGGTATAGCATATGTTTTTGACAGTATAGTGACAAAAAAAGTACATAAGTCTTCCTTTTAGCCATCATATTTGTATTTTTCTGTTAATAGAATATCAGATGGCCTCACAAATGAGCCACCCCACTGTTGTCAGTTGTTTATTATTGTTTTGTCTATTATGTGATATTGACCTATCATGCAGCTAGAGCTTCTGTTATGATTTTCCCTAGTTTTCTTCATGTTTGTATCAGATGAATTAATGTGGGACTTTCAGTAACTCTAGTGGAGACTTGTGGGGTTTATGGGGTCTAAAGGTTGTATAAGAGTGTTTATCAGTGCCATATTGAAAGCATGGGTGGGTAAACAGGAGGGATGTGGAGGGTTACTGCAGTATGAGTGTCAGACTCAGTATGTACATGTGTTCCCTCCTGGATTTGCATTGCTGCCTTTACTGTAATCTCTTGGAGCCTGACCTCTTGATTCTTTGCTCCAATTAGCTGCCATATCCCTGGAGATGACGTCTGCAGCTACCAATCTGTCACATTTACTCAAAAATTCCCAAACACATCCACACACAGAGTAATATTTGTTTGTATTTAAGAAGACTATAAATAGTAGGTGATACAAACTCCAACATTAGAGTATTTTGTCATGTTTCTAATAGCACCTTTAACACACAAGTAGGTTCTCACAAACACATAAAGCCCTTCTCACATTGGTTGAGAAAGCACATTGTACCTCAGGAAAAAAAGGTATTTTAGCATTCTGTCACAATATGGAGCTGAACAAACTGTAATGAAGATGTCTTACAGTTTTTGCAGATTGTCTTGGACAGCTTATAGGATTTATATTTAAATGTAAGGGCACATCTTGTCCCTGTGTTGATTGTATGTAGTTTATGTGAGTCATGCAGCTCAGCCAACTGTCAACAATACTTCTGTTTTGAAAAGATAATGACTGGTCGCCATGGCTGCCAAGCCACTGAAGATGCCATTTGGGAGATAGAGGCCTAATTAATTGCAGCAATGATGCATTTACATAAGTTGGACACAGGGGGGCACTCCTGTCCAAGCTACAAGGTTTTGGTGAAGTCCATGTCTGTGAGCATCTCTTCAGGCCTACAGGCAGGCATGAATCCCATCTCACTATTAATGCTTCCAGCGACTGCCACATGCAAACACATTTACAGTTCCGTTGTTGTGTGCGGTATGTTTATATTGACTTCTTGTCTTGTGTGTGTTGTTTTCTCCTGCCGCGGCCTCTCTGGTGCCCACAGAGCAGTTAGTGTTGACCACCATTAGGCAGGAGGCTTCTGAACTGCAGGACCCAGGCGAGGGCGCCGGCGCTACCATGCGTGCCTGCCTCACAGACAGGTTTGACAAAAGTGAGTTTGCTCGAATTAGACTGGATGATGCCCCATTTGTGTCCAGAGTCCCAAAGGTGCATGTGGCCAAGCGGCTAACAATTAGGAGCAGGTGTTTCCCAACCCCTGGCCCTCAAGAGCTACATTGTCTAGTTACTTACTAGAGTGTCTCTGGTTCTTATCTGAAAAGGTTAAGACATGATATTTCTGCTGTGGACCCTGAATAATCTGTAGCTCATTGGGGCCTGGAGTGATGAATGCTGAACAGGCATTAAACCTTTCACTGCATGTGCTTGTAGAAAGTGCGGTGGCAACTCATGTCAGATCATGCTGATGAAGACAGATCGATATGCACTGGGGTCTTCAAGCAAAACTTTCAATGTAAACACATATGCATGCTGTTGAACACAGCACATGCTTGTGTGGACATGGCATGCCTGAATAGAGCATGTACATGAACACTGCTGCATCTGTGTATGACACATAAGTGACTGAGCTGGATTTATTTAGAGAGGAAACAGGGGAGTAGCAGCATGTTGGGGCCTTGCATGTTTTTTGGCAATAAAAGACGAATGTTCACCTGTTTGGGTGTGTGTGTGTGTGTGTGTGTGTGACGGAGTGCCCATAAAACAGTGTCAATGTGAGTGTGTATGTGCATATGCATACATTAGTGTAATGTGTGTTTGTGTGCGTGCTGCAGTGTCACCTGTAGGATTATCAGGTTATGGATTAGCAGCAGGTGAAGTTGCAGAGCAGACACAGAGGGGATTACCATGCTTGTTCACTTGGCTCGTAAGAGGCTTTCTTGCAAATGCTTGAGGCTAGGTCAACCAGGACCTGCAAATGCTTGAGGCAAGGTCAACCAGGACCTGCAAATCGGGCCTGCGGGTCACCTAGGAGACCAGGACAGCCATGGGACGTAGGGTTCACCCAGACAGACGACGCTCTGTTGGTAATGCTTTTCTGACAACACAGCAGGGTTGGGGCTGGACAGATACATATGGGGAAAGATAACGTATTGTTTTTAATTGGCCATGTTTCCAAGTGAGGAAACAAAACATGCTGGGATAAAATATGCACAGTATATGCAAGATACTCTGATTTGCCATGCTCATTTCAGCTCTCGGCTGTATTTAGAAAGATGTGAAGTGCATCTCTATTAGACATGATTTAATTAAACATGTAAGCTTCTCCAAAAGTTATATTTGTGCATTGAAAACACAATTCTGGCAGTTGCGCAACTTAACACAGTTGCTGAGAAAGACACCATGATAGTGACTGTTTCTTGAGTGAAGACTAGGGCACAGCACCAAGGCAGAGCGTCTGGTGAAATATGTTCTGCCATACTGGAAAATGTAGATGAATTATGCAGCCTGTCTTCATTCATTATTCAGTAGCCTAGCCTGCTTTTAACAGTGAAACTTTGGCTCCAGACCAGGGCAGCTTTGGCTCAGCCCAAAACCAAAAGTCAATACTCCATATTAAGATACTCTGAAGCTTGTGATTAGTGACATCTTCTTCCAATGACATACATGATGGATTTAATTGTCTGCATTTTCCGACTGCATTGCCCTTGTTCTGCTTACTGAAACTGGTGATTTTATCTGCCCACTGTGTAAAATGTGTTTGGTTTAATAGGCTTCTAATGACTAGTATTCATGTTAGAGCGATAGTAAAAGGGCTATTAAAATTGTATACATATGGATGGAAGTTTGGCTAATTGATGCATTAGATTATTTTTAAGAAAGGAAACACTTCTTGCTTTGACCTCACCAACCAAATGGGTAGCCGGTAGAGTCTTGCTAGCAGGGTATGAGATCAGTGTTTGTTGTGGGCAGATCAGTCTAGTCTTACCTGTTCTGACCGCAGGTTATCAGACCTATGGTACCTGTATGGCTAGCCTGGGTGCTTCATGTGTAATTGACCTACCTGTGCTCTGCTGGGGTTTGCTGCAGACTCATTGGTGGCAAATCAGTAATTTGTTCTGGAGGTGACTGCGTCTCTATCTACTCCATCAGGGATAAGTAACTGATGCATTGATCTTCTCAGAAATGAATCACAGCTGAAGTGGGCTCCTGAGAAATGGATCTGCTTTGAAAGGTAGAGACCAGAGGGGTTAAAAGTTGGAGGTAAGGGGGGTGAGGAGTACAATTTTAAAAAGCTCTGTAAGAACAGAAGTAAGCAACAAGATATAGAAAAAGTAGTCAATTCATTAGGCAAGAGAAACATGTTTAAAAAGTAAAGAGGACTGCTTTCTGACAGAAAAGGAAAACTGACATTACAGGTTACAATGTGCATCGCCCTTCGCTACATTTTAACCTTGTATCATCCTTAATCATTTCCTTACAATCACTCGTTATCTTGATTGACACCAATGCCATTTGCAGTGTGGAGTGCTGAGCTGTGATTGTGACTTATAGCTCTGTAGGTCCAGAGGTAATAGCCTAGTCAGAGACTTAGAGATGAGGGATAGGCTGCTTATTATCATTTTGTGTGGATTGACTTTGACCCGTGCTCTCTGCCTTGTGCAGACACTTTGTGGGCTGTTGTGGGTTTTTTTAACGGTGTTCTCAAGATCTCATGCAGGTTTCTTTTGCAATGGTATAATGGCAATGAAGTATTCTACAATAAATAAACTAAAAGTATACCTCCTAATAAATGCAAAAACCAAATAAATGCCTCCCATTTAAATGTAATTATTATAGCTGTTTCCTGTAAACACACACATCCTAATGTCTCTTTAAATAGAAAAATTGAAGTCTGATGTGTCAATAGTGATAATGGCACATCCAGTAGATAAGCCTGACTGGTTTTTGTCTGGGTGTTTTTACAATTCCTCGCCTACTTTAGAACAATAAACTTGAGTGGAATATAATGATATTTTGGTTATTGATGAGGGGAAAGAATGACCCGGATTGTAGTGCTTTAGAAATAGAGTTTCAGTGCTGCGGAAATTCAATCTGCTAAACCCTGGCAGTGCTTATTTGTTTCTAAATTATTTATTCAATTAGCCTGTTGTTGTTGTTTTAACTTACAGCCTCATTCACAGACAGACACACACACACACACACACACACACACACACACACACACACACACACACAATGCACAGATGCCAAGAACTGAAACAACTATCCCACACAAAAAATTAAGCCTACAATAATCCCATAATACAGATCATCATATATTAACAGTTAAGCACTGCAGGCACACTTCAAGGGCTTGTGGGAATATAATTATCAGAATAATGAGTGGCTTACCTGTGGGTTTTCAGATAAATGCATTCTAGACAATATTCTTATATTTTATCTCATTACTAGAGATGCAGTATGAAACAAACTATCTGCATCTATGCAAACTAATGAGAAAGATGTAAAGAAAAAATGAAGTGAGTGAACACTGTTGTTGCACATGCATCACAGTGGAGGGGAAGCAACATGAAGTGATCTCCTGATGGATGGTTCCTGCTTTTAGGGGATGTTATTTGACCCATCTGCCTGACCACAAGAACTTAAGACGATATCAGGCTTCTGGCCCTTTAAAAGTGGAGTCCCGGCTTTGCCCCTCCGCAGCACTGAAGGAGCTCCATATGGCTTCCTCTTGTTGTCTGCACTGGCAGCAGTGAGTCGCTCAGTCGGCATCAAATAGATGGAGGAGATCGTGCAAAGCGCGCCCGATAAAGGCTTCTCGAGGCGGCAGGTGGCCAGATGACACGGCTGCGGAGCTTGGCGTGCCAGTATCTTTCACCAGGGCCGGGAGCTTCCTCTTCAGCAAGGCCGAAGGAGGAGAGAGGAGGCACGGGCGTGCTGCTGCATCTGTCCTCGCCCAGGTTCGCCGTTGTTGTACCAGCTGAGTAAACTGTGGCGTCCAGACCTGTTTGCATTGCTCTCACTAACCCCACAATGTCCCTGCAGAACTATACATATACACATTATCCCGTCATTAGGCGCACTCGAGGAGTAAAAATGTCCCGCTCCTGGAGCTCATGCGGGGGTGAATGAGCGGAGATCACGACGCTTTAAAATGGTTGGAGATGACAAAGCCAGGCGGGGTGGGAGGCAGGGAGTCTGCAGGAGACGCGTGTTGCATCCTATTCTGTCACTTCTGGGGGTGATCATTTTTTGCCTTAATGACAGCCGGGATGTGCGCCGGGTCTTCTCTGTGTTACATGTAGACAAGTTGACGTGCTGATAAAACAGACAAACTCGGTGTGTTTGTTCGCCATTGTGCATCCCTCAGCACATCCATTATACGCGGGGGGTCCCGTGGGCGTCGCGAAACGCGCGTGTGCATTGACGGTACCTGCATAATAATACTGAAAGACAAGGGGGTGTTTATAACGGAAAACGTCATTGAATCGACCCCGGCTTCAGCAGACATCAGCATACAGTAGCCTCTAGTACTAATTGGTCGCCTTCGCTTTTGAACCGTAAACCACGTCTCCCGTATATCTCTCTCTCTCTCTCTCTCTCTCTCTCTCTCTCTCTCTCTCTCTCTCTCTCTCTCTCTATATCTCTATCTATCTATCTCTGTCTCACTGCCTCACTGCCTCGCACTCACTCAGCCTCGCCTCTCTCCCATCAATCCAACGGTGCAGGAGCTGCTTGCTCGTCCGGCGGTTACCGCAAGGCAGATGATGAGATGTCCGGGACCACTTCCCAGGCGGATCCCATAGACGCCACCGCGCGGACGGTGCTGCTCAACCGGCCACAGAATACCAAGTTCTGCGACAACCATGTCAGGTAGGTGTCACTCTGGACTTTTACCTACAGAACGTTTTGTCGTGATGCATGTTGTGTGGCTTGTATCATGCACTGATTTGCACGGTGTACACTGGAAGTCAAATAGTAGCCTACTTGATGAATAGCCAGTAGACAGAGTAGATCAAAAGTAATTTCATGTTTTAATTGTTAATTACCATAGCAAAGTATACATATCACCAGATTTATGAAACCTCTGGTCATCTTATCTGATACTTTTGTTTATTTTGTGTACTCAGAGGGTGATATATTTACTTTAGTTGTTTGCCTGCCTGAGGACAGAGTGCAGGGTCCGCTTGTAGGGATTCTGTTTTTTGCTAAAGGACACTTAAGCATGGTGGATATTTGCTCAGAGGGTCTTTACACCCATGTTGTCAGGTTGAAGGACAGCCTGTTAAAGCCTGTTTAGCCATGTCTTTCTTTCTGGCATGCCATATGCGTAGTAGTCGACTTTGGACCACTGAGAATTTGCTCCTCTTCTTCTCTCCCTCTTAAACATATCCCTTTCTTTTAGTTTTGCCTTTAATTATAGTAACTTAAAAGAAAAAACAAGATGTTTATAAGCTTTAGTTTTGCAATTACTACAATTTTACAGGTGAAACTATATTGATAAGGCTATTTAATAACTCACCTATTAAGTTGCAACTCTGCAGCGGCCTGACGGGAGAGGCTGATGTATGTCCCTGCCTGAAGTCCACTTGAGAATCTCAGTGTTGAAACGTGCTTGGCTTAACAACTTAACATGACTGTGTTGCTTAATCAATATGTCCTAATGAATATTTAAGGCTGCCAATGAAAGTAAATACACTTACACTACACTTGCAGGCATTTACATACATTTCAGAAAGCACCGTAGCTGTGTCTGATTTCTCAGACTTTGGAGGTGTCATTTTTGTGGTCATGACTTTTTGTGGTCTGAAGTGAAATACAAATCTTGGACCACACTAAGAGTATCATTATTTCATATATTGTGATGTGGATTGGAGTTTGAATTAGGCAGATGCCATTTTAATTTGTCTCTTGTCCGACCTTTTATTATTCCTATATAACTGTGCCTGGCGCCATAGGGAGCACTGGGCTCATGTTCTGTGAGTTGAAGGCTTGTCAGCTGACATTCAGTGGTCTGCCATTACTGTCGGGAGATTTAATTTCACTTTTAAAAGAGCCTATTTCAGCTCTACGAATAAGATTAAGGCAAGTGCTCCCTGGCTCACCTGATTGGATCACATGTGGTGTTCTGCCCCTCGCTTTATGCTGATTGGAGAGTCAAGAGCACTCTGGCTCCAGAGCAGTGCCCTCTGATGTCCCTGTGTTCCTGTAATTCTTTAGTCGATGTTTGAAAGGTTCAATAGCATTATTGATTTTTCTGAGATTAAGGCCTTGTAGCTTTTATCTGTGTACTAGCCTCCTCTCCACTTCCTAGGTCCTTTTTACTTCCATATTTCATTGTATGCAGTTGTGTTTGCACTGAGCATTAGTGCTGCTCTCCTGTGCACAGATGCAGTAAAGTAACCTGCTCTATTATTCTTTGGAAAAGACATGAAATAATGTAAGTAAATAATGTTTAGCTGAATCACAAGTTCCATTCTATTGATACATCAAAAATTAAATCAAACTTGTCGCAGAAATTAAAACTGACAATTACTTAACAAACAGTTGTATTTTCAACAAATCTACCTGCCTGTGTTTTGCTTGTGTTCTTCCACTTGGAGGGATGAGTCCTCTCTGACTTCAGCCAAGTGTTTTCTTTTGGCCTGTAATATAGGAAGAACACTGACCTTTTTTAATGAAAAACATGACAAAGCCACATAGCAGCAGGGGAGCCTCACCCCTGCAGCTAACAGCTGCTAACACCACCAGCAAGTTGGACATCTATAGTATGAAAAATAACTGTGTGTGTGTCTGTGTCTGATATCAATTTTCTTTGATTAGATTAAGGCATCTTTATCTGCTGGATCATAGGTGTAGTATCACTAACTCGGAGGTATCCAGAGCATTAGGGTCAGGACACTGAGTGTGTGTGTGTGTGTGTGTGCAACAGACTAACAGCTGTTGCTACTCTGTTTTGTGTGTAATGTCCTGCTCTTTGTAGTTTTGTGTCTGTGTGACTGAGGCAGACGGAAAAGGCGGTTACGGGTGTTAAGGAAAAACTCAGGAGCAGCACAATTCATTCACATACATGAAGAAGGTTCAGGAGATTAATGACTTACACAGAAGCATTTAATGAACACTCAATTGAGGAGACAATTAGGCAGGCAGTACAGTTTACCCACGATGTTTAACGTGCTCTGAAGTTCCTGTCTTCCACAAGGTGTATTTAAACTCATGCTGGAGAGGTTACGTTTAGCTGGACCTTAAACAAAGATATTGCAGTCGCCGTAAACACAGATACTAAAGCCTAGTTTATCTCTCTCTCTGGAAACTATGCTAAAGTGTGGCTGGCCCACCGACCTCCGAAAGGAGACAGTCCTGAGACAAAACATTCCCTTATCATGTAGCTGCCTACGTAGACACGTTGAATCTGTAGATAGACAAACAGTTGTACAGGAAGAGGTTTGGTTGTTAGAGACTGGCCAAATATTCTGGTCGCCTGAACTGTGACAAATGAATGACCTAATGTTGTCTAAACTTTCTCTTTTCATCATACCAAAACATGGTGTTTCTGGAAATTCCACTACAACGGGTTCATCTCCTAGGAGATTCTGAACTGTGATGGAGGTTGTTGTTTTTTTCCGACTCAGTGCATGCACTTAATGCACTCACGCACACACACAAACACCCACAAACACACAACATCCATTATATAAGTTCACCAAGAGCATAAAGAAAAAAACAAGGCCTGACTTGAAGGTTGACTTTTTTTTCTTTTTTTTTAATTGTCTCTCTAAAAGCTCTTACGGTAGTTCCTGGCTATAACAAGGCTAATCAATACAGTTGTCTGATCAATGCAGTTGATTGACAGACAAGTTGAGGTCCCCAAGGTTTCTTGCACCTATTTTATGGGATGCAGGTTCTAAATTTAGATTGCTGGATTTAAAGTATTGGTCTATTTATAGGTGTGATGTGTGTGCACCCCATAATGGCTCTGTTTGCTCTCTCTGACCATTATTGAGTGTTTCTAATAGATTTTCAAGTGCTGCAATATTAAAACCTAAATAGAGTCTGTTATTCATTTAAGGTAATGCTGTTTGAGTGTGCCATGTGAAACAAAAACAATCATTAGCACACAATTTATTCATGAATTCCTATGTTTGCTAATGCACTACCTGGCTCTGCCTCCATTTGCCTCAAGTTTCCTCTCTCCTTGTCTTCTCTTCTTCTGCAGTACCACCAAGTATGGGGTTCTCACTTTCCTGCCCCGGTTCCTGTATGAGCAGATCCGACGGGCTGCCAACGCCTTTTTCCTGTTCATCGCACTCATGCAGGTAAACCCCAGGCACAAAATATTAATAACAGTGATCAGCGCTGTTGGCTCGATGTGCTCTTTGGTTTAAGTTGAATTAATTCTGTGGCCCACACAGGCTTTATATGACACATCCTGAAAAGTCTGTTCTAAAACATTTCAGGACTCCCACAAGCCCAGCTATTTTTTAAATACCGAGTTATGGATTATTGAGAGTTGTTGTCGAGATGGCAAAAGTTAAGATTTGGTACTTTTTTTCAGAAAGCCTGAAGGATCAAAGTACAAGATAAATATGAATCATGAACATTTCACAAAAGTGTCATATCACAGGCTTGTGTCACAATGAATATATCAATATTAGATAATACTAATTGACTCATTTGCAAAAAAAGAATTACACATTTTTATTCGGCATTTTCCTTACAACATGTTTAGTCCTATGGCAACTTTCAGACTGTTTCTCAACTGAAAAAAAAGAAGAAATTTGATCATTAGAGATAATCACTAATCCCACTCTGTAGTTGCTATCTGATTGGTTGACAATATTGTCTTCCCCAAGAATGGGAGGAGAAAACGGGCACTTGTTTTGTTTTTTTTCCTCTGCGCAAGCCTCATGAAAAGTTGCACTGCCTTCCATCATGAAAGATTCATTATACCCTACACTTACTATACTCCACTGCCTTGTCTAATGTTTATCTATGCCATCACAGTATTAGTCTATTATGGGTGCTTTATGCTACTCAACACTCCCTATCAGTAATTATTTCTGAGTACTGCCTCTCTTGACTCTTATTAGCAAATCCCTGATGTATCACCGACCGGTCGCTACACCACACTGGTCCCACTCATCTTCATCCTCACTGTAGCCGGGATCAAAGAGATGATAGAGGACTATGTGAGTACCACAGTACCACCTGCTATATGGGCTGACTTTACTACTTTTTTTTTTTTTTTGCTTTAGCTTTTTTAAAGTGTAGGAGATGGAGACATCATATGCTTATCTTAAAAGCTAATGCATATTTATCTGTGTATTCACAGAAAAGACACAAAGCAGACAACACAGTAAACAAGAAGAAGACAACAGGTATCGTCTGCGTGTCTGTGCTTGGTGATGTGCATCAACTGTCGGTGCGCTTTTTCCATGAGTGTGCTTACGTCTATTTGTGTGGGTTTTGTTTTTCTTTCATGGCTGAGTGAATGGCTGTTGTCTGTCACTCACTATAGTGCAGGCCCCAGACAAAAAGTTGAGTTGCTATGAATACTGAATGAGTGCTGCTCTATAGGCTGACTGATGGCTGTGTTGTCCTTGTCTCTCAGTGCTGCGCAACGGAGCCTGGCAGACGATCATCTGGAAACAGGTATCCCAATCATCACAGACTTCATCTTTGTTGCTCTCTCACTCATCGCTCCTGTGCTTTGCCTTTCTCTCTAGCTCGCTTAGTTTTACAATTCAAGTTAACATACTTTATTGGCATGAATGATGTAAAATAATACTGTAAGAAGCATCTAAGAAGTGCTAGCTTAAAAATCGAAAACAATAGTAGGTAAATTAGCAAACTAAACTAGTTAAAGCAAAAACATTCAAATAATAATGTAGATATAAGATAATGCAATTAGTCATAAAACAATGGTCTAGTTTTGTAAAATTGGGGATTAACATCAAATCTTTTGGCGTATTTTATTAAATGGTTACATTTGTCTCAATCTCACCTGTTGTGAAGTTATTCCATATTTTCTCCTCTTTTGGTTTCCAGGATTTCTCGTGTTCCACTTCTTGTGGCTAGACTGTAGTCACTCAGTCTGTTTGGTGAGGGTCTGTCTGTGCTTTGGGTTCCTGACAGTAGAAAGATACTCTTCCACTTAGTATTTATAATGTTTTAGGGCCAGATAACAAGTGAGTGGGTGATTGTTTTCCAATATTCCACATAGGCACGTCTTGTTTGTTGAATAATTAGGTTTTCTGCAGTTCATCTGAACCTGTGAGTCTAATTGTCCTTTTCACACAAAGCTTTTTCTTCCAGTGCAATCTCTGCCAAGTTAAAGTTGCCTAAACAAAATGAACCCTCAGTACAATGCATGTGCACTGTATGTTCTTGTACAACAAATGCACAACTATTTACTTGGGATGTGGTCTTCATCTTGAATGTACTCATCAACTCCAGTCCAGCTGTGTGCAAGACTGTACAAGTACAGTCTTGCTCCAGCAGGTCAAGTCAAATCAAATCAAATGTGAGTCCTTGTTATGTGGTGTAGAGCAGGAATGTAGCCCTTTTTTGTTATTCAGGCTCAGAAAAGGTGAAGGAATTTGTTCCAGCTGCCCTGCTAACTCAATTATTTTCAGGGTTAAAGAGAGGTGGTGACAAGTAGTTCCCTTGAAATGCTGAATTTTCTTGAAAGGTCATATGAATTGTTTAACAGTTTTTTTTAAAATGTACTATTCAAAAGCTACAGATTTGTAAAGTTAATATTGAGTGGCTTCTTTTTTCTCTGCTCATTCTCTCTCTTTATCTACATGCTTGCACTCTTTACATCTCATTCTGGCCTGCCTCTGTTGCAGCCTAATCAAAAGACTTAATGCTATGCACCGCTGTGCTCACTGTCTCTTTAGCTCAAAGTCTTCTCTCTCTCTATTGGCTGCCTCTCGGTTGGTCACTAATTAACCAACCACGTTTCCTCTCTCTCTGTCTCCCTCCCTTACCCCTCCTATTACCCTTTACCCTCTGCCTTAACACCCCTCTTCTTCTTTCTCCCCACCTTTTCTCTCTCAATCTGTTGCACTGCTGCATCCTGTCCACAAGGTGGCAGTAGGAGACATAGTGAAGGTGACCAATGGCCAGCACCTTCCGGCTGACATGGTTATTGTGTCCTCCAGGTCAGACGTCCGTGTGTATGAGTGTGTGTTTGTGTTTGTCAGCACCCATATCTATTTATGTACATTTGTCTGTATATGTGTTTTAATCATTTGTTGCGTTTTATACTACTTTTTAGGACTGCAACTCATGATTATTTTCATTATCAATCAATCCGTCGATTAGTCTGTTGATAATCATTTAGTATATGAAATGTAATGATAAAATGCAATCTGAAATTATGGGAATCTAAATTAGTGTCTTAAAATTGATCAACAGTCTAAACCTCAAAAGTGTTCATGTCAATGCCATCATCATGTAAAGGAAGCAAATATTTATTTTTGAAAAGCAAATATGTAATAATAATGATGTTAATGAAGTTAGTATTAGAAGGACAATTCCTTAATTGATTATTAGAATTGTCGCTGACTGATTTCCTGACGATTATTGGATCAATCATTTTAAGCATGTTTTGATGCATCTTCTCCACAGCGAGCCACAGGCCATGTGTTACACTGAGACCTCCAACCTGGATGGAGAAACCAACCTGAAGATCAGACAGGTATGACACAGGAGCATAGCGGTCAGTTTGTCAGATTTCTCAGTGCATGAATTCTGCACATGGTCAGCAAGGAACTTCATATTTAGGTTTTAGTAGCGAGTATGTGTTGTTATTAAAAACATCTAATACTTGTTACAGTTAAGATGCAAATGAACAAATTAATAAAAGATGAAACAATGTTGGGATTGGCTTTAAGGACTCTAGATCAAATTACTTCCCTAACATTTGCATCCACATTGGTCATGCATAAGATCTCATCATGTTTTATGCAGTTCTCTTTTTATCTCCTATTTTTATTAGTGTTTGACCCGTTCTGCTTTATGAACATTGCTTTTCTGTGATGTACTTTGTGATAATCCTGTTTGGTAAAAGTGCTCCCTCAGTATTTAAAAAAAAAAAAAATTTTCTAGGGTCTCTCGCTCACAGCTGCTTTTCAGACCCTGGAGGATTTGGTTGCGCTGTCTGGTCGTTTGGAGTGCGAAGGCCCCAACAGACATCTGTATGACTTCACTGGCACCCTGCGGCTAGAGAACCAGAAGTGAGAGAGAGAGAGGAGAGAGACACACACACACACACACACACACACACACACACACACACACAGTTGATCAGTTATTTATTGATTGCAAGTGTATTGTCAGTGTAATCATAGTATCTTTGTATAAAACAGACCTGGCCAAGACAGCAGGATAAAGCTATACATGTCATAGATTTTAGAGTCTTATCCAGCACAAAAGAGATACAATTTAAAAGTCAACTAGAAAAGTGAAGGCTATCATAGTGAAACATTTGCTTTCTTGATGAAATGAAATGAACCAAGGGTTTTATAAAGTATACATTTTCAGTCAAATAAAGTCAAACTTGAGAAGTGACTTGAAGAAAGAAAACTTTGACTCACAAATGCTGGTCGCCCTAAATTTGCATTCATTTCTCATGTTTTGTTACTGATTACCTCCCTTGTTCTACTCAGTCCAGCCCCCCTGGGTCCAGACCAGGTGTTGCTGCGCGGCGCCCAGCTCAGGAACACGCAGTGGGTTGTGGGAATTGTTGTCTACACTGGCCATGACTCCAAACTGATGCAGGTAAACTCAGTGTCTTGTCAGATGTGTGAAAAATCCTGCCTTCAAAACAAGTTTATTTTGATATTTATTCATTAGAATATTCCTTCCTTGTAAACTTCATAGGAATAATTTAGAGCTTTTAACTTAGTGACACATTTATAATTGGGAGCACATCCAAGTCTCAGTGTTTGGATTGCTGACACTCTTCTGCCAAAAATGATTTTGTAATTGTGTATGACAAATTGAATTAGTTAAGCAGAAGTGTTTAAAGGCTGCTGCAAGTGGATTTCTTCCCACAGAAACCATCATAACTCAATGAAACTGTGCCATCACCCAGCAGCATCTTGATGTGAGTTTCTTTGTGTTGTATTCATTGACCTGTCCACCTGCTAGAACTCCACCAAGGCACCACTGAAACGCTCTAATGTGGAGCGGGTGACCAACATGCAGATCCTGGTCTTGTTTGGCATCCTGCTGGTCATGGCCCTGATCAGCTCTGTGGGTGCTGCCATCTGGAACAAAGAACATACTGAAGAGTCCTGCTGGTACCTGTCCCGGGCTGGTGAGAATACACGCAAACATACCACATCACAACCTGTGACTTAAGTCTTGGTAAGGAATTGGGATGAATACACAATTTAAGGGTCAGTAAATGAGTGAATATTGTCTGTTTATGCAGGTGACATCTCCACTAACTTTGCATATAACCTGCTGACGTTCATCATCCTGTACAACAACCTGATCCCCATCAGCCTGCTGGTCACTCTGGAAGTGGTCAAGTTCACACAGGCCCTCTTCATCAACTGGGTATGGTCCATGTGTGTTTTGTAATGCATGTTTTCAAATTAACTTACTGTAAGTAGTCAAATATTCCTGATCACTTTGTTTGCTTTTTGTTCCCCCCCCCCAGGATGAGGAGATGTACTACGCAGAGACAGACACACCGGCCGTGGCTCGAACGTCCAATCTTAATGAGGAACTGGGCCAGGTCAGTTCCTATCCCTCCTCATAATCAGTGGCTTTAGGATGATAAGATAAAACTTATCTTAACTTGAGCCCGACACAGTTAAAATCTCGTTTTTTTTCTCATACTAATGACACATACGTTTATTTGTGTGGAAATACCGCTTTTATTAAGCAGCTGTAGGAAGGCATTCGGAAATGTCAACAGATGAGCGCATCAGCGCACACGGGGCAACAAGCGCACGTTAACACAGGCGCGCACCTACATAATAAGCTTTTTTAAATTTAAAATGTTCAATGCCTTATCGCGCTGATGTGACCGAGCCCGACCCCGAACATCCTTTCTAAATATCTGTCCGAACCCAGCCCGGCCTGTTGGTTCGGGTATCCAGCCTCTAGTCTGTTCACACAGAAAATGTTCTTGCATCGTCTGCTCCAACAATCAACAGATAACATTAAAAAACACAAACATCAAAAAATATCTGTATGGTAACCCAACAAACATCTGACACACCTTTCCGTCTCTCGCACGCACGCACACACACACACACACACAAAGTAGGAATGCCCAAAGTTACCGTTGCATACGCGTGAATCAATACACCTGTCTTTCCGTTACCCGTTGTCTCTTTTCCAGGTGAAGTATCTCTTTTCCGACAAGACAGGAACACTGACCTGTAATGTCATGCACTTCAAGAAGTGTACCATTGCGGGAATTACATATGGGTCAGTCATCTCTTTTTTTTTTTTTTGTAAAGTCATTCATGCCTCTTAGCTTTACCTGTGAAAGGAGCTACCTACTAAAAGAAAATGAGCTCAGAATGCCACTGAATGCACTTTAGTACGGAGTAACCTTTTAATCTCTAATTGTTTAACTAAATAATCATCTTAGACTAACTTGTAATGAAGAATTAGCTGGTATTAATTAAATTGATTGAACTCTTGCATGCTTGATCAAATGAACTAACCAACTCACCGACTGATTGATTCCTTTTCCAATACAACCTTAATCATCACTGCAGCCACTTCCCTGATCTTGACTGTGATCGTTCAATGGAGGACTTTGGGTTAGTGACCTTCTCATCTGTCTTCCCCTATCTGATATTCTTTTCTCCATTTTAGGCTTTGCATGTTTTGAGAAATCAATGTACTGTGTAGAGTATGTGTTGATCAGAAAAATATACAGAAAGTTGACAAAACTCAGCCTGAAATGCTATTTGAATACCAACAAAATATCTCTACACAATATTCTCCTGCCATAAATGTATTTTTCTTGTCTCACAGCAATCTGCCGCCCGCCAGCAATAACTCTACAGAGTTTGATGACCCAACTCTCGTCCAGAACATTGAGACCCATGTAGGTGTCACTGAAGCTTTTCTTATATTTTTTTTTATTTGAAACAAAAAGCCCCAAATGACAAGAGGATGCTGTTAAGAACCATGTCCACTCTGTGTGTGTGTTCAGCCTACATCACCTCAGATCTGTGAGTTCCTGACAATGATGGCAGTGTGCCACACCGTGGTCCCAGAGAGAGAGGAAGACCAGCTCATTTACCAGGCCTCTTCGCCAGATGAAGGAGCGCTTGTCAAAGGGGCCAAGGGGCTCGGCTTTGTTTTCACTGCAAGAACACCGCATTCAGTCATAATTGAAGCTGTAAGTGTGTATCTGTGTTTTTTTACTTAGCTGCATTTTGCAAAGTTAGGAGCTGACATTTTGTTGTTTATTTCAGAGAGAAAAAGAGATGAGCTATGAGCTACTGAATGTGCTGGAGTTTTCCAGGTAATACTCCCATATATGTTCTTCAATGCCATAAATAACTTACATAAGACTGTAGTGTGTTTTGAAACTGAACCCACTGCTTCCTTCACAGTAACCGCAAACGCATGTCTGTCGTGGTCAGAACCCCCAACGGGAAGCTACGGCTGTACTGCAAAGGCGCTGTATGTTTATCTCATTATAACTGTAGTTCAGCACTCTAAATGTCTTTGAACCTTTTTCATGAATGCTTATTTTGTTGTTTTGCAGGATAATGTCATTTTTGAGCGTCTGACTGAGGCGTCCCAGTACAAAGAATTAACTCTTGCTCATCTGGAACAGTTTGCTACTGAAGGTAAAAAAAGAAAGAAAAGAGAGGGAGAGGAAGCCATAGTTGAGTTTCTTTTTGTTTAAAACATACTTGTTTATTTCACTGGAAATCCATTTATCTTTGTGTTGACTTCCTTACTCTTTTACTCTGACTCAACTTTACATTTATTGCTCTGTATAAGTATTATGTCTGTTACACACCAACCAGACAGCCGACCGTCGGCAAAAAAGGTAGTCGGACTGATCAGTCGGGTCCCCAAGGTCCAAAAAAATGCCTCAAAACACATGGAGGCGACACCGACTTGAGCGTACGCTCTGCGCGTGCGCGAAACGTAATACGTCTCCATAACAGTAGGCGGCGCTTCTCTGTATTGTTTCCCAGAAAATGAAAACCGGCAGCTGATAGGATGAACGCGTCACGTGGGTCTTTTTTCTCCGGAAATTCACAGCCAGACTGTCATGGCGGCTTGTTCAGAATACGATCTCATATTGTACTGAAATAGTTCACCGAAACGTGTTTCTGAAAACATTTTAAGCGAGAAATAGGCCATGCAGTTGCTGAATCTGTCTTCATTTCAGATCAACAAAGGTCAGTTTAAAAGATTTTCGTCAGATTTTGAGAGGCTCATCCGCTCGCCATTTCCGGGTGAGTCCCGACTGCCCTGTCTCTAACTGAGCATGTCGGGTCGGCCAAAATACACGCCGGCAGCTCCTCCGAAGGACGATGGCACGGAACACACCGAACAGACTCGAGTCACTGACCTCGCCAGACTGTCCAACGGCCGATTATCGGGTTGGTGTGTCAGCGCCATTATAAGCCTCGTCTTGGGACTGATCTGAATTTAGTTAGGTTTAAGTGTCAATACTTGGCATTACTTGGTTGAGGCTTAAAAGAAATCAGAACTATCCTTCCTGAGACTACATCCACACTAATACGTTTTCGTTTTAAAATGCAGAACGTTTGCTACGTTTACGCCTAGCTCCCACTACTACTCTGGTTGCGTTTTAGTCTGGATGGGCAGAAACGGAGATCTTTTATAAAAAAACATTTAAAAAATGATGACGCAGAAATCCACATTCACTCCTTGATTGGGTTTTATCAGTCACAAGGTGTCCTTCCTTCATTCATCACGCTGCTATCATGTGACCCTTTTCAGGAAGAAAACAAACAGCATCACCCTGGACTACCAGTGGTTAATTTCTACTTTGATAAAGAATTAAAGCCATTGCTGACCTTGTTATTTATGCTAGCAGCTGCAGTGTAATTCTTCGTTTTATAATGCTACTACTGCCTACAATGCGCAAGAGGTGAGCAATAATTTGAGCGATTTGCAACAATTCCCGTGTCCTGCTGCGTTCCTTACGAGCGCATGCCCAGCGTACGTGAATGGTCTGTGAAAGGCGCTGTCGGGCATGTTAGTATGGACGGAGATTAGTTCTGAAACGGTGCGCTTGTGAGGACAGAGATCGTTTTTCTTTTAAAACGCTGTTTTATAGTAGCCTATTTCCTCCTATTTTATAGTAGTTTCCTCCATTCTATCTGCTTCTTAGCATTCCAACCACTCACTCCCAGTTAGAAAGGTAATCTATTCTCCATGACACCACTGATCACATTGATCGTCCTATTCTCCTCCCATCCGTCCAGGGCTGAGGACTCTGTGTTTTGCCTATGTGGACCTGGAGGAAGATGCCTACCAGGAGTGGCTGAAGGAATACACTCGTATCAGTACTGTGCTCAAAGACCGCGCTCAGAAGCTAGAGGAGTGTTATGAACTACTGGAAAAGGTAAACGCACCATCTCTTTCACTGTAGTGATGTGTATTGTTGATCTCCAACCTTATGTGAGATGTCTTGAAATCAAAGCAGATACCTGAAAATTCTTCATGTCATAACATTTTTCCTGATACAGACTCTCACACACTCACATACACACACTCATGTTTGCCAGCAGGTGGCAGAGTGGCTCCATTGATTCCCACACTTTAACAAATACAGTGCTCCTCCATTACTCATTACATCCGTAAATCACAATACACAGTCAGATTTCCCTTTTTAAGGTATCTGTCTTTTCTTTTAGCAGAATGTAAAGACAGATACTGCTCCTTTTAATAAAAGGATGACATTGTGGAAATCTTGTATTGGTTGATCAGAAAGCTGGCTCTGAATGGGGAATAAGACAAAGTAACAGAGATTTCAGATGCTAGGATTTTCAGAAGAAAGTTGAACTAGGTGGGAAAACCAAGGATTTTAGAGTAGAGAGTCTAGGTGAGAAAAGTAAGTGAAGAGGGAAAAAAGAGGAAGCAGGAGGAGGGGAGCTCAGACTGGGAGACCACAAGGGTAATTACCTGCACCAGCCTGCCAAAAGCCCCATAAAACTGGAGTCAACAACACAGTAGTGTTAACTTGTGTGTCTGTGCGAGTGTTTGTGTGTGCGTCCGAGTGTGTCTAATGAGGGTACACATGCATTTAAATGCTGAACAAATTAAACCGAGGTGGGGAAAGGTAATGGGTTACTTCTTGGCACGAAGACACAGAGTTGGTACAGAGGTCTAAAATGAGCTGCTGTACCAGCTGAACTGAACTTGCTGGCATCATTCTCATCCTCTAACTAGATATGGATGATGTTCTCTGGAGAGAAAGAGCCCTCACATACAGGCTGGGGAAGTTTGGCTGAATTTGTTGCCTAAATATGATTTATTTTAACCTGCATTCCTCCTTTGGGCCATATTTTGTTCTCACTGTCTTTTTGAATCTTACTTCTCAAATTATCTTGATCTGTCTTTCTGTTTCACCAACAGAACTTACTGCTGTTGGGCGCCACAGCCATAGAGGACCGTCTGCAGGCTGGCGTGCCAGAGACCATCGCCACTCTGATGAGGGCCGACATCAAGATCTGGGTCCTCACTGGAGACAAGCAGGAGACTGCCATCAACATAGGTGAGAGGAAAGCACTTAAAAATAGACACTATGGCCAAAATGTGAGTTTAAGTCATTAGAAGGACAGTTCTGCCACAAGCAGATGGAAAGTAAGAGCTGTGAGGGTGCTTTTAGTGAAGTATGTGCCAGTAATGCAGGCAAATCCAGTGATAGTGTCCCCTTGAGAAAGTCCCCTTGTCACTGCAGCCTGTTGTGCAGCAACGTAGGAAACTGTATGTATTGTGGAGTTTTATTGAATCATGGCTAGAAGAATAACGGCCATTATGTGGGCTGTGAAATGCCAAACATGTCTCCAATCTCTAAGTGAAATTTTCCAGTGGCCAGGGTAGAAGGGTTTACATTTGCACAGAAATGACATTTGTGCGTTTGGTTTCTCTTGGCAGTTGTGGAGGATGTTTGTGGCAGATGTTCACAAAAGCAACACTTACAAATAAAAACAAAATTTGGTTTAAAAGTTTGGACACCCTCTGAGACTGAACTCTACAAATTGTGTTTGTTTTTCACACACCTTAATATGATTGAACTGCTCTCTACACCTTTATTAGTATTCAGTATTCAATTGTGAGTGAGTGGTTTTGCTGTGTTTAGTTTCTGCTTGATGTTGTTGAACTATGCATTAATGACTACAATAGAGATATGATGATGGCTGGAGGCTGATGGAGGAGAATGGAGTCAGATAGCTGTGTGAGAGAATGGAGCAGGACTTTGCAAATCCAGTCGAACATGAGACCCGTTTTTCACCTGTGTTTTGGTATTGAGTACATCTAATCTCTCTTCCATCCCCCATTCTCTACCTTCCACTGTATGTTTCTGTTTCTCAGGTTACTCCTGTCGTCTGGTGACACACCACATGTCCCTCATCATCGTCAACGAGGACTCTCTGGATGTGAGTAGACCGTCCTCTTCCTACTGCAGACCTCCTTCATTCACGTCTGTTTACACTTCGTACAGTATTGGGACTATTTGTGTGTGTACAGGAGGGAGAGGGTTATGTGGTGGGGTCTTAAACAAGTTACTGTGGGAACTAGGGTGTGGTCCACAGCCAGATTGGTGGGTGGGGCTCTTTGTGTGCTCACAGGTGCAGGTAATTAAAGTCTCTGGTGTCCCTTTTGGAGAAAGGAATGGAAAGAAACAAGTAGTGAACTATCACTTCTTTCCCTCTCTTCCTTTTTCCTCTCCTTCTGTCTCTTTCGTAACAGTCACATACAGTACCTGGCTATTAATGTCAAACAGTGTTCCCACACTATGTGTGTCTCTTTAACTAACCAATTTCTAGCGAAATGCAAGCACGGTGCACAGACTGTATATGACATGTACGTATGTTCCTGTTGCCATTTAGTCAGATCTGAGATCTTTAAATAAGATTTCACAAAGTTATGTGTCTTTGCATTCAGGTTTCATGTGTGACTGCTAACCTGAGTGGCTTGATTACTGTCATGTGTCTCTGTGTCTGTCTCTCTTTCACACACTCGCACACACTGACTGACTCCCACGTGTGCTTACACTCAAACACACATACTGTGCACATACAATCACAATGTGTTCACTTTTACAGAGTTTGTTTATATGTGAGACTGGGGAGATTATACCTCATAAAGTTTTAGTGTTGGAACTGTGTGTGTGCTTGTGTGTGTATTTGTTTATGGGTGCCTGTTTGTGGGCCCAAATAGAGATTTTATTAGTCTATGGCATGATCAACACGACATTAGAGACCTCTATGTGGTTAACATTGCATCCAATTGGAATCTGTGTGATGCATCAAAGTGGTGTCTGGCTGGTCAAAAGCCAGACAGCGTTCAAGGCCACTAGATGCTGAGTAAACTGAGCTGGACAGGGTGAACATAGAATGTCAGGGTAATACGGGTACTTTAGCCTAAGAATTGTCCATGGCATAGACAATGATGTGATTAGTACAAAAGGGTGAAAGCTAATACAGTTAGCACTGTAAGTGCATTCGATCTTAATAAGGTTTAGAAAATGTAGTTAGCAGCCTGTCTTCTGAACTTTTTACTGGATCAGTACAGTATGTGATAAAACATTCACATACTGTACTGATCCAGTAAAAAGTTCAGTCTGATTGCTGTCTGGTCAATATAGTTTGGGTCAGAGGATGAAAAATTTGGCCCTAACAGGTGATGACATCAAAAAGTTGTTTCTTTCATTTCTTATACATATTTGATATGTATAAGCTGTAATTGCAGCCACAGGGAATGTTATACCTATCTTCCCTTTGGGAAATTCTTCTACAGAAATTACAAATAGGTGTAGGTAGATCCAGTAGCACATAAGACAACAGGTTTATGTTATAACAGTCAGATCATTTTTTTTTTTGCCGCTACACGTCAGAAAAGAAAACTTTCATTACAAATATTTTCAGGCAGAAAATCTCTTCTCCAGCTGAATGACTTGTAATGAGGCAGGATGTACTGTAGCAATGAAGGATTTAGGCCAGTGCTAAGAGTTGCTGTCTGATGATGGGACTTCCAGTAGGGTGGGAATGTTAAGTAAAGTGGCTTAGCTGATAAAGTGAACATTTCTAGAAATTACACATTTTTCAGACAAATCTATCATCTAGAGTTGAATGAAAGTGAATGCCAACTAAAAACTCGCATAAAAGCTGTTTCTCTGATAATGGCATGACTGACTTGACTTAACACTAACTATAGTCTCGCATTGCCAGACCTTCCTTCACAGCGCTGCTGAGGAAGGTCTGGCTAGTCCACACAGCATTACGGGATGGGAGAGAAACGTGCTCTGGTTTATTGTCATGTCTTTTAAACAAATCACAATCATCTTTGGCGGAGCTAAGCGCCAGACAGAGCCCGGTGCCGCTGCAAAATAGCCTCTGGAAGGAACTTGTTTTGGTGGAACGTGTACGTTCAAAAGTTGTTTTAGTCATGCAACAGAAAACTCAGATTGGACAGATAGTCTAGCTAGCTGTCTGGATTTACCCTGCAGAGATCTGAGGAGCAGGTAACCATAGTCCTCAGAAATCCACCGGAGTTTAAAATTTCAACACAAAGAAAGCGGAAGGTGACGGACATCCGGCCCAAAAGAGTGACATCTGATGGAATTTCTGGGAGGAACGGACAAATCCTGGAAGTGGAACTTCGTGGATATAGACTACACTCACTATGACTGAATTATTCTCATATGATTTTGTGTGGTGCAGTTTTAGTATTTTCTTATGCAAAATGCAGACAGAGACTTTCCGTTCAATACACTCCATTTAGCAGCAACTCAAAACAACTTGGTGCAGCAGGAATTAGGGATCCATCTTTCAGCTGGAAAGCCTGGCCTCAATACAAAGAAATGGCAAACGTCCACCCTGCTGATGTGTCCTTGAGCGTGTTTTTATGTTTGTACCAGCTCAGGGTTATCACTTATTTTGTAAAATAGTTAACTAACACCTTTCTGTATGGCACAAAGAGACAAGGAGGAGGAGAGGGACAGCTGTTCATGAAACAAACCATGTGTCAGGAGTGGAATTTTTCCTGTGACAAGTTCATGATCTACAGAATGCTTCAGAGCCCGGTGCATTTGTAGCACACTTTCAAGTGGGTGTAAATGCAACACAGCAAACATGAGACGGAATAAACAACATGAGAAACTGCTGCAACAATGAAAATAATGAATGCTGAATCTTGTACACAAATACAGTAACGGCGTCCCGAAGACAATCAGATATTTGTCAGATCAGATATCCAATATCTGCTTTCTTTAAAAACACACGTCTAGATCTTTGATATTTGGACAGATGCAAGAGAAGAGACATTCTCTTATATGAATTTAGCGTGCTTGTGTGTGTGCACGTGGTGTCACAGTCATGCCTGTCAATCAAGACAACTTCAGAGAGCTCTGGTTGTGACTGGTGGTCGGTGTGGATGAATTTAACACACTCTTCAGTACAACACTTATCTCACACTCAAAATAACTTGCACTGGTTCTTTATGCTGGTGGTTCAAGTGAAAACTGCTTGTGAGCAAAAACATAACCTGCTTATCAAAATCTCACCTCGAGGTGAGACCTCTTGCCCCCATTTAAAAAAATTTGTTCCAACTTTTCACTCTATCGCATTCTCTTATTGCTGTTATCAGTGTGAAGGCTGATCTGTGCGGTGGATCTTGCATTTGCCTACTACAACCACATTTGTCAGCACCCTGTGTTTGCACAGGAAGCGACTAGTGTGTGTGTGTGTGTGTGTGTGTGTGTGTGTGGAGTCAGGAAGAGCATGAACAAGCAACAAAATATGTGTTTATCTTAGTGGAAGGAGTGTGTTCGTGAATAAAAACGGGGAGTGTTTATTGTGCTTCATGAATGAGATAGACAATCTGGATAGAGAAAGAAAGGGGGAGGAAAAAGGGGGCCAAACCATGTGAGGGCGATGAGTGAGTGGTAATGCGATCTCCTTTTGGTGCTTCTCCTCATCAAAACAAACCCTGTGAGCAATGCCTCCTGGGTAAACGGTTTGCGACCACTGAAGCTGTGACAAGTGCCATCTGTCACCGTCAGATCACATGCCACACACAGACTCACACAAATCTTTGCCTTGTCTCCTTCTGTTTAGTCAATACTGAAGGACACAAGCATACACATGTAATGTCTCCTTTTTTCCCTAGTATACTTTTGTCTCTGAAGCTCACACACACACACACACTCTATTTACCCTAGATGCAGTGGCACATGACACTGTGATCAGCTTGATAGTTCCGAATATACATTACATCTAACTTTCCCACAATCCCCCTATTCCTGTCACGCTGCCCGCAGTATAACTCTTAAACAAACAACATCTCTCTTCTGCTCATTAATCATCTTTGTGTACACACACACACACACACACACACACACACACACGTTGTAGCGCCTCAACTTGCATGCTCTATTGTTCTGGCTTTTTTCAATTTTTAATAGTTTTTCAACATCAGGCCTCCCACTGTTAAAGTCCACGTGGGTTTCTATTTTTTGTGTGTGTTTCTGGCTCAGGCAGCAGATGATGTGGGTGTTTGCACAGATGCTCTGTCTGATAATTAAATGGTATATTAAATCTCAGTAGTGACAGAATCTGCACTTTAGATATGAGCATGTCTTTCTCCGCCTTCTTTTCACTCTGCAGCGCGCTCTCTCTCTCTCTCTCTCTCTCTCTCTCTCTCTCTCTCCCAGTCTAGTTAACACTCCTTGTCCTTCGTCGTCCCCCTTTTCTTTGTACCTTTTCCCATTTATCTTGCTTAGTGCTTTTTTGTATATCTTATACTCTGCCTATGTACATTTGTCATGATGGCACTAGCAATTGAGCTCTCTTTGAATGGAGAGGGTGGCCTGGATTGGATCAACATTTGGCTTTCCCCATTTTATTATATATATATATATATATATATATATATATATATATATATATATATATATATATATATATATAGGGTGTGTGTGTCTTTTCTATGGTAAAGTATGTATGCAATGAGAGAAGGTGACCTGTGATATCTCAAACCGCCTCCATGCCCTTCCATTTTGTGATCTAAATTTAAACCTGATAAAATTCCTGAGCCTGTGAACATGGTTTACAACGTGTGTGTGTATGTGTCTTTCCGCCCATTTTGAGCTCAAATGCATATGAAAAATAAACATTTAGTTTGGAACATAAAAATCTTTGCTAATGAGATCTGTCATATTGCAACTGGTGCAATCAAAGAGTTAAGCAATCTTTTCCTCTAAAGCCTCCAGAAATAGCAGGTCATTTAGCGTGAGAAAGATGAAAGTTACATAGTAATGGATTTTTCTTTGGTCCCATGTTTGTTCTCTTTGAGAAAGTGTTAACAGATCATAGTGGACCTTTTGTGAGCTGTTTCTTTTCATGTTAAGACACTGTTCTTTCTCATTAGGGATACAGTTAGGTCTGGACTTGCTGTACTTGAGTAAATGGCTGCCTGTTAGCTTTAAGAGCTAACTAGTGTTTGTACCTTAGTTACCTTTTTAATCTTCTATAGCTCCTTGCAGACTTAGCCTAGTTATTATCCCGGGTTATCTTAGCCGCCGCTAAAGCTTTGACTGGACCTGCTGTGACAAGTTGCTGTGTTGTATTAGCAGCTCACTGCTAGGCTGGTGAACTGTTTGCATTTACTTGTTTGTGACTCTCTCCTCTAGGGTCTTTTTATAATGTTGATTTTAGGCACAACTAGCAACATTGCCATTATTATAGTCCTCTAAATAACTCGTATAGTCGGTGGAATTTGAAGCTGTCCCCTCACATATCTGCTCATATCATGTTGGAAAGAGCTTTACAGAATCAAGATCCATGCAGAAAGTTGTGCAAGAATGTAAGCATCAACACCACAAATATGTGTCAAGTGCAGTGTTTTTATACAATAATTTTTCACTTACGTGCTGTTTCCTTAGTATTTTGCTACTGAGGCTTTTTGTGTCCATTCCTCTGTGATGAGGTGAGGACAAGCAGGGAAAAGGGTTTTTTGTCAGGTTCTCATCTCACACATGCTGGGCATGTACACATACACACAACCCCTGTGCACCTACATGCAAACAGACACACTCATACATGCATACACGTGTTTTACTCCTCTGTAAAAACACATGCACATCACACACACACATAGACAGTTTGAGTTTTAGGACTCTGACAACCTGTAATCTCCTTTAATCCTTTCATTATGTTTTTGTTTTCCTTTCCGCTGTTTGGGGAAAAAGGTGAATGCAAACAGGAATTCCAGCATACAAAGAAAAACACACAGCCTCAGGCTGAGAAAACAAGAGCAGGGATTTTTTGGGAAGAGCAGGGACACGTGTGTTTGTGTGCATCGCTATTTGGCAAGAAGAAGAGAGACCGCATTGTTCTTATGATTGTGTTACATACATGTATATGTGAGCGTGTGTGTGTGTGCTTGCTGTGTTGTCTATTGCACATGCTGACCTGTGGACAGCGGGCTCATCTCTCTGCGGGTCACTGGACTCTCTCAGGTCTGATGGCCGCCAGTAACCCACTGTGAGAGAGACTGTGTAGATTCTAAACGCAGCCACATTTTAAAATGTTTGTGCGCGTTTGTGTCTAGAGTTTGGTCTTGTGTATCTGATTGTCATGTGTTTAGTTGGATTTCCCAAATAGTTTCTGTCATGGGGCATTTCATTTTGCGTCATTCCTTGTTTATTATGCATTTTAAAGCATAAGCTGAATTCCACATGTACAAAACTGTCCCTAGATAGACAGTTAGTGAGTTGTTATCTACAGTATTGAATAACACTTGATTGATAAAACATCTGCTTAGTGTTGGAGTCACTTTAATAGGCTTTAACCTGAATTCACCAGGTGATCGCCTTAATGTAAAGAGCTTTTAGAAACATGAAGTCAGCTGGAACTGTTAAGTCCTGTTAACCTTATTTTTCTCTGTTCTTACATGGTTTAATGACAATTCATAATTGAAAGCTAAAAGTTTTTTAATTTCTTATTGGATAATCAGCAGAAATTCTGTTGTACATCTAAAAGGTGTGTGTGTATGTGTCTAGTAGCTTGTAGCGGGGTGTGTGTGTGTGTGTGTGTGTGTGCGCGCCTAGTAGCTTGTAGTGTGCCTGCTCCTCCACATGGAATTCATTACAACGCTGTGGGATGTTTATTTTCTCTATTAATCCCTGTTCCTCTATTATCAAGAGCTCAGTCTGCCCCCAAACTTCTGCCCTGCAGACAAGCTGGCATATACACAAACACACATATACACATACACACACACACACACACACACACACACACACACACACACACACACATTTACACTTTGCTGTTAGACATGAATGATGCATTTTACCCCGCGACATTAGTCCAGCTCATTTCTTTCTTTTTTTTTTTTTTTCTCTAGTTGTGTGTTATTTTGCATATTCTCTCTCTCTGTGGTGTGATCTCAGATGTGATGTCATGGTTCAACATGCCCCTGGGACCTTGTAGCATCAGCGTGTTGTGATGATGTCTTGAACAACTGTGAACTTTATATTGGCATTCTTTATTGTTTAGTGTACACAGACGCAAATTCTTTCCCCAGATGAAAGCATCCCGTTCAACCAGGAGCATATGTCTTCCATTTACTGGCAGTGGTTTTGACCTTTCAACAAATTGTCAGCGTGTTTTTTTTTTTTTTAGATCAATTTTTTTAAATTATTTTTTAGCCCCATTTATCATCCAGACATACAGAACAAATTCCACAATATGTGCCAGGTAATGTCAAGTGGTGCAGATAAACGGATAAACAGATAAACATAAATTGAACAAGAGCAAAAACCCTCTCCCACCCCCCACCCTCTGCGGTCTTGAAGAAAACAAATTGTCTGCGTGTTTTGATGTGTGTGATTTGTATTTCCACCACTTATATTTCCACAAAAACATAAAACCTGAAAATGCCATCACTTGAAAGGGCCACTGCCGGATCGCATCAGAAAAACATACATTTTCAGGGTGAGATTTAGATTTATGATTGGTTAGGGTGCGGATAAGGATTGTTAGTGGTTAGGTTCAGGGTTAGAGGTCTGGTTTTCACTGTAAGCCAACAGCATTTCCTGATCCACCCTTATGAACACTGATGTGTTGTATGTTGCTGACTTGAACCAACTGTGCAAAAGCATGCTGATGATGTGTGAAACTGTCGAACTAGTCCCTGAAGCTTAGTTTTGGGAGGGGAAATGTAGAATATCTAGTCAATCTAACTTTAAAGATCTAAGAAAGAACCCAAACCCTCGTCTCTGTGTCTATGTCTTCTTGCAGGCTACTCGTGCCACTCTGACAGCTCACTGTTCGTCCCTGGGCGACTCTCTGAAGAAGGAAAATGAGCTGGCGCTGATCATCGATGGTCAGACGCTGAAATATGCACTGTCCTTCGAGCTTCGCCAGGCCTTCCTTGACTTGGCGTTGTCCTGCAAGGCTGTCATCTGCTGCCGGTAGGGAAGACTCAATCATCACACACATACAAATGCATAAGCAAACTTTGGTTTATTACAGAGTATCTGCACAGGTCTTAAAAGCAGGAAATGTTAGGAATTCTGAATTTACAAATAATAAAAATAATAAAATTCAGTGCTTTACCTTGGGTCTATCTTGACCAAAAACTTGTGACCAAAAAACTGAAACAAATGTGTCTGCAAGAAGTCTGGACAAAGTCTGAATTTTAATCTGTTAAAAGGTCAAGCACCCTTTTATTAGAATAGTTTTAGAGATACACAGGATAATTGTGGTATTGTAGGAAAACCCCTATGTACAAAGAAAAAGAAGAGGTTGTCTGCACACTCAAATTTGCACATTTCGACAGCAAAGCCTTGCTGTCTATTTGCTTGTTGTCCTGCACCTGTATCCAAGGTTTTCTTTAATTCTACTCAGACATGACAAGAATGACCACAAATGGTCTTCCTCAGGCAAAGGTGAGGGTGTGAGCTGTGATGACACCTTGGACATCATCTATGAAATTAATCCTGATGACTGTCAAAAGCTTGATTGCATGTTAGCAGGAGAAGGTTGGTGAGAGTGGGTGTCATTGTGGTTCAAATCCTCAAACTGCTCTATTTAATAAAGTAAGCCAATCAGCAACTGGAGGCACCTATTTAAAAAAAAAAAAAAGATCCATTGAGTCTTACCATATACAGATTCATTCACACCCTATTGTTTGCTTGATAAAGAGGGAGAGTGTCAGTGTGTGTGCATGTGCGGGTCTGTATAGCTGCGTGCATGTATATAAAGGTTGTCGGTTGCACACTGTCAGCAAATGAACGAGAATGATAAAAGCCTGTCCTGGTGCACAGCAGGAGTAATGTAATACAATACGCCGCTTGGAAATGTCAAAGCAATGACTCACTTACTGTTGGCACCCCAGGAATGGGGACCAACACACACAGACACACACAGACATTGCCATTATACATTTCCATTCATACAAAGTGCACTCTGTTCATAGAATGTTTACTGCTTGTTCCCTTTTTTGGTCATGTTCCACTCAGCACCATCTGTGATGTTTAACAAAAGAGTTTCCACTCTCCTATGTGTGTGATCGTACGCGTACATGTGTGTGTACAGCCAGGAGGGAAGTAATTGACTCTCCCTTGCATATCCAGGCCATATCCGGACTCAGGTCTCACAGGCCTTGCAAACAGCCTCCAGCTTCCTTTCCTCTATCCTTCACTCCATCGCTCTCTTTATGTGCACATCTCTCCTTCCCTATTTCCTCCTCCCCTTCACAGCTCTCTCTCTACCCTGGTTAGGGCTGGGTATCCAACATCAAATGGTCTGATTCAAAGGGAGTTCCTGATTTTAAATCAAAAATGTTGCCACTTTTAAAATGTATCCAAAAGAGCAAACTTGAGGTACTCAACTGTAGAAGAGCATAGTGGAGTTTGGATAAAAAGCCTTTATTAGGTACATAGCTTATTCATAAATGAGGTCTTCATCAGGGTGCTCCTCTACGTATGAGTACCTGAGGTTTGCGTTTTCGCACATTTTGAAGGTTTTAACCCTTTTTCAATAGGAGCACCAGCATTACTTTAAGTGCATCCCAAGTTTTGCCCTTTGAGCAAAACATTTGGGATTTTTTGTTTTTATAAGCAGTTAGTTCTTGTACAGCTGCTTGTGTTTAGACAATATTTAACATTTGAGGGATTTGGCTCCAACCCTGCAAGGGTTTTGTAGAAAAAAAACTTTTATATTTATCAAAGTAAGAAATCAGGAACAAATCTTGACTCTGGTAGATATTTGTATTTTGTACTGTAGGTTGGTGGTTCCCAAGGATTTTGTTGCTCAGATTCTTTAATTTGAATAATTATAAGAGGCCAGATGAGATAAAACTGAACCAAAACAAAGAAAAGTTGAATCTCACGATGCCTTGGGAGGTCCCGACCCGCATATTGCGAGCCACTGCTGTAGGCAATTCCTGTTGTGAGTGTGGCACAATACTGTTAATAAGGTGCCTGTACATAATGAGCTGTAACTTTGACTTTTAAGACTTTCAAGTATCTCACCTACTGTGTGTGTGTGTGTGTGTGGTGTGTGTCTCAGGGGCGGGTGCACTAGTACGCATGGCTTCCTGACTTCACTGGGCGTTTGTTTATAGGAGGACTTAGCGGCTGCTTATTTTCTGCTCAGTTCCACCACGAAGAGCACTGGGAGCCTTTCATCTCTTCCAACGCCACTTTACACAATTCCAGACACTGTTAGCAGTGTTTAGAGGAAAGGTAGAGTGAGACAGAGAGAGAGATAAAGAGAGATTTGTGGTCAGAGGCCAAGAGACGCACAGGCAGACGCACACATACACACACTTCAGACGCAGAATCGGAAAACACAAAGAGCAGAGGTTGATCCCATCCTTCTGCAACGACTACACAGGCGAAGACTGTAAGGTGTGTGTGTGTGTGTGTGTGTCTGTGTGTCTGTCTGTGTGTGTGTGTGTGTGTGTGTTTTTCTGCACATGCCTATCTATGAATACTAAGCAGACCACCCAGCTCTGTGATTTCAGCTTGACCGGGACTTGATCCTTCTTACATATTCATAGAAGATGGACCGTCTTTATGACATGTGGGCTCCAGCCGGATGTGTGTGTGAAGGGTCATACATCTGCTCATAATTTCATTTTATCATATCTTCATCAAAGCATCATGCTGCAATCTGTTTGCATGTGACGGCTCATGCAGCTGCACATAATTAGATTTTATAATATCATTATCCGAGCACTGACGTACACAGTGGGGATTTGATGGAAGACTTAAGAGTTAGAGCTGTACTTGACACACGCAGAGAAACCGTCATTGTGAAAGTGACTCCTCCTCTTTCTAGGAACAGTTTGAAGTATTGTCCACACAATAGCCCAGTGTTGATACTCAAATTACTTTCACCTAATACATCACTGAGGCTCAGGTAATTACTATAATCAGGGAAATGTAATGTAAATATTTAATATCTGGATTTCGGTTAGTCTCTTCTAATGCAGCCAATAGACAAATGGCCTACTGTAACTAACTAATAGACACCACGTTTTATATCAAACACGAATATGCCGTCTTATGGTGAAATGTTTTTGTCTCATACTGCGCTTGTGCGCCTACAGTTGCAAGTCCTGTACTGTGGGAAATATAACTTGCTTTGTTATTTAAGTTTAATCCCAGTCCCAGTATCGGGTTTCTCCCATGTCTCCTCCTTTGTAGATATATTTGTTTTCACAGTACAGGTTGCAGGTAGTAAGAACAAGACTCACTTAAGCTGTGTGCATGTGAATGACAGGCAGTAGGAACGCCTCCTCATACAAAGCATGTTTTGAAAGCAGAGATGAGGACAAATTTCCTGATATATCTCCCTGGAAAAAAAAAAAAGAACTATTATCCAAAGCTGAACTTTTAACTATAACTTTTCAACTTCAAATGCACATGAGAAGCAGGATTGTATAAATATCTTAATAGCTTGGCAAAAAAGAAACCCTTCTCTCGTCACTGCTTCACAAAATGAACAGTGTGAGCCGATCAAAACCTCCAGAATAGATACTAAATGGACCTTGTGGTACTGTTTCCAAAGTCAAGAATGAATTTTGAATCAGTTTTGAAACCAACATGGATGATAACTCCTTAACATGCTCAGAAAAGAATGGTGGAAGAAATTAAGGATTGATGTGGGAAAAGAAACCCTTCCAAAACCTCATTAGTAAAGCCAAACTAGAAAACCAATACAACAGAGGGCATTGGTTGGAGCTGTTTTCTCATTTGTCCGCAGGTGTAACACATGGCACCATAAAATGAAAGAATATCCACAGTACTTCAGCAAATGCAGCATAACGCCTCACTATCGTCTCTCAGTGGCCCCGAGGGAAACGTCTGTAATTGAGCCTCCCTTCCCTGGGTCCTTCATTGTCACTGAAGAGACAGAACTGGTTATGGACAGAAGGATCAGTGATACAGGTCAAGAGGGTGGAGTACCACTGGAAGCTTTCTGAACACACACACACACACACACACACACACACACATACACACACACACACACACACACACTCTCTCACACTGAGGCACTCACATGTATGCAGATGTGCATAAACACACACCGCTGTAAACCTACACATGTGCGTGCGTGTGTGTGTGTGTGTGTGTGTGTGTGTGCGTGTGTCAATTTTTCGTTTCCCTTTCAACTGTTTCCCACTCCTAGCGTTTCAGGCTTTATTCTTTCCTAATTGCAAGCATCTTTGTTTATTTCCCCTCCATCTCAAAATGTATTTCTTCTTTTCTTTCTTTCTCACAGTATTCTTTTATCTTCCCCAGTACAGCTGTGTACACATAAACCAACCATCTCTGTCTATCTCTTCCTATTGTTTCTGCAGAGTGTCTCCGCTGCAGAAGTCTGAGATTGTGGATATGGTGAAGAAATACGTTAAGGCAATCACGCTGGCGATAGGCGACGGTGCCAACGACGTGGGCATGATTCAGACGGCTCATGTTGGAGTGGGGATCAGTGGCAATGAGGGCATGCAGGCCACCAACTCTTCTGACTACTCCATAGCACAGGTAGGATGCAGACATAGCATGGAGACATGCAGAAGACAGTAGTTCATGCTTGGTTAGGGTCATACAGATATGTTACAGCAGGGGTCATCAACTACATTTTTCCAAGGGCCAGAATGTTTTTAAGCAGACACTCCGGGGGCCGGACTTACAAATAAAGAAAATAAAATGAATTTATACCTAATACGCCCATTCTTGTTTGAAATTTTCACTTTCTTACTGAATTAATGCTATATTTAATTTTTTTTTTTTTTTTTTTTTTTACATGTATTAGTGTGAGCAAACTCCTAAAAAACATGGAAACTCCATAATGATAACTAGCTCTTTAACTAGAAAAAGATCTCAGACTAGGAGGCAGTTCACTGAGGAGTGATGGTTAAAGTCTGTGATTAGGGAAACATGGTTGTAGTATGCAGCGTCCTGATTGGTGGAAAATGCTTGCAGAAAGAAATGGCTGTTGTCAGGTAATGGTGAATGATGAATGGACTGATAAGCAGGCTATGCATTCGTCATGTATGCCCCATTTGCAATGAAACAATGCTGTTGCAAAATAATACAACCAGCATCATCATCAACAATAAAGAACGCGAACATAACGATTGCGTCATTCACGTGCATATTAAGTAGCCACATGTATCTGTTTTGGTCTTATAATACATCCATAGGTTTACAGCTCCAGCGGAGACGATGGCTCGTTCAGCCAGCAGTTAAGTTTATAAGAATTTGTCCAAATTTCAAGATTCCCAGCAAACTAAGATAAACAGTTAGACTACAAACAGACAGCTTTTGTTTTAGCTTGTTTGTAAAAATTTGCTATTTGCAGAGTAGGCTAGAGCTGTGTTCGCATAAAACAGCGCGGTGGACAAGAGTGGACTGAGCAGACAGAGCAGATTGAAATATCGCTTTCTACATGTTTATGCCTGTCTATACAGGTGAGTGCACTGCTAAGTATTGACTTTTTACTCACAAAGTTTTTATTGTAGCCTACCTACAGTAACCAGACTAGCGTGAGTTGATCTGCCCCAGCGGCCATTGGTAATCCTCTTTGTATCGTTCCCAGTCAGGTAGTGCGTGTTTTAACGCACATCTCGGCTCAGCTGTGTGTTTGTGGAGCGCGGGCATCGCTGTACAGAATCCCGGCATGTGAATAGAGATGCAAATACAGGGGGCTGGGTTTGTGCTCTACTTGTGTAATGTTACCTGCTGTAAATGCTTGAAATGCTAAATAACAGAATGCATTTTTTCCTCTTCACATTTTCTGAAGTCATGATTAGGCCTATTCTGCGGGCCAGACTAAACGCTTTGGTGGGCCGGATGTGGCCCGCGGGCCGCCAGTTGACATTGGCTGTGTTACAGGCTTTATATAAACGTAGATAATGGATTCATGCTTGGTTGTCCACCCTGCTTAAGTGTCTTAAGGCAAGACACTGAATTCTTACCTGCTCACTCTTCATCTGATCCTGATCTTTGACCTCCCTGGAGGGGGACAACTGAAATGAGAATTTACTTACAGAGGTCACTCAGTATCATGAACGAACAGCTCATAACAAGTGTTTCTATTCTTACAACAAAACAAAGAATTCCGGAAAGTCCACAAAAAATCAAAACATTTATATGCTCTTAGCAGTGTCAGAAAGTGGGTTAATTGTATACAAACAATTAGTCCTTTTTTTTATGCTAAAATATATTTAATGTTAAAATTTAAACATGAATCACTTGAAAAGAGTAATAATTTAAAGAAAATGTATTTAGCTCAAGGCATTATTATCCCCTTTTCCCCAAATTTCTCAATTTGTTTAAATAAAAAGATTGTCCAACAGGACAGCTAAGAATCTCCCATTAGTGCTGAGAAGATTAGTTGATTATTTAATTTGACAGGAAATTAATTGAAATTCTGATGGTTGTTTAATCATTTCAATCATTTATTAATAAAGAATGTCAGACATTCTCTTGTGAATTAAATATCTTAAGATGTTGCACTGTTTGTCAGACAAATCTAGTTGTTAGAAGATGTCGCTATGGGCTCCGGGAAATTGTGATTTTCCCTATTTTCTGACATTTTATAGACTAAACTACCGTACTAAACAACAAACAAAATAATAAGATTATTTGATAACTAAATATTTGTTATTTTCAACCCTAGTTACCATTATCTTTATGACCTGTAGTGACAACTTAATGCAAACGTGAACTGGATGAAATGAACCAGAGGGTTCTCCTAATTACTGAGGAGTCTTATCTTTTCTGTCTCTGTCTCACACAAACGCATTCTGTCACTTTCACTGTTTGTGTTGTTTATCTTTCAGCCTTTGGGCATCTTGCATAACTTATCTGTATCAGTGGGCCGCCTCTTTCTTGTCTCCCAGTCACATTCTTAATATTCTCTCGGTTCCCTTTCTATCTCAGATTTTCTTTTTTAACTCTCTTCTTTCTTTAATTATAGTAATGAATATCTCTCTCCTCTCTTTTTCCCTAATTGGTAGTTCTCCTACCTAGAGAAGCTGCTATTGGTCCACGGGGCGTGGAGCTACAACCGTGTCACCAAGTGCATCCTCTACTGTTTCTATAAGAATGTGGTCCTCTACATTATAGAGGTAGGAGCTTCACCACCACACCCTCTCTGTTTCTCACACACACACACACACACACACACACACACACTAACAGAGACATTTTGCAGCTGTTTGTCGACATGGCTGACAGTGATGGAAGAGGTACCCTTCTGGTGTCTGCTTTCTGTCTCTTTTGCACACACAGAAAAAAAAAAACGTGTGTTTAGATCAGCAGTGACAAGACCTTGGCTCCAAGGGTCGACAGCGGTGTGTGTGTGTGTGTGTGTGAGTGAGTGAGATGAAGGGGCACACTGCAGCCCTGGCCTGCCTGTTATGAGGGGTATGTGTCAGCTGTGCTCTACCCCCTGCTCACCCCTCTGTCTCACATTAAGGATGCCGGCAGGTGCAGGACCTCATGGAAGACTACTGTCCCACTCACACCACCACTCTGTGCCTGTGTATATGTATATGTGTGTGTTTCCATGATTATCTCACATGATTGGCTGTCTGCAGGGCACACTAGGCCAAAGGTTAGAGACTGTGTGTGTGTGTGTGTGTGTGTGTGTGTGTGTGTGTGTGTTACCCCCTAGGCTGTATGTCACAACTCCCACCAGCGGCCCAAAACATCTTCTCTATCTGCCTTTCAGATCAGCCTACGTCTGCCCTGTGTGCATGAAGGTGTTAATAAAGGTTTCCCCTGGAACAGAGTCATATTTAGACACTGTGTTTTCAGTAAATTACGTTCTATAAAATCAGAAAGTGGTTTCAGAGGCAGCCACAACCTGCGTGAGGAATGCATTTAAAACTTCCTGCCAGAAGACTTAATGGAGCTACAGGAAGTGCAACTACTATAATAGCATATTTTATATTTAAACATTATTTCAACATTGCCAGATGAAATATTGTGCTTTAGAAACATTACTGTAAACACATTGGACCACCATCTGTTTAGCCTCTCACATCAGTAGTATTGTTGTTAGCTCTTGTGTTTCTCAAAATTATGACCACAATTCCTATAAACCCCACTTATTTCTATCCTTATTCACTTCTTTTCTTCAAGATGTTAATGGAAGAGGATAAAATGTTGAAAAAAAAATTAGTAATAAAAATACATTTACACAGACATTTATGAAGAAAGAGTACTATTTCCCAGATCTCTGACTTGAATTCACCAACAGAAATCACCCATTGCGAGGAAGTCTGTACAGAAGGAATGCTTGCTCTCTCCCTATTTTGTGCTATATAGTGATGTAACAAAAAGTTCTGGCCCATCATAGAGTCTTAAGTCTTGTAAACTATGACAGACCTTCACTCACATACCTGGATGTTACCTGATGAAGGTAATTGAAATGTCATAACTAAAATAAAAGTGACTGACAGTGTGCAGGAGTTTTGGTTTCCTCTGGCACTATAAAGTACAAAATGTTCTACTGAAGTTGTTTTTATTATGTGTTCATATATATTTTGCTAACTCCCCCTGCTGTTTCAACTATCAGTACCTCCCTAAGGCAGATTTACCCTCCGCTATTGTTTCTCTCATCCCCTCTCATCCCTCTCTCTTTGTGTCCCAGCTCTGGTTTGCCTTTGTGAACGGGTTCTCTGGCCAGATCCTTTTTGAGCGCTGGTGTATAGGCCTCTACAACGTGGTGAGTAACTGCCCTCACTCCCTCTCAAACTCCCTCTTTTCCATTTCTCCACTCTCTGCCTAAGTCTCACCCCCTCCCTGTTTTACTAAATCTCTCGCTCTCTACCTAGCTAATCGATCTATACTTTGTCTTTTTATCACTGCTCTTTCTGAATGCCAGAAACAGTTGTATGCATGTGTGTGTGAGAGTTTTTTTTCTGTGTGAACTTATGTCTGAATGCAGATGCCTTCAAGCTCCCCACTTTTAAAATTTTATGAAGTTCCTTTTATGCCACTGCTGATATGAACACTGATTGTCCAGCGAGTCAAAGTGTATACACGCTGCTCTGTCATCTTGTGTGTGATGCAGATATTTACTGCACTGCCTCCGTTCACTCTGGGGATATTTGACCGACCGTGCAGCCAGCAGAACATGCTCCGTTTCCCACAGCTCTACCGAATCACCCAGAATGCTGAGGGCTTCAACACCAAGGTACATGCACACACACTTACAGTCCGCATGCACATGCACACACACACACACACACACACACACACACACACACACACACACACACACACACACACACACACACATACATGTACATGCACATGTGCTGCATCTTAAGTCAAAGCTAAGCACTCTGCATTCGACTTGTCATGCCTTGTGGCTCATCTGTGGGATTGACGAGTGATGCCTGCTGTTTGTTTGGGACGCCGGTGAGTAAACAGGAGTAGCATGGAGACTGGGATGTTTCCATGGCAACTCCTAATAAGATTCATAGGGCCAGAATAAGGAAGTCTTTCATTTTAGAGAGTACACCAGCAACCCAACCTACTGTATGTGTGGGAGTGTGTGTTAATGTGTACAGTTCAGGAGAGCACTTTTGATGGCAAGAGCACAGTGGAAGTTGTGTGTTACTGTGAGGAATTGCTGTTTTTGTACGTTTTTATGTGTGGTGGCATATATGTGCTTTCACTCACTGATGTTTTTCACTCTTTTCTCCCCTCTATCTCTCTTTCTGTCTCTCTCTCTCTTTCTCTGTCTTTCAGGTGTTTTGGGGTCACTGTATCAATGCACTGATTCATTCAATTATTCTCTTTTGGTTTCCGCTTAAAATGTTAGAGCATGGTAAGTGACATGCCCGAGTAACTCCTCTACATTCCCATAATTCCGGCTGGTAACCCTTTGTCATTAGGTGTGTGTGTGTGTGTGTGTGTGTGTGTGTGTGTGTGTGTGTGTGTTCCCCGCAGACTCGTCGTTCAGTAACGGTCAGGGAAATGACTACCTGTTTGTTGGAAACATGGTCTACACAGTAAGCATCTTACTTGTATGTTTGATGTGTTTATGTGTCTTTTTGTTTATATAATTCAGTTTTTATTTCTGTGTCTTTTGGCATGCATTTTGCATATGCACATTATTTGTGTACACACCGGCACTATGCTGCTTCCTCAGAGACGTTATGAGTCTCCAGTCAATCTTGTTACGTCTAGCCAGTCTGTCTCTTCTCCACACTCATCCATCTGTTCTCTATATTCACTTCTCTATCTTACACTCTCACTATTATTTTACTCCCTACATTCCCATGTGAATTTTAGTGGTGTTTATTTGTTATGTTATGTGTATGTAGACTACAGGGGGCTGTATGGGTCCTGAGTTTTTTCACTGACATTGCTAAGTTTACTATATAACATTTAATGTTTATTATCTCCACAGTCGCCAGCCAAGTAATCCTGTTTCTGTTTTTTTATTTGCCTTCCCTCCCTCGTGTGTGTGTGTGTGTGTTTGTGTGTGTTTTTGTGTGTGTGTGTGTGTGTGTGTAGTATGTGGTAGTTACAGTATGTCTGAAAGCTGGAATAGAGACCACCGCTTGGACCAAGGTAAAAACATTAACACACTAATGCGCCACACCACATGTGCTGTATTTTACTCAACTGTTGATAAATTAAGAGGAGGGGGGAATACATGGGAAAAGATGTGGTGTACCTTGATCTTGTGGTGGAGGTCTGAAGTTCCCTAAACAGCAGTTGCTTACACCACCCACCCAACCAGCTTTATTGTGGCTGCGTTTCTTTCCCATAGCTCCTGTTCAATATTTCAAACTTACAAAAAACTTTCCATGTCCAAGTGTTCATAAATTAACACTTCCTAACCATTCAAGTCAGGCATGTACTGTGAAGCAGCTGCAAGAACTGTTGAATAAAGTATGCTTTAACAGATGAAACTTGCAAGGATCGTATGGACACCGTTACTGCACGGCAAAGGAGAAAAACAGACCAGAAAACAGTGAGATTCCCATCTGTTAGATGAAGAGTAAATACATAAGAGCAAAACAGATTTAATACAATATAGTTAACCTAGAGCCCAGATGTCCTCATTCCTTTCTAATAATGTTTGATTCAAGTCATGAGAAATACATTTTTACACTCTAAATGGTTTTTACAATCTAAATGGTTACAGTCAAAAGTTGAACACACAACATTAACATCTGTCGGCTTGAGCTAGCTAACATTAAGCTTGCAATTTCAAGGATAAATGGCAGTTTCCCTTTCCCTGATATCCTTTACCGGGACTACACAAAGTTATCGCCCCGAGAGCTAACTCGGTTGAGTGTGTAGCATTTTAAGTCCGCACAGCAACTTGGTTTTGAGTCCGGCCCAGGGCCCTCAGCTGCAGGTCTTCCCCTCTCTCTTTCCCCCGTTTCCTCTCTGTCTAAATAAAGCTTAAAAATGCCTGTTTATTATCAAATTATACCACATACTAGATCTTACGATAGTGCAAAAATAATATTCAACAGCTATTGTTTATAGGTTTTAAACAAGGTAATATATGAACAAAGAATAATTAAACAAAACTAAGAATCCAAGTATTTGGTTCAAATGTTTTGGAACAAAGTCAGCAGAGATGGATGTAGACTTTAGGACAACAGTAGCTATGATTTAGCTCATTTCTACTGTTTGAGAGAGTAAGAGAGATTGGCAGGATGGACAGAAGGGCGCTGACACTTTTGTCCGTTCAGCTGTCCACACAACAGCCTGGCAGTAATGAAGCAGGGTTCCACTGGAATTCACACAGTGTCCCCTTTCAGCAGATCACAGAGAGCAGGACCAAAATATGGGAAGGAGTGAGGAAAAGGTTGTGTATATTCGGATGAGCTGGATGTAAACTATTTGACCTCACGCTGTCTTCTTCTCCGTCTCTTAATCTCCATCCTCTCCTGCACTCCCTCCCCTTGTCTCTCTCTCTCTCTCTCTCTCTCTCTCTGTCTCTCTCTCTCTCTAGTTTTCTCACCTGGCGGTATGGGGAAGCATGGCACTCTGGATGGTCTTCTTTGCTGTCTACTCTGTCATGTGGCCCACCATCCCCATCGCCCCTGACATGCTTGGCCAGGCAAGTCCCTCTCCATATAAACACATGTCACTCATTTCAGTAACGGGGTGAAAGGGGTTAAAATAGCCCTACCCTCTACATCTCTTTTCTGCAACCTCCATCACCTGCCCCTCCCTTGTTCTTGGTTGCCAATACATGGCGCCTATCTGACTCACCTCTTGGGTGTTCCACGTCTGCACTGCTGGAGCCCCAGGGGAGATTTATGCTTTGCCAGCCCCTCTCACTAGGCTTCCTGCACCTGCTGCGTGTCACCCGAGCCCCATTTTTTTACTGCCCTCTGTGGAGGTGTTGACTCAAGATGGTGGGCTGCTGCTGCTGGTGATGAGAATCCAGTGAGGGTGAGGAGAGTATAGATGGAGACCCCCTTGATTGAGAGATTTGTTGTAGAGTTTGGGGATCCGGTGGGGGTGAGGCGAGCTGCCCCACTGAGTGGGTAGAGAGTCTTGGAAGGGGAAGGGAATAGGGCTGTCTAAACTCCCATCGGCCCATTAATTCAATTTGTGTCAGAAATCAGGAATGCGGTCAAATATCTCTGCAGCTGCTCAGTCTAACTGGGGAATGGTCAGAGACACTCAGCCACCACCCCCACCCCAACTACCCTATTACCTCTCTTATTTCCTCTGCTCCCGCTATCTATATTTCCATCTGTCCATGGGGGACGGGGGATGGAAAAGAGCTGTATATTTCTGCTCAGAATAACTGGGTGTAAGTCTGTACATGTGAGAATTAATGTGCTATGTGTGTCCAGCTATGTGTTATTTGTGTTGATTGTAAAGTAGTGGAGACCAATAGTCTGTTTCTATGGATATAACAAAGCAGAGAAAATCATTTAGCATTCCTCCACCCTCAGAGTGTATAAAGACCATGTGATATAATGTGTGTCCAGTGCTGTGGAAATTAACTGTGTTTAGGTGTTTGTGACACAAAAAGCCGTAGAGTACGTCTGTGTCCAGTTGGATCATCTATGACTTGGTTGTGATTCCAGGTACTGCAGAGGATATTTCCTAATGGTTGTCCGATTTATTTCCCCTATTCCCCATCCTCTGGGAACCAAATTGTCTCTATATATGTGGATCCAATCAAAGGAAACCCATGGTATAGGCAATACAGTAGTAGAAGTTAAGGAAGTTCTGGTGCATAAAGTGTTTGTGACTGTTGACTTAAACGTTAACGCCTAGAGACAAAGACTTAGGCTTGTGAAACACCACAGAGCTCTTGCAGATAACTAAAGGTATTTGGTAATAAAGGGAAAATTCAGGGATTTACAGTAACAGGCGAGGACAAGCACCAGAAGATACAGTCACTAATAATGAAAGGAAGTTGTGAAAGGGTAAGATTGGAGCGAACCACAGGAGAAACGTGTAGGAGTAAGAGGCATGGAGACAGACAGACGGACAAATGGAGACAGTGGTTAGATGCATGATTAATCCCTGGAGACAGACTGAGGATGAGGGTCAAAGGTCTATGAGGCTGTTTGCAGCTGGACTGCAGAGACAGGTAGGGGGGATATGTGGTTACTCACTAGCATTTTTTCCTTTTAGCACAGAAGCATTGTGTTTCAGCTGTGGAAAACTGTGTTAAATCCAGTTTGTTGTGTAGATCCTGGTTGTGAGAAAGCTGTTAAGATGTTTGGCTAACATTGGGGTTATTCTCACTGTGCTGTGAATAGCTTTCAATGTGCTTTGTCTCACATTTCTCTTTGCCTTTTCCACATGTTTTTCTCTGCTCGTTGCAGAGAAAAATGACTTAATACTCAATTCAAATTAATATACGAGCGAAATAAATAGAGCCTGTGTGTTGTCATTGCAGGCTGGCAAGGTGATGCAGTGCTGGCACTTCTGGCTGGGCCTGGTCCTGGTGCCTACTGCGTGTTTACTCAAAGACTACGCTTGGACCGCGTAAGTAGAACACATTTAATATAAATACATGGAAAATCCATACAGAGAGTATTTAACTTAACCGAGGCGTTTACATAACCCATATTGAGTCTATGTCAACACTTACGCACACTTTATATTATGAATCACATGTGTATGCAAAGTAAAACACTCAAACTTTCCCTCATGGGTCTGATGAGCTTATTTCTGCTTTGTAGCACACGTCGCACTGTGAGGAAGTCTTTGCTAGAGGAGGTGCAGGAGTTGGAGGCTCGGGCCGTAGACCCAGGGGCAGCTGTACTTCGGGATGCCAGCGGCCGCAGGTATACAGGATGCTAAAAAGCATCACAGGATCTCACCTACATTCATATCCAGTTTTTTTTTGAGTCATGAATCAGTTTAATCTTATTAATTTTTTTTTGTGTCTTTTTTATGTAAAAACAATAATAATAATTCGGTCTTTTATTTTAGGATTTCTTTTTTTTTCTTTTTTTTAAGAATAATCCATTATTATCAATATTAACACTCTATGTACATGTGCAGATTCAGTATACAACTGTAATATACTCAGAGGCCACCTTATTGGGTATACCTGTAAAATGTAATGCAATTCAACAACAGCGCAGCCATAAATTCTACCTTTACAAAGATAATAGTAGTTTTTATTGACACTGTCAGAGAGATTTTCATTTAACTATTAGTTTGATACTGAGGTTTTAGTTTGCAGGGATGTTGAACTGGACTGCATTATATTCAGGGGTGTTTTTAATGTTTTGCCCAACCCGTTTACAAATGCGAGCGAGAGTGATTTGAGAAACGTCACCACGAACTACAGCTGCAATAATAAACAGTGAATTAGCACATCTCGGAAGGTTTTAACAAAAACTGGGCATTCTAAGCTTCATAAAGGAAGAATATGTGGCAGAGCTGTTGTATTGAGTTGCATTAGATCGTATAGGTGTAACTAATAAAGTGACCAGAGAGTGTATGTTTCTGTATGTGTGAAAATAAGGCATTTCTAACTCCCCCGGTGGCACCGTCCACAGGGCCGAAGCCAAGGCTGAGGTCCCGTAGAGCCAGAGCTGTCCCATGCTTACAGAGGTAGTTTCTGGGTTTGCACTGTCCCACTGTGTGAACTGTGACCTCAAATGACCTGTGTGCCCAACTGCAAGCTGCTTTGGACTGACCTTTGCTTGTTTTCCATTAACTTAGTTCACACCTCTCTCTGTTTATCTTTTTCATGTCTCTCCTTTTTCCATTCCTCCATCTGTGGATTACTTTATAGGTGGATCAATTTGAACTGCCGTACAGACCTGGTGTGTCTTCTGGATTTGTCTGTAGTTCTCTCTCTGTGATTTAATTGTGTGGTGTCACTAGAGCTGTGTTAGAAACGGTGTCATTGTGTACATGTGGACATTTTTCAAAGTTATAGATACAGTATGGATCGTAGAGGTTTGACTGTTTGCTATCGGGTGGCAAGAAGTACTTGTACTTTACTTGAGTATTTCCATTTTATGCTGCTTTATATTTCAACTTCACAACATTTCAGAGGGAAATATTGTTATTTTTTACTTCACTACATTTATTTGACAGCTTTAGTTAATTTGCAGGTTCAGATTTCAGATTCAAAACATACTAAAAAACACCAAAACATGATTGTTTTTTTTATAGATCAAAAAACAACTAAACCGCATATAAAGTAAAAAAAACAATCAAATAATACAATACATAGTACATACATACATAGTATAGTACATTTTTGAATGCAGGACTTCTTTTTACATGGTGATAATTATACTTTTATTTTAATAAAGGATCCGAGTACTTCCTCCATTGTTTGCTAGTAAGGATTGCAAAGAGTTGTATAATAATCTGCTTCAGGGTCAGATGTGAGTGAGTCACCCGGATAAGTTGCTTTCTCTGAGCAGTTTGATCCTTGAAAAGAGGCAGAGGGAGTTATGTTTTTAAAGGTGGGTAACCACACTGCTGTGCCTAACCCCTACTCAAGGCCCTGTCCTTGACTGACCCTGCTTTTAAACCCAGGAAAGCAGGACTGGGTCCTTGTGCCCTCTCCATTTAGAATAAGAGAAGTGAAGTAGCGGTGCACAGAGAGCCAATGGAGCAAAAGGGAAAAGAGCACATCTGTATTTGTAGTTCCTGGGGAGGTCCTGGGGTAGGCATGGGAAAGGGCTGGAAAGGTAGAGTACAGGAGTGCCTCGAGGGAAGAGTTCAAATGAAGCACATCCTTGGGCCTTTTTTATCTGATGTTAGCCAGAAAGAAACATTATAGAAGGACAACTTAGTCGCACTGATGTATGAGCCTTTCATTTATTTGTCCAGCCACCATTTATTCTTTTATCATTCACTCTGCACTGTCATCTATCTAACAGACATCATTTTTGTTGGCCAAAAACTTCTTGAGCATACTTTAGCCCCTCAGCTTTTTCTTCTCTTTTTTTTGACAAACACTCTAGTGAAGGTTCCCAACAGTCACATGCAGTATTAAGAATTTCCTAACTGCCTGATCCAAATCTTAACCTTGGACAGGCTGGCTCTAGTCCATAACTACTCTGTTTATCATCACAAGTGGCAGGGAAACCCCTCCTGTGTGAATGTAATGCTCGATTGGCAGATAAATGTAGAAAATATATTCTGTCAAATTAAATTGGCAAAGAGAGACTTTTTGATTTGGCAATCCATAATACCGGTGTCCTTGCATTTACATCCAATGCCTCTGCCTTATGACTTTAATGGCTGTAATGATGGTGATAAGAGTGGAGAGAGGTATCGTTTGTTTTGTGTGCGTGCGTGCATGCCTGCATTTGTGTGCAATATCTGGAAAGGGCTTAGTTATTTTTGGTCACAGGAGGAGAGGAGCCGTGACGGCGTGTGGTCTCCGAACAGAGGAGCCAGTCTTCTTCTTGGAAGGGGGAAGAAGGAGAGGAGAGGAGTGTTGGGGGGTGGGGGGGCTGAGGAATAGTTTACTGTGGATGTCCTGTTACCCTGCAGTCAGTTTATGACTTTTTGTGAGTTAAATTACATGTCAGAAGCAGTCAGTATCCAATCCACTTCATACCAACGTTCTGCTTTTAAATCCACTTACATTTTGTTTGCTCTTTGTGTGTTTCTGTGTTGATCTGTGAAAGAGAAATGTACTTGGCTTATATCCTTCAGTGTTTTGCTCCAGGACAGTTAAAGGTTGACGACTGTCTTTGATTATCCTGCTGCCTTAAATCTGGGTGTAGTGAAGACATTATATTTTGACTTTAAAAGCAGTTTAACCTGCCACTGAAAGCAAAAAAAATTACAAAAGCACTGAGAAATATGTGCACTACTTTAAGAAGTATTTCCCAGTAGCTTAAAATGGTGTTGTGCTTTAGTGTAAGTAGTCGAGAGCCTCTCTTTAATTACCAATTATTAAGTGGCTATGTGCCGTCACTGTGGAGTAACTGATCTTTCTTTCCTTTCTCTGCAGTCTAAACGAACGAGCCCATCTGCTGACAAGAGTATTTAGGAAAACGCCTTCAAGCGTAGGACGTTCAAACTCGGTGCAGCAGACTGTGTCGCGTGAGTGTCCTTTCCAAACACACATACTGTAACGTAGTCCTGCTTCAATACAGGCCTTAAGAGAGCGAATTGTGTTTCAGTCTTTCTCTTGTCCCTATCATCACATGAAAAAAATGTCTTAAAAAGACATATTAAGCTTTTACAATCATTGCATATTCTACCAAAATAAACTAAGGACGTAAACGAAGAGAAGCTCTGTTTTCTATATATTTGCAGAGTCCGATTGGTTTGGTGGTTTCTTTTGTTGTTTTTTGTTTTTTGCTTATGTTTTTATTAAGGATGTCATTTGAACAATGCAGAGAGAGAGAATACTTTCTATTTTATGAAACCCAGAAACAACAAATTGATTCATAGTATACAGACAATATTTGGCCAGGAACACATACACTGACCAGAAAAATAGAAACCCCTGTACATAGCTAGGCAATCCAGTATAACAGTCCTGTAATGAAAACCACATTTGTGAAACTCGATTCAACTTTATGGTTGCAGTGTCTGCACACAAACACCCAATGTACTGAATAAAAACTGAAGTAAAGTGCTGCACAGCAATACATCATACAGGTGTTTCAACATTCATTTAAAATGTTCCTCCCTCCTCTCTCTCTCTTTGCAGATGGCTATGCCTTCTCTCAAGAGGAGCATGGCGTTGTGTCCCAATCCCAGGTAGTGCGCTCCTACGACACCACCCGCCAACGCCCCAGCCTCTAGCCCTACCCCTGACCAATGCTTCTGCTCACCGTAGCAACGGTTATCAAGGTGACAGCGGAGACAGACTTATGTGACACCCTCACGCCGCGTGACCGACCCCTGCTGTTGCCTTACTGGAACTATGACCTGACCCCTCGCCGGGGGTGGGGTTAACGGTCAGGCGTGGTGACCGTTGCTGGCGCATAGAGGACTGACTGACTTGAGAGAACGGACCAGGCCGATGTTATGGAAAAAAAACATTCTTCAAACTCAAACAAGCTGCACAGGCATGAGCAATCATAACCACGCACAGGCATGACAAGTCAAACTCAGAGACTGTTACTCATATCTGTATACCCCACAGACTGGGTTTGCTTTATGCCACTGTGTTTATCCGTGTGTTTGTGTGTTTGTGTGCGCGTGTGTGCATTCCTGTGCGTCTGTATCTGCCTGTGCATGGTATGTCTACACGCATTGTGTTTGTGTGCATGTGTGTTGGCCCGTGTGTGTTTGCTTCCACGGTTCTCCCTAATCTCTCTCGTGTCTGTCATCACATGCCCATGTGGGAGGGGAAGAGATGTAAAAATAAACACACACACACATGCACTGATGAATTCCTTAAAAAGGGATGGAGGGAAGCAAAGACCAAGGTACGACGAAGCCCGAATCCCAGCTACAGCCCCCGTCCCATCGCAGCATCAAGCCTCACTGCCAAACACCACAGAGATGCCACTGAGGCAGAACGCTCATGCCAAACTGGAACACCACCCTGCTGCAGCCCCTCCTACCCCACTGGGACTTCCTCTTGCTTATCGCTCCTTGTACCTTCATTTCTTCCTATCTCTCCATCTCCTAGCCGCTCTGCAGCCTCCACGTCTCTCCTACTCTAGCACACCTCCTTGTCTTGGCCAGTTTTTAAAAAATCCACTTTGCTTCCTGTTGTTTCTGATGGCTCCTGTGATTCCTGATGCCGCCTGTCGAGCATCGTCAGCTGACATAGAAGCAACGAGCCTGGCATTAAAGCTTTCTCCTTCAGTTTTGTTGGATTTCCATTCTTTACTGGACTGTTTTTTTTTTTTAAACATTAAAGTGGACATTAATGTGTATGTGTTTATAATTTGTTTTCTCTCTTTTCATTAATGCCTGTTTTTGTACTCATACATGGAGACATGTCTTAGAGGGAATATTTTTACTTGAACTAGTGCTAATAGGCATCCAAACAGAAGGGATCTGATTGAGACTCGCATGGATCATGTGTTTTTCTGGCTCTGGGATTTGTCTGAATGTAGAGTCCATTGTGTGTGTGCTCTGTGTTGAGGACACTCTGGTTCAGGAATGCAAGACTGAAAGGGTGGGAGAGGTCCATCTGAGTCCTAATCATTAAATCTAATCAATCCATGGCCTGACTAATGTCTCCGTCTCTTGACTGTAAGCTATCTACTCCTTTAATCAGTTGGCTTTTTATGAGTCAAACTGTGGCTGGAGGGTAGTAGGAAGAGTTGGGTTTGCACTTTGCTTAAAAAGGATTTTTTTTAAAAAAGGCTTGATTTGTAATATACATAAGATGCATATTATTTCATACATTACCAGGATCAAACCTGTCCCAAACTCAGGAGAGTCATTAAAGATAGACCATTAGATGATTAATACAGTCCCTGGACACGGGAGTCCAACTGGAGCTCCCTTTTCCCACCGACCTCCCTGGATTTGGCCCAGCCCAAACCGACTTCAGCTGCTCCAGTATGGAGAATCCATCGGCCCAAGCAGGAGCCAGGGAGCCATTTATGCTTTTCAATTGGTCCCCAACGACCCACTCCGCTTTCCACATTACTGTAGTTTTTGGAGGAGCCTGCCAAAACTACACCTCCACATTGTCATAGTTTGAAACTGCCCATTGTTGTGCTTTATTGTTCCTCCTCTCTGTGAGTCGGGTGATGTGACAGGTATTTGGTCTGTCCACGGTGGGTGGTAGAGCTGTCGGTGAATGTGTGTAATTAGTGTTTCTTATAGCTTAACTGTGAGTGTGTTTGTGTTTCAAGGGGATTAAGAATGTGAGACAGTTCTTTGTGCAAAACCCATTCACCTCACAGATTAGTTTTTTGTTAACCAAGTTTCCAAGTGTGTGTATGTAAATCTCACCCATCCAGAGAGGCAATGGAAACCAAGCATTGCTACAGTTGTTTATGACCGTAGAATGTGATAAAACACTGAAACACATAAGCTCTCAAAACACTAATTTCTGTTTAAAAGTTGTTTATTTTTTTTTTAGAATTCATATGAAAAATGTTACCCCTGCATGAAATTGGACCAATTTTCATACATACTTTTCCATTTACTCTTATTTTGACACACAAGCTGCCTATCATATCTTACTAGACGTTATGCTCGGGCATACAGATGAGGTACACACAAACATACCAGTTTCAGTACTTTGGGACATTTCAGGCTGCACGCTCAGTGGAGCAGCACATTCCTCAAGTTGCATGTTACTGAGTTACCAGGGACCCAGCTGAACAGTACACAGAAAAAAGTAAATTTGACTAATTCTTTTTTTTTGTTTTTTTAATAAGCAAAAACTACCATTTCTGTGCTGTTAAGTGGTAAATAATGAGTCGAAGGTGCCCCGGAGCTGCCTGTGCCCTCAGCATACACACTGAACTGTGGTAGTGTTAAATACACACACACACCTCTCACAGGAGAGAAGTGAAGGGGGCAGTTTTCACCGTATAATTAACTCGGTAATCTTCAGAGAACTGCCTCTCACTCCTTCTCTGTCACACACACACTTCTCGTGTACATTAACTGCAAGCCTTGCATAAATATTTTAATTTTATTTCGGTCTGTGTGTTTCCGCTCAGGGCAGTTGCGGGGGGGTTGTGTGCTTTTTTCTTTTTGGGTGGCAGGAGGGGGGTTGTATAGTAGGGTGGAGCGTCACAGTCTATGTCCTGTGTTCACTTCATTAGAGTTTAAATGGTCTACAGGGAGATTGCGACTGCCTTTCACATTACACCACCTGCATTTCCCATTACACACATCCGTCCACTCCACACCAACTCACACATACAGTACAAACATCTTTTCGCATGCTTTCTTTCCTCACACTTTCAAAACAAACATATTGTACTGTATAAACCACTCACAAGCATTCACAAGTGCAGATGTGCACATGGCATAAACACAGCATGTGGTCATAACTTTTTTTGCTTGAATATTCACTTTTCATACAGTTCACTGCTATAAATCATCCAGTCATCACTCATTCCGGCACATATAGGCCAACAAATATTTTTCTCATTCTCAAATGCAAATACATGCATACACAAACACATACACAGTTTTATTTGAGCTGCAGGCTGCAGTGGGCTGTGCATGATCAACCATCTCGACTGTATAACCCTCCTATATGCAGTTTTGTCTTTGCATCAAGACAGAAAATTGTTTATGCATCCATCATAGGCTGAGCTTAGCTCATTCCAACTTGCCAAGAGATCATATGACACGCTAAACAGACACACACCACACAAAATAGCAAGGCAGGCCCTGAGCCAGCAACGGCTTTGTGAGTCTGACTCCCTGCCTTTCTATTTTTCCACTCTGGCAGCGTCCCCTAAAGGTCTCTGGCGCAGCCCTCACAGGTTAAACTTCACAACAAAGTGGCAGAGTGGTCTGCGGGTTGGCCCCTTATCATACAGTCACTGCAGGGTATTTCTGGTCACTAGTAAGACTGGAGCCACCAATGGGAGGAGGGCAGGGGGACTGGAGGGGTCTGTATCCTCCCTGAGTGGGGTCCAGGAAGGCTTGGGCAGGGTGGGCGTAGCCGATGTACTGCGGGTGAAGAAACTGTCCCTGGTGAGGCATGATTTGCGTGGCCTGCTGGCAATTAAGTACGGAGAAGTTAGTGGGCATGTTGACGAAGACGCTGGCATCAGGAGGCAGGCAGCAGGAGGCCTGAGCCCGCATGAGTGGAGGGGGAGCAGGGCGGGGTGCAGCAGGCGGGGCAGAGGAGCTGGATGAGGTGGCTGTACTGGACTGCCGGGACGATGAACCCCTGGAGGTCCCCACGCTGGCCATCATAGGGATGGTTTCCAAGAGGCGACCAGCACCAGCACCTCCTCCTGTTGCACCTCCTGATGACAGTTCCTGTTTGGGCCGGAGGCAGCGGCAGCAGCACACAGCAACCACAGAGCCCACCAGGATGAAAGCTACAAACACCGAGCCCACAATCAGGAACGGCACATAGATAGGCACTACAGAGAGAGAAGAAAATTACACATTCTCATAAAAAAACAGCTATCAGATCTGCTGTTGTGGAAAAAACATTGACATCTAAGTTAAACATTAACCTTCAAAGCAGTACCGCCTCACACACACACACATACATATACACACACACACACACACACACACACGCACACGTCTCTTGCTTCCCTGCACAAGCAAATCTCCTACATATGAGTGGAGATTGGGTAAAACAGTGAAACAAAAGACAGCAGAGAAGAGTGTTTGGACTTGGGTAGAAGAATGAGAGGTACACTGGGACTGAGTCCCCAGGGAGTCCCAGGCTCTCATTAGCAGTTATTAACTTTGTTTTGATCTGTTTTAATCCTCAGCACCCTGCTGTTTCCCCAGCCTCCTCGACCCTGCAGACCTGTGTGTGTGTGTGTGTGTGTGTGTGTGTGTGTGTGTGTGTGTGTGTGTGTGTGTGTGTGTGTGTGTGTGTTTGCATGGGTGACATTCTTAGGCCCGGCTGCCAGCAGATATTTGTGACCCTTCTTTTTCTTCAGCTATTTATGACCAAACCTTTGAAAATGAGTTACTCAAGCTGAACTACAGTACTTGGCTTCTGCTTAAAGAAGGGTATTAAAGTTGACTGATTTAATGTAGCTGAATGGGAGCTTATTCAGCCCTTAAATCAGAAGAAATAGCTATTTCTTCTCGCAAAGCTTTTCTTACTTTTTGTTTAAAACAGCAAATCAGACCGGTAAGAAAGTACTTGTGTAACCGTTCCACCAATCACTCTGTGCTCTTTGCTGGGTCAAATAGCAGAGGCATTATTAAACGAGTACATATCTTGACATTTTTATATGTTGGATATCTCTACATTTGCTAAGTGAAAGGCAAGAGAAGATCCAATAACAACTTTGAAACATGATCAACAATAACTTTCCTCAAGAAGAAATAACAGTTTTTGTTCTAATTTCACCTTTTGCCCGAACAGTGAGGGCACAGAGTGAATGTTTTTGGCAGAAAGAGGGCGACAGGCGAGATGAGGTCACTTCTTAGGTGTTTTCCTCACTGGTTCATTCCCATGCTCACTCACACAAACACCTTACAAACACAATAACGACCATAAGTGATTAGTTGTGTTTTATTGTTCTCACTGGGTGTAGTTATTTTCTGCTCTGAATGTGCCCATGTGTTATGAGGTGTAACTGTATGCCAAGGAGAGAGGTGGCAACTGGCTCCAGTTTCCTTTTGTCTCTTTGAAATACATCCATACCGCCTTGAGAAACTTTTCAAAATGCTCATCAAAAGTAGCAGGGTATTATAAGGATTACTGCATGGAACCTGTTAAGAGCTGGGGGACATTCATTGGCTGAGGCGGTAAGTCCAGGTGACAAAAGACACAGGCCAGCGGCAGAAGAGGCCAAGACACGGTGACATGAAACAGACTAGGACCTTGACCCATTTCCCTTTGACAAGAATCGGTGTCGACTTCAGGGGCTGATGTAGCCTACCTCACAGCTAAACACCTTCCAGTAAACAGGTTTTAACAGGAACTCTGTTATGGCAACACAAATAAAAGTTACAAGTGCAGAAATGTCCCAGTGAGACTTTGACTGTCCTTTTTTCCTGCACTTATATGGCCTCCACCTCAACATCTCTGCTTCCACTCCCTTTTTCTGCATGGCAGATGAGGATTAGTAATTGCAGAAACTTTTGTCTGGTTTTACTTCCCTACTTTGAACTGCGGGGCTCCTTTCCAAAACACTGTACAGTAAAACAGTGATGGAGGGGGGAGCACCAATTAAAGTTCAGCAAATACAGTGGTGGACGAAGTACTCAGATCTTTGTGCAAGTAAAAAAAATACTTAATTACAAGTAAAAGTGAAATGTATTGAAAGTATCAAAAATAAAAGAACTAAATATGCAACAAAGGGTGCTAAGGGTCACAAGATAAATCTGGGATGTTTGGAACAGGGTAGGAACGAAGAAACAAGGCTGAAAGTCTACAGCCATGCTAGCAGCTATCTGATGCTGTAGCCTACAGATGTTGCTTTGAGTTAAATGCTAATATCAACATGCTAACATGCTCACAATGACAATGCTAAAATGCTAATGTTTAGCAGGTATAGTGTTCACCATTTTACTTTAGCGTGTTAGCATGCTAAAATTTGCTACTTACTTAGCACTAAACACAAATTGGGAATGTCATTACTACTGCAGAATTTTGGCCATAAACCAAAGTACTATTGGACAAATTTAAACTTTAAGTTTATGATGACACTAAATAAAAAGCTATGGTTTCGCAATTTATCCCGAGGGGGACATAAATGTTCTTGAGATTTCATTATGGACCAAAGTGGTGGACTGACTTACAACATTGACATCCATAGATTCATGCCGCTAATGGTTAAAAACTATACTTTGCTAGACTAATTTGTAAAAAAAAAAAAAAAAAAAGTTTGGACTTTTAATCTTTGTTTTTTATGAAATGTTGGAACAGTTATATGTTGTACCTTTTGCTAAGGTGTGATTTTCCACATGGTGGTTGAAACCCTCCTATTGTTCCCTGTCACTCCTCCACACCTGTTGCTGCAGTTGAGCTGTGGCAGCCTTGCCGCAGTAACAGCAGCCCCCTCTCTTAAGCTCTTGTTTTGGGCACAGTCTTTGTGGCTGTGCTGGCTGGAGTCTCCCCTCATTTATCCCAAGGGTATTCTCCTGTTCCTAAATACCATATGTTCCTTCATGTTGAGCACATTAATAATTTCCTGCCTGTTATCCATTGACATTACAGTGTGTATCTTTCCTGGATGATTAATAGACTGCAAGCATATGAAAAATATATGAAATGCACAAACTGAACTAGGCCTTCCTCTTTTCTTAGTGAGGAAAAAGCTGCTTTTCTTTATATTATTTTGGCTGGAGGCCACTGAATGAAATGTATACCTCTTCCTGCAGTGATAGGGCATGATTGTCTTAGCAAATGACAGATTATAGCTGGAGGGCCAAAAGAGGGCATACTATTCTCCAGGGAAACATGAACTAAGCCTGTGTTGCCTTTCTCTCTGATGTCCAATATTTGCTCTACTTTTCTGGAGTGCTGTTATCTATGTTGATCTTTTATTCAAGATATGATGCAGCTTCAAGAGGCTGTATGGTAGATTAATTTATGGGAATGTAAACCATGATGAATGGGGAGCCAAGGTGGAGACAGAAGTTTGTATTGTTACCTAATCAACTATACAAATTGGAAACCATGGGTTATATTTTGCCTTAAGTTTTGGTAATGATGTCTCTCTGAAATGCAGTGTCTATGTATGTATGTATGTATGTACTCTATATGAGTGTCTAGTTTGAAGATTGTGAGTGTGAATCCCTTGAAAGCCCACAGACACCAGAGAGACTGCAGTGGGGGATTCCAGGACGACAGGGACTCCACCAGCCTGGTAGGAAATGATACATAACGTGATTTGTGTTTTTTTAATGAGCTGAGCTGTCAGCGCCTTTGGTGAGCCACTGTCCAAGATCCGGTCAAGTCCAAACTTGATCCCCGTGGGGACAGCGTGATCTGAGCCAGGCCCCTCTTGCACTGTTACAGGCCAGAACAAACACAGCTATTTATAAGTGCAGTATAGGCACAGTTTGCCATTTGTGAGTGCAGTTAACTGCTTTTTTGAAGGAGTCTGCTGCTGTCTCCTGTGCAGCTGTCGTTGCCAACCAGGACAGGCAGCAGATGAGCCTTAACAGGGAGATACTGTTGAACTGTTGGGTTTATGAGGGGAAACCGAACCTTGTAATAGGTCCTGCAATTTACAATATCAAATTTAAGACATCCTGTGCCCAAGGCACATGGACATGCCGTCAACACGTTATATTAATGTGAGTCACTTTCAATTACAGTCATTTGGAATAAAACTTAAAAACAAAGGTACACTACACTGACCCCTGCGCTGGTCAATTAGTTTTAGTACCAGTTTTCCTCTGATATAAATCACAGTGAAGACTACAGTATTATGTGCATTGTTGGGCTTTTACTGTGACAATCCCCATACTCCAAAACGACCCCTAACCTATAACATATTTTTAATCATTCTTGTATGTTAATCAATTTTTTAATTGCCTTTGCCCTCTTTTGCAGTGTCTTTTGTTGTTTTAACTGTTTTTTTTAAGACTATGTAAGCTATAATGATGACTGATTATGAGCATACATCATATTTGTGTTAGAAGTTGCTGAAACAGTAGAAGTGTATACCTGCACCGGAATCCTTGTTCTCCTTGCTCTCTGTCCCGGGCTCCTGAGCTTGCTGGTCGTTATCGCAGCTCCCCTGATCGAGCCGTGCCTCCGTGCTGGAGCAACAGTAGCGCAGCTCGCATTTCCCGCAGCAGATTATCGAGTCCTCTCCGTCGATCTTCTCCGGGCACTGGAACCCTTCTTTCCACGCGCCCTGGGAGTCGCGCCACCCGTGGCAATACTCCCCACTGGCTTTCACGTCAATAATAACCAGGAGCAGAGTCACAATCGCGGTGACAGACATCGGGAAACCTCCTCCCCACATCCTCGGCCAGGTGGCCCTCGGCCGCACGCTGGCGCACTAAAAGAGATAGAGAGGCTTTCACTCTCGGTGTCTAACCTGGTGAGGGGACTGATACGGTGGATCGGTGTGATACAGGGAGCTGAGGGGATGAAGTGAGGGAGCAATAAACCACTCAGAAGCTGTCATCTGTTAGAGGAAATCCGTGCGTAATTCAGATCCAACGTCTTCAAAAGTGACTGCAGTATGGGTGATTATCCAAGAGTTGTAGAAAAACAAAACACAGAGTATGCTATTGAAAGAAAAGCTGTAACAGAAATTATAACAGATCTAAGCTTAACTAATACTCCAGTTGTACACCTTAAGAGCTCTTGCTAAAATCCAGAATGGGAAGACTAAATGATCTCCTCTGGCACTGCAGCAAGGCTGTTCATGTCTCCTCACTCTTCAAATGCCTTTCCACAGGGATGCAGAGAAACCAACACTTGTAGTCTGATCCATGTTGCTGTCACTCCTGAGACCCCTCACCGCCAGCCCCGTGCGCAAACATAAGATTTCAAACTTCTGGGGCTTGGTCTGCATTGTTGGGCGTCAGAAGTCAGTCAGCCAGTCTGGGACAGTGTAGCACGATTGAACTAAAGCGTGCAGAGTGTATCCTACTTTGCGTCAGAGTGAGAGGGGCGTGTAAAAAGTCAGATGCAAATACACATCCCTCTTAAATGAGTAGGTAATAAACCGTCGGAACTAGCAGTGGCAAGATGCAAACCGTAAAATACAACTTCCGGTTGAAACTAATAAAATAAAAGCCTATCGCAGAATACAATAAATGCATATTGAAATGTATGGAGTAGGCTACTTTTTGATGAAGTAGTCAATTAAAATGAGAAGATAATTCAAGACAGACCATTAAATGATGTATTATATAGAAACTGCTATATCTTTACCGGCCCAGACCTCAGCCAACAGCTTTGAGATTTTTCAGCTCTATCGTTTTTGATTGGCTACACCAGCTATCAATTATGAATGTATTTGCTGCCAATCACTTTCATGTGTCACTGTCAAATTGTGAATTTATTTTGAAAGGAAGCTAAGCCATTTCCGGTTGCATTTCGTTGATGACTTGAGGCCACTTCTCTTATTCTACATCAGACATTTGATTGGAGAGCCCCAAAGTTCAGTTGAACTTTTCCAGGCTGATTTTGTTCTAGTTGTCTCCTGGTGAAAAACAACTGGGAGTTTGGGTAGTTTGGCGCGTGCAGGCGTCTCTCCTCTGCTCTGCCCACCAACAGGATTTAAATGGTGACAATGCCATCTAGTGGAGTTACCAGATGCTTGCTCCTTTGCGAACATCTGGTAATATCACTAGATAAACTCGATAAGAACACGTTTGTTTTACAAAGACTTGGTGGGTGTTCCAATATAATTATAAATGTTCGTGTATTTTACACAATATCCAGTGGTTTAATAGGCCTAAAGTGATGTACTTTAGTTCAAATCTGAGGTAGGCTACTTTTACTTTACTTGAGTATATCCATCTATTCTACTTAATAACTGCTGCACCAGTTTTGGAGGCAAATGTACTTTTTACTCCACTATGCCTAACTTCTAAAAGTTACCAGCTACTTTGCAGATTCAGATTTTTATAAAACCTACCATTTTAATATGATGCAACTACCCAGTGTCAGAGGGGTATGCAGCAACAATTTGCCAAAAACAAGTGCCGGACATCATCATGTATGGGCTTTAAATAATAAAGGTTTACTTTAAAGTATATCAGCGACGTTAACGGTTGCCCGGTTAGGTTGCAAATTGCGACAATTGGAAACCTAATCATCACCCCTGGTTGATGTGATTTGAGTGGTGAGTGGCTTTCCATCTCTGTCTGCACTATTTCTTCCCCCAAAAAGGACACAGTGAATAGGTTGGTCAACAGAACTTCAAACCATACTGTGTGGTCTAATAGAACTCCTACCTGATGTCATCACTGGTCTCATCTCTACTTGATGCCATCGCCGACCTCATGTCTGTCTCATTCACTCCTTGCCTGTGTTCTTCTCCACTAAGACATAATGTCAAACAAACATTATGTAATAGATTTTTCATTAGTTTTTCCATATCAATAATATTAAGAAATGAATCTGTTGGTATCAAGTTGCTCCCCCTACACTTCCACCTAATGTTAGACCTACCTGTTGCCTTCCCCTGTCTTTCCTGATCCACTATCCTCACACCTGAATGAAATGAACTCACTGTTAAATATAGCAGCCTAAATTCAATTCTTAAATCAGCCTAGTGATGGCATCAGAGAAGACAACTATTATGCAGTAAGGTTGTGCTGCTGTTGAAATTACATTCACATTTTGTATTTTAAATTTATTTTTCTTCTTGTCATTTATTGTGCATGCTACCTTATATTTACCAGTTGTTATTTTACCTTAATAAAATTGAGATATGTCATGCATTGGATTGGTACCATAGGGTTTAATCAAAATCTAAATGTAGCTATCAGCAACATTGGTTTGCATTAAGCTAGCCGTAAACCCCACTTTAGCTGCTAGTGTTTGCAAACACTAGCTAGTCTGACAACAGTCTGTTAACATGAATATTTGCAAGCCTCCAAGTTTGGTAGCAAATCTATGTATGATTCCATGGTAACCCCCCCATTTGGCTGCTACATTCCCAGTGTTAGCAAACGCTAGCTAGTCTGTTAACATTAATATTTGCAAACCTCCAAGCACAGACGTCACACTTTAAATCCTACCTGTTGCCTCTCACCATCCACTTATTTAACTGCTGTCGCATCCCTGGACATGTCATCTCCGTTTCCCTCTTTCTTTTTCTATTTTCATCCCCAACAGCTGTTTTGCTTTGCTCTTTTTCCATAGACGGCAACTTACTACTCGTACGCTCGTACCTGCTCACTCAGCGCTCACTGCGCCCACCCGCTCCCCTCCGACTTCTATGTCAACATTCTATGATGGAATCTTATGAGACAGGGCGCCTACTCTAGCCTGTTAGTCCTCTAAAATGTTATATAATAACATTGAGGAAATGTAGAAATTATTTTTTTTGTTTTGTTTTTTTACCATCGCTTTGGCGCCCCCCATGGTGCTGCGCCCCTATGCGCCGCATATGGCGCATACCCACTTTTTGCGCCACTGATGCAGAGAACGGGTAAACTATGTAGGTCTACAATTGCCTATATGTACACAAGTAGTTAATATAACCTCCACCTCAGAAAGCTAAAACTAAAAAGCTGCGGCAATGCATCTGTAATAATAGGCAATACAGTAGACTAACATTTATTATCATTCTGCTCCATGGTTTTTACTTGTGATATCTTAAGTATATTTAGCTAATAATACGTCTGAATACAGGGCTTTTACTTGTAATGGACCATTTTTCACTGTATATGGGTACTGTTACATAGGTAAAATATCATAGGCTACTTCTTCCACCACTGGTTATGAACACACGTTACCCAGCAGCATATAAAGCAGTTTACTCCCACTCAACCAGCGAGCTACAATATAATAATGCTGCTTAAAACGCTGTGCATCAGTAATAATGATTAAAGGATGTAATCTTGAAGATATAACACTCACGTGCTCTATTTTGCTGAATAATGTATACTTTTTCTTCCACCGCTGATTCTCCTTGCTCGCCAGTACTTCATATCCCATCATGCTTCAGCGTGAAGCGGTGTCCGTAGCAACAGCACAGGAAGTGGCGCGCAACTGTTGAAAAACTGTCACACAACAAACTGAAGCGGGGATTTTGATGCTGTTCAACTTCGTCAACCGCTAGCTGTGTTGGCAAAGTTACAACCCGAAGTGCTCTTCTTTAAGCTTGGCTTACTAACATAAAACGTAAGTGCTATTTCAATATTTGGCTAGCTTTGTATGAAATAATATTTTAGCTAACGTTAGAGTTAACGTTGAGCAACCTGCGCTAATGGAGACCATTGAGAACAGATAGCTAGCTAACGTTGACGTTACTGGTGCACAAATATCTGTAACTATTGTGAAGAACAATAGGACACATTTGTTGGTGCATTAAGCTAAGTGTGGACATGTTACAAACAACTCTGTGTTTCTACTGTGAAGCCATATGACTAATAATTTCATATTGTCTGTGTACAGATGTCGCATGTGAGAGTTGGGCGTCCACAACAACATACCAAAGGAAAAAGACCTATTCGCCCCAAGAAAGCAGCAGCTTCTAAAAAAGACTGGGTGGTGAGTACTGACCACTGACATTTGTTCCAGCCTCCACCTGTTGACTAGAAAAGTATGTATTGTGTCATGTACTTTGTTAGTTATATGCTGCACAACTAGGAGGATAGTCCAGTTTGCTGTGAACATTTTTCCCTCATAAAGTAATCTCCTTCTCCTCTTTAAATAAAGAACATATCTCGTTTTGAAAGTAATTAAGTAATGACAGCCCTCTCTTGATGGTTTCAGAGCACTGTCAATGACCTGTCTGTGCACAAGCTGTCACCTGCTGAGCTGGTAAGGTGTTTGACTGTGTTCTCATTCATTGTTGTTTTGTTAGTAGTGTGACATGTAAAACTGAGAAGCAATTCATACTGTTTCATCTCATGCTATGCATTATAATAGCACTTGAACGTCATTTTTAGATTGAGATGATAGTACTGAAACAATTAAAACAGTTATTACAAGTCCATATTTGCTTTTTGATTAATCGCTTCTGCTGCAGGACCATCGGCATGAGATTCACAAGTCCCACAACAAGGCAGCGGCTCAGTGGGAGCTGAGAGAGAAAGCCCTACAACGCCGTTTCAGACGTGCTGGGAGCCCTGCACCTCTAGACCACGCCAGCCTCAGCATCATCAGGGAGGTGTGTCTGATGATGATTTTCCCATTGCTGTTAGTGTCTTCTTTACTTAATCAATGTGTGTTTGTTTTATACAGAAACAAAGTATTTATATATATATATATATATATATATATATATATATCTTACTGAAACTCCTCCCTGGTGCTGAGTTTATCACAGGGTTTTTGCTGCTGGTGATGTGTTTTACTGCTGCAGGTGTTCTCTGACCAGCTGCTGCTTCAGGATGTGCTGGCTCGCTCTGACAGAGCCATGGCTGTGGTCAAAGACTTGTTTGGAGATGCTCCACGCAGGCAGGCTGGTAAATGTACTCAACCTGTTCCCTGCTTGTAGACCTAAGCGGGCACAACACATATAAGATATCTTCCTAGAAGATTAGATGTTAATCACTAAATATAATGTACATTAGTATATTATTTCTTCCTAAGATTTGAAGGCTTTTTTTTAAAAAATTGTTTACAGTGTGTTTGTGTATTTCCGCAGGGCACCCCAGTGTGACAATGGCTCCAAACTGTGACTCAGACTCAGCTCTGCCTGTGCTCCAAAGACCAGATCCTCCAACTCAGCTGTCACTGCTCAGCCAGTCTATGATGGACCAACAGGTGTGTGTGTGTGTGTGTGTGTGTTAAATTTGTGGTTTGGTACCTAATGTTTTCACCAGCTTTTATCAATTTATGTCTAATTTGTTCTCAATAATAACTCACTGTACGTCTGTGTCTTTTTACATCCTGGTTTTACTTTCTTGCATAAAGATTTTGGTCTATATTACAGCCCAGTCTCATGGCAGTTCGTGAAATGGTCACTTTATTGAATTGTGTACTGAACACGTTAATGTCGTTATTTTTGTGTGGTGAGCACGAATTGTAAAGTAATGTATTTCAATGGGAAGCATATTTTGCAGGGATGTTGGTCGGGGTGGTGGATGGGTCAAACAACACAGGACTTTCACCCCAGAGACCGGGATCGCGTCCCGAGTGTTGCAGTTCCTTTCCGCGTTATTCTCTTCCTAACCACAACCGTCCCGTCGTTGTGGTCGGCGTATGGCGTTTCATTTTCCCGTTGTTGCGTGCCACGGAGACCACGGATGGTGTCGAAAATCGTGACCTGTACACGAATCAATAAATCAAAATAACGTGACCATTTCACGAACTGGTGTGAGACCGGGTTGCATATTAACGTGTTTGCATTTGTAAAATGTTTCTTTTCAGGCTCTTAATGAACTAGAAGCTTCAGAGGAAGACCACAGTGATGAAGATACCTATCATACTGGCAGTTCAGACCATCATGTAATCCATAGGTAATATTGCCTGCGAAATACTGTACATGCAAAATATTACACAATCTGAGATAAGAAACTGACTTGTGTTACTTGTTATGGGGAACATATTATACATTCAAAGCTGTTCGTTAAGTTTCTGATCCTGCTGACACCACTACATTGCTTGTGATACTTTTCTTTGCAGGGCCAATGTACGAAAAATTGATTCCCAGTCTCGGTGTAGAGTTATACAGCAACAGAAAGTCCATCGTCCTAACTCTGACCATGCAGACAGAGACAATGTTCCTGTAACCCCCATGCACATCAGGCAGAGCACCAGACCACACAGGTAAGATGAGGACAGAACAGTTTAAGATTATTTATTTCATGCAGTCATCACAAGGAAAAATGTACTTTTTAATCAGATGTGAAATCCTTTTTCCGCATACAAACTCATCTAACCTTGTTTCAGCTCTCAATGCCACGGTGGCTGTTCAGCGTGTTCGTTCCAGACAAAGCCAGTCAGAGGAAGGCAAGGAGGAACCGACAGTCCTGGTTTCTCAGGTCCTGAACCCTGATCTGCCTCTCAACCAGTCAGGTAATATCAGGAAGGAATCTGTTTTTTCATAATGTGTCACTCTGTGAGAAAAATGTAATCATCTGAACGGCTAAATACTGCAATAAACAGAAGAAATTAACCGTAGTCTCCGTATATATTTTTTTAGGCAGGATCAGTAGTAGAACCAGCAGGAACAGGAAGTGTGTTTCTCAAAGTTCATGGCTGGATGGTTCCTCTGTTGCCTCTCTCAATGGGGACCAGTCCAGTCTGGGCCTGCTGCAGGCCATGCTGGGTCAGGTGGAGGCAGACTTGGATACTCTGAGTCCTGACACTGTACTAGCTTCAGCACAGAGTCAGAAACGGCAAAGAACACAAGGTCTCACTGGATTCTCTGTCGCCTTGGTCTCCACTCTGGGACGTTTAGTGCACCTCCTCAAACAGGTACTGTAATTGCTCCAGTAAAGTCTTTATTAAACACTTTTTTATAGACCGATACAGCCAACATGCATCACATTACAGGAATGCTCACACAAGCATCTTATTTCTATTGATGTCTTCAAGGGGTATGAAGTCTTTTGAGACATACAATTTAATTAAAGGACCATACCAGTGTTTCTGCATGTTTTAACCCCTTTACTAGGAATAACATACAGTACACTTAACATTTCTGCTCATCACTTTTCCAAAGCATGCCATAGTTTTATATTTATGAAAGTGTTTCCTATTTTCCAGGCAGGCTTAATTTCATTTTCATTCATTATATTTTTTGTCAAAGTTACAATGCACAGTATTGCCTTGATGTTTGACACTGTCCTTTTTTGTGATCAGATGTTTTTTTCTTGAAGAGAGCAATGAAAACACACACACATCCAGTATACACGTAGTACAGAGGATATACAACATTTGAGAACGTGTTTGACACTGTCCTGGAGCATTCTTAATTTCATGACGTCCATTTAACGTAACTGTCGTCAGAGGGAAGAGGAAGCTCAGGAAGAGGCTCTGGAGAGGAGGAGACTGGAGGAGGAGTTGAGAGAGCAACGTGGGCTGATTGATGCTCTCACTGCTGAGATGATGACTCTGAGAGAAGAGGCCACCGCCCTGCAGGTTAGACCGAGTTTACCACATGGTCTGTCACTACATTATTGTCCAGATTCTGACTGGCTTTTTCTTTCTCTTTGGCTCCTCTCAGGCCGGGTTGCAGCAGCAGACAGCAGAGCTGGAGCAGAAGTTGGACACAGTGGTGTTGGTGATGGGGGGACTTGGACTACTGGAGGCACACATTGACCCACCCCAAGAAGCTGCCGGTTGTGTGTGTGTGTGGGTGTGTGTGGGTGTGGTTGCGGGTGTTAAATAGTGCATTAGTGCCTAATTGTTTTTTACGTGTCGTAAACAGTTAGGCAGTCTGCACCAGTTGCTGAGCGAGATCCTGAACGTCTACAAGCCTCTGTTTCTCCTGCTGTCTTGCTCTCCCCCCCTCGACAGAGAGACAACTGGCAACAAATTCCTGGTAACAGCCTGGTTCTCTGTAGTTATCTAATTTCAACTGCATGCCATCTTACTCAGCCAGCTGTAAGAAGCCTAATTTAGCTTTTCCCCCTGTTCTTTAGTGCCTCATCCTGTACCACTGCACCAGGAGCTTCCTCCTGTAGATGTCCTGCGTTCCCGTGAGGCTGTCCACTCCTACAGCTCAGCCTCTAGCCTCACCAGCCTTCCTCTCACCAGCCTGCCCTCTACGTCCTCATTATTACTGACCTCTGACCCCCTTAGCTCACAGCTCTCTCCAGAGGCCATGCTGGCTGAGATCGCTCAGCTGAACAGACAGAACGACCTGATCAGGGCCCAGCTTTGCCAAGCTAAGGGCCTGGGGTCAGGGGTCGGACAATCGCCTAACAGTAGCAACGAGCAGAGAAGGTTGAGCTCCAGCAGCTCAGGAAGAGTCACACCCCAAAGTGCCAGAGAGAGGAGGACATCAGTTTCCAGCAGCACGGGGAGGAGGAGTCGGCATGTGCAGGCTGCTGAAGGAGAGCAGCTGACTCATCAGGTGAAATTAAGTAAAGGTGTCCTCCACAAATGGCCTACAAAGACAGATTTATACATTTGTAAATAAAGTATGCCAAAAAATATCCTTTTTTTTTTTTTTAAGATTTTAACAATTAAATTCCTCTTTTTGAAAGCCTACATAAAGTGTTTCATAAGTCTTCAAGAGTCTAAGTAATGAGGAGAAAATATAAATGTTGCTACAAAGCTATCTTTAGGGTCATAGAGCATTAAATAAATGTTCTTGCTGTTCTTGAAATGTGAAGCTTTCTTTACTTTTTTGAAAAATGTTTAAAAGCATTTTCAAGAAACACAGGGATTATTGGGAGAGAGAGTTGAATAATATGCAGACTTCTCCCTGTCATCAGGGGGGATAATGATTTGTTTATCTCGGTCTTCTTGCTCAGGCAACATCCCCTAACACCCTCCATGTGAGCAGTGTGGAACAGCGCCTCCTGGAGCTAAACAGACAAAGTGCAGCGGCGAGGGGTCGACTGCTGGAGCTTATTGAGCAAGAGAAGCAAAGTGACATAGCCAAAGTTTCTCCCTCTGATTCCCCCACCCCTCCTTCTGCCTTTAGCCCACATTCAGCAGGTATGGTGGCTCAACCTGACATGTTTCTGTCCATATGTGTAATAGCCTGTCACTGTAAGAAAAATCATTATCTGGAACCATTGTGTCATGATTATCTTTATCATATCATTCTCAGTTGGAGGAGGAAGTCCAGAGCTGCTGGCTGCACAGGAGCTCCTGCCACGCACTGGTGGTGGTGAGAGACGGTGAGTTGCTTTTTTAGATGAGACGGATTTTCCCTGGTGAGGCATGGGAATTAACTTTCAACATTGCTTTTGTGGTTCTTGCTAGTACGCTGGATGTTTTTCAGCATGCTTTTTAACAGACTTAGTTTCTTGCAAGAGACTAAACCCATATTTTAAGCACTAACATTATTATATGTATTTCTATGCTGCAGATATGTTGGTTTTGAAGTGTCTTCTCACAGTCTTGGAGGAGAACCAAGGGATGGCAAAACCCAGGTACACAAACTATAGATTGCATGGACGTACTGAGGTTTCTCCAAACTATTGCTACTTGGATCTATAACGTCTTTTCTTTTTCCACAACAGATGGAGAAACGGAGAGAGAGAGAGGGGTGGTTTGCCTTGTCCGCTCATATGAGATGACAAGAGGAGTAATTATTCAACCTGAGGACATTTTAAAACCTGTGTTTTTAGTATTTTATCTATGCAATTTTAAATGACTGAATTAAACATGTTTTTAAATTAACTTTGTGTTTTTTTTGTCATTACTGTTTTATAGCACACACTGCAGTAGGAAAACCTTGATATATACCAATGAGTGATTTGTGAGCAGATACAGTAAAATATCCAGAGTGCCTGTTTTCATTCAACCTAATTGAGATTTAAGAGAAAAGTCTGTGTGTATTATGCACAGTTTTATGTACATGAGTGGAGTTGACTGTCCAAAAACACACAAGTCATGTGTGTGGCTGAGTGGCCATATGGTGTACTGGCCCCCTAAACATTTTAAACTTCAGCTACATCAAATCCCACATGAAGGTCCAAACTAAGCGTGGTCAGGCAGTCTGTCTTTTTTTGTTTCTATGCTTGTGGTTTGGTTTAGTTATGGTCTGTTTCCATGTCTTTGAGGAACGTTTGATATCACTTAGTTTCAGTGTGTTTGTGTTTTTTAAAGGGAGAAGGGAGTTGCGTGCCAATAAGTCATGCAAGCGAGCGAGGAGAAAAAGAGTTGCTTTAACCCACTTTTAGTCCTCTCCACTGTGGCTTCAACTAAAGTATGGCCACCGGTGGCTGTTTATGGTACACAAAGATACGACACATTTTTATTTTTTCCCGACTCTTATATCTGAAGTCTTTGTTCTTTTACTATGACACTTGTTTTTTTTCTTCTTAAGAATGCATACAGACAATTTAATTTAACTGTGATTTACTGGCCCGATCATATTTATGAAACAACTGGAATAATCAGTGTTTCTCTCTTTCTTCTCTAACTCATTTTCTTGTCTTGCTTTTCTACATATTTACTTATACTTTGACTCCAAGTACATTTTTACTAGTTTCCAATTTAGTTTTTACTTTGCTGTAGCCTGGCAGCATCATGACAGCCCTGCAGGACTCTCAACCACCACGGATGTCTGTGGACGAGGCACTGTAGCCGTGACCACAGATTTCTGCACATGGTGATGACAGGACCGTAACGTCATCATGTTTTGTTTTTCATTTCTTGTTTATGTTGTGTCTCTCTCATTTATATCATGACTGATGCATTCATCTTTCCATTCATATCATGTGTTGTGTTTGTGTATGCAAGAGAAAATGTTGCACCGCAATCCAAAGTCAGCAGATGGCAACCTGGAGTCAATTATTAGAGAGACAGAGCTGGACTCTGGTGCCTTTCAGACTGCGGAAGGCAAACAGTCACTATCTAAAAATGACTTTGAATATCTTTTAACAGATGTCAAGTGGTGTCGTATTTTTTCTCTCTTTTTTAATACAGTTGATAAGCAAGTTGTAAGCAGAGAGCAACTAACAACATGTCCAGCTTAACTTTAAGGAGGTAGGATTCAGTTGTAACACCCACCATCTAACAGAGCAGGATATAAAAATAAAAGTGCATATTTCAATTAAGGCCATTTCTGGGATCAGTACTGATTACACATCCAGGTTGCATTGTAAGATTTAAATTGTCTACAGAGTCCTACAGTAACATATAGCTGAGCTTATTGTAGGAAATAAAACAAATGTCATACAGCTATTAAACAAAACATAAAGTAGTTGGGACACTTAATGGAATTGAGCCAACATTAATTCATTTTATTAGTAACACCTCTGCTTTTCCTGAGAAGACAAGTTGAAAAGGTCTCTTGTAAAAAAGGTCTTAAAGACTTTGATCTGTCGGTAAATTTGTTTGATCATTTTGTTTATATTATTTATTATGTTTTCCTTATTTTAAATGATAGAATTATTATTTTATCAGTTGCATTAGTATCATTTTGTTGTTTTCTAAAGATTCATGTCTTTTTGCATTATAATTCCTAGTGTTGCACTGCATTTAGATTCATTGTAATGCTGAATGTAATCTGTGTTTATGTGTTAACTGTACTCAACAGAACTATAAACAAAAACATTTCTGTTTTTATCGGTACTGAATTGTAAAGCTACAGACAGAAAACAAACGCAGAGAGAGGGGTATTACATGTGGTTACATGTAATGCATCTTAACCACAAGTCAGCCTTCTAAAAGCACTTCTGTGACTTTGCCCATTCATTGGCTGCTGCTGCTCTTCTGTGCAGCTCCTTGTGGCCTAAATCAAAAAGCCATAAATAAGTGGTCGCAAGCGGGCTCATTTTTACTTCAGGTAGTGTTTGCTGAGGGTTTCAAAGTTTCGGGGGGGGATGCTGGAGTGGGAACGAGAGCACTTGAGTTTTCCAGTCAGCCAGGAGTGCCGTGTGAGCGACGACAATGGCCAGCAGGGAAATCAAAAGGAGTAAATATTGCAGATAATAACAGGATGGAGGCATAAAGGGGCCAGGGAAAGCAGCTGTAAATGTGGGGTCAGAGGTCACCGTGGAGATGCAGGGGGAGGCGGGTGGGGCTTATTGTGCCTGACCCAGCTGAGTGAAGGACGGGGTGAATGAGGATTAACCCCACCCCAGTGCCTCTCAATGCCCCCCTCCACCACAGTGCCTGGGTAAGGTTCCCGTGTGACTCCCCCCCCCACCACCACCACCAACATCACCACCTTTATCTGGGCCTCTCAGCAGCCTTAACACACCTCCTTTACTCATACACACATGCATCATGCAACTTATAGCAGAGGGAAATAACTCAATTGATATTAATTAGGAGTTTTTCAGTTTAAGAAAAAATGTGCATCCAATGAGACTGGAGTAAAGTCACACACACACACAATGGAAAGGGGGTGCAGTGGGGGCGTGGAGGGGGGTCGTTTTCTTTACTCATTTAAATCTGCTCCCACTTCACCTCAGTAAAGGAGGCTGAAGTCACTCAGAAAAACACACACTAAAGCTTGTGCACACACTCACACATTGGCTCATACCAATGCCTTTGATAGTGTCTGAAGTGACGTAGGTGCTGTCAGATAGTCTAGACTTCAGAGCGACCTGTGCGAAGAGAAAGGCGTTTATAGTTCTTACTGCTTTTCTGGTTTGAATCATTTGAACCATCATTTTTCCTGAGCTATCATGAAATCAATTCATCACATTGGACATATCTTGTTTTTTTTTCTGCACAGTCAGTCAAGTCTTGTGTTTCTTGAGTAGTTTTTTTTATAAGATTATTTGTAATAATTATACCAAAGCCTATTAATCCACTTAATTACACTACCTCTGTATTTTGAATTAAAGAAAATTCAATTTATAGATTTATAGAAGATAGTTAGTAAAAAAGTGTAATATTTATTCTTTAATGTAACTTTCCCTTAGCAGTGTGGTTATCATGCCACCAGAGGGCAATATTAATGTACTGTAATAGCTAAATTTTTTCCCTATCAAATTTCTCGAGGAGTTTATGTAGAACCATTTTTCCAACTTCTTTTTCATAATATTTTATTAATTAAATAAAACCACAGTGCACATAACACTAACAACAAAACACTTTTTTCTCGTTTTTACAAAGAAAGTAACGGTAACATCACAGCATCAGTCAGTTATGTACACTATTTCCTCAACTTTTAAAATAGAAATTGCAAAAAAAAAAAAAAAAAAAAATTATAAAAATGTGAATGATCACAGCTATTGTGACACCTCAGTGGTTTAATTACCACATTAGCCACTGGGACATTATAAACATACATATGGTTTTATAATGTAATGTTTTGATGCAGTTTGTTGTCATGTGTAGAAGCCATTTTGTGAATTCATTCTGCTGCTTTCTCACCCAAAGTTCCTTTAAAATGTCAAGTTTTAGAATCAGCGTGGTGTGACATGTGCGTGATGATAATGGTTATGTGTGTGTGTGTGTGTGCCCATGTGCACTCTGCAGCTGTGTGAGGTTCTGATCTGAAGTAGGCTGTTGCTTGCTGTGAAAATATTATTGCAAGTGTTTATTATTGCTTCAGTGTGAAACAGTGGGAGTGTTGTGTGTGCTGCACGGGCTGGTGGAGTACGGAGTGTTTGTGGAGGGATAGTGGTGGTGTGTGTGTGTGTGTGTGTGTGTGTGTGTGTGGGGGGGGGTCCTCTCCCTTCTCCTTCTCTCTGTTTCCCACCGGCCAGCCCCTAGCCCGTGGCCCATTGCACCCTGGGTAATGGGGAGGCCTATTGGAGTTGATTAGTTCCGGCTGGATCCCAGATAGAGTTCTGACAGGCAGGAGAAACGAGCTCTCAGCGTGACCCCCCAATTCCCCCACGCACCCCTGTCTCAGGCACAATGGGCAAGACAGGGGAAGGGCTTATTAAACAACTGCAGCTTCACTCTACTCCGCTGCTCCCCCCGAAAACTGGGCCATTATTACTAAAAAAAAAAAACAACACATTGCACTGCTGCACAGAGTCAACCTTTACTGCTTCTACTAGCCGCTATAAGGACTGAGCATGTGTGCATTTATCAATCTTTTCCCTCTTTCTTTGTCTGGACAAATGAAACCAATCTATCTATCAGCTACACTATGTCACAAGTCCTTTGATGAATGTTATGGATGCAGCATGCACAGTGTGTTGCCTATAGAATTGGTTACATACACCAGGATCAGCCACAGTGCATTGTATTTCCTTGACAAACCATCTCATCCACCATGATGGACACCTGTGGCATAAACTGACATCCATTAGACACATTCCTCAGCAGAGCAGCATCATTCACACACTTTCCCTCCGCAGCTTCATCCACTCTATCCTATTTATTTCCAATTCCACCCCCTCAGATCCTCTCTTTCTTCTTCTCTCCTTTTCCCTCTCCCCTCTTTCTCCACACATAATTGATTAAGGGCCGTTTTCATAAATCAATTTGGGACGCACATCAGTCAGCCCTGAATGGAGGAACCCCCCTCTGAGCAGCGGTATTAATCTACCTCAGCATGCCCTGCCACTCTCACTTACACACACACACACACACACACACACACACACACACACACACACACACACACACACACACACACAGATCTGTATAGTTTCTTTACTTTAGGTTTTGGCCGTTGCAGGTCGCCAAACATGAAATATGCAAATGTTTTCAGTAGTTTTGCAGACACGACGACCTGGAACAGGCGATCTGATAGACACATACACACAGTTTCCACTGAGTCTGAACAACGCTCGCTGTTATGAAGAAATTGGAAGAGAAATGTGGGTGTTTAAAGGGGGTTGGAGGGGTTGATGGATTAGAGAAGACGGCAAAAGCAGAGGCAAGCAAAAAGAGTCTTTTTTTATGGATGTGAAAGAAGTCCAATTCTTTCCACATGTCTTTGCTGTACATCCCTAAACAAACAAATATGTTGTTTGTACACTCACTGTTTCCAAGACAAATGTGTCTTACTGCTGTTTATAATTACACTGATTTTATTGTCATTACTATTAAGTGATTTCATCTTTCATCTTTCTCTCTCTCTGTGCCTCTTTCTCCAATTCAAAGCAGTTGTTTTGATATTAATGTAACCATGACACCACCCTTCCTCATTAGAAGAACTGTGCCAAGTTACAATGGATTCTGGGAACATGAGACTGCAACAGCTGCAAGTGATATGCCTGACTTTCCCCCTCAGTCTAGATTTTCTTACACTCTGCCCTTTTTTCCCTCTAACGTTTTCCTTCACCTTGATCTTTTGTTCTTTTTTTTTATTACCTTCTTTATACCCCCGTTGCTCCAGCTCTATTTGTTTCTAGTTCTTTTACCTTCCCTCCATCTTTCCCCCCTCACTCCACCGCCCCTCTCCGTGCTCTAGGGTGTTGGCTTTAGTGGTAGTGAAAGCTGCTTTGCCTTAAAAAACAGTTTGTCTTAATGAGAATGGGAGACCAGGCAGGAGGGAGGGGGCGGAGGGTCACAGCTGAAGCCAATTGTGTCCCTTTCCTGTCTGAGGTGCTGCTGGCCGGGGTCAAGCTCAGGGTCACACTGCCTCGTCACTCCGGCTGGGTCCTGGTGCCGGTTCTGAATTGCCGCCAGCGTGTGTGTGTATGTGTGTGTACAAGACAGCGTGTGTGTTTTTGTACGAGTTAAGAGAAGAGGGGCAGGAGGCACATCTGTTTCTGATCCCCCAGAAAGCCTTGCTCTCCGGACCTGGAGGTGCTGGCGTGACTGTGGAGGACTGCAAAGGAGAAGGAGGGGAGGAGAGGGCGAGTGAGCGGTCACACGCACACAGTATGTGTCGGGTACGATGTGGTGCGATGTGGCCTGTTTTAACGGCCACCTCCTCCTCCACTTCTTTCCACTTCTGCCTCTTTTACACTTACATTTTCAGAATGTAAGCAATTTAAAGTTGTCAAATATAGGACATCATTTAAATCTCATTAATGGTCTTGAATAAACCACAGCCAGCAGCCGGTTAGCTTAGCATAACGACTGGAAGCAGGGGGAAACAGCTAGCCTGGCTCTGTCCAAAGCTAACTTAATCTGCTAACCAGCACCTTTAAAGCTCACTCAAGTCCCTTTCACACAGGCACTGCACCCCTGAGCTTATCTAAACATTACCCAGAGGAGCTTTATGTGTGTAAAAAAAAAGTCAAACTATTGCTTCAAAAATGTGTCAGATTAACCCTTTAATGTAAAGTTCCCCTGAAGTTGATATTAGATTGTGAAAATCATCTTATAAGAAACTGTCCTACAGTATCTGTTTATTCTGTATCATCCAGCTGTTTTTTTGAAGCTTTATGATGTTTACTATTCAAACTGAAACTCAATTTTTTAAGGCTGCACCGTTCCATCAAATAGAAGTCTTCTATGTGACTTTTGCATCATTTTATACACATTTTTCCAAAATTAGCCTGACCCGCAGGACCCACAGAGCTGGATCACACTGCTCTACATACACACACACTCCTACATCATGTCTTTGGCATTATATAGTTTTCTTTCTTTTTTTTTTTGGTCTCTCAGTTGCAGCTTTTCTTCATTTTCACAAACGTTTCATGCATGATTTACTCCAGAGTGGTTTTTAAACCTTTTTGAATGTTTTCCTCAAAGGATAATTTTAGTTCACTTTAACTTGGCTCATAGTTTCTATCGGTTGTGATAAGATTGTAGGCCACTCACCAGAGTAATTGCTGAGAACACTGAGTCAACAACAAAGTCTGTAAAAAAGACAAGAGAGGTCAGATGATCAGACAGGTTGTAAACAAACCAAACGTTTAGCCAGATAATCTGGAGGAAAAATGAAATGTGAGGTCACCAAAATTGTCACTGAAAATAATAATTTAACAGTAAAACTACTGCAAGTACGTGAGGTCAAAGTTCAACCAGGAAATCTGCAAACTGTGTTAGCTAGATATCTTGGGTCATCATTTTACTGGTTACTGTTACACAGTCTACTTTTAAGTCTACACTTTTATGACTAAAAGAAATAATTCAACATTTTGGGGAATAAACTTTTTTGCTGTCTTGAGAGAGACGAAGATTGATACCACTTACGTTAGAGAGTGGTATCAATCTTCTTATCAAACTCTCGGTAAAAAAAGTGAATCAGTTTCCCCAAAATGTTGAATTATTTAGTTAAGTCTGACTCAAGCCTACAGCTCACTACTTGATTCCTTCTGTCGGTTTTCATTTTCTCTCTCTCCCTTGGTCCTTCTCCATTTTCTTCACTCATGTCCTCACATGCACGCATGCACACACACACACACACACACACATACACACACACACACACACACACATTTTGCTAGGACACACACCAATATCCCCCAGTAACCATTTCACAGTCCCAGACTCTCCGCCTGACACACCTGAGCCAATAAAGTTGGGACGTTTTTGCCAGGAAAAGCTATTTCATTCTGTCTCTGCTCTCCCCCCTCTCTCCCCTCTCTCCTCCCCCCTAAACTGCCTCCATTTGAGTCCCTGAGGCCCTAAAAACTGCCCCGTACTTAACTTCTCCCAAACCCCTGAACACCACCATGTCCACCATAGCCCCCCAACCCTTCTCCTGTTCCCCGATTCCTCTCTGGCTTCATCCCCAAGGGCCTTACGCTGCCTAGCATTTAACTCCTCCCTCCATCTCCCTCTCCTCCCCCATTTCTCTCTCCCCCTCTAGGCTACTCCAGAGAGGTTCTTTACAGCCCTGTCATCCCTGCCAGAGCAGTAAAAAACACATCTGGAATCGCACTCTACGTTCTACGCTCTCAACCCATGTTTAAGAAGCCCACCCTCTCTTACCTCCCCATTTATCCTCCCCCAATCCCTTTCCATCACACACACACACACACACACACACACACACACACACACACACACACACACACACACACACACACATACACTTACTGCGAGGGCCATGCCGCAGGAAAAACACTCCCATAACAAGCTACAAACACTGAAATAACACTGTTACCCTAAGTGAGATGTTTCTGTTACCCTAAGTGAGATGTTTCTAATGAGGGCTGGAGAGGAGTGTGACATAGTCACCAGAGAGGACGGACACACACACACACACACACACACACACACACACACACACACACACACACACACACACACACACACACACACACACCGTGAAACAAGACTCAGGCATATTGGATTTGACTGTATTCATCCACCCACACAGGCTGAGGCCATTTTGGATCTTGGTCAAGCTTTTAGCTTCCCTCCATGTGTTCTTTCATAAGAGGAGTTTGTTGTACGACCCGTGTTCACTCTTTTCGGCTTTTGTGTGAGAAAGTGTCTCCTGGTCTGAAGCATGACTATATATACATTTAATAAGGGCCTGTGTGGTGTAGTAATGGGCGGTTGGGCTCGGCTATGGTACAGGGAGGAAATGTCAGCAACAGATAGAGAGCTAAGAGAGCGGAGAGAAAACAAATTGATTCCCTGAAATTGCCACCTCATCTGCTCTGATTGAGACTTGTGTGAATAAACTTTGCTGCAGTGTTTTCATGCACAGTAAGTGTGTTTGTGTGTGTGTTTCCAAGCTTTTGAACCACTTTACTATCTGTGTGAGAAAGTCTGAGCTATTGTTCCCTCTCCCTCTGTCTAATTTGACCTGAACTGGCTCCAGAGATGCATGATAAAGGCTCAAGAAATCCTCGGGCTATTTTACTTTCCCTCTTTCTGTCTTTTTTTACTGTGCAACTTAATCAGGCTGAGAGAAAAGAGGGGTATGATTGGGGGGACAAATGGAAAAATATAACTCCTCCTCTCTCGCATTTTCTAAAATGAAAGTTTTAGAAATGAGAGGAATAACTCCACGAGAGATTGGGTTACATTTGGAGCCAAGAAACTTTTAACCAAGACCATGTGCCACTTCTTGGCTGGTTTATGTGTATATATGCATGTTCATGTGTGTGTTTCAGAGAGAGAGACAGAGGGTCAGGTTTCGGCGCTGAGGGGAGGTGCTCGGTGCTGTAAGGAAAAGAGAGCAGTGCTGCGGTAGGTAAATAGGGCTCTGACCTAGGCCTGCTAGTGGAACGCTCTCTTCTCCCTCTGCCAGAATCTTTTTTGTTTTGTTTTTGTGTTTTTTTCCCCCTTCTTCTTCTTCTTCTGCAAGACTTTGGAGGGTGAGGTTGGGTGAGGGTGGAGGGAGAATGTGTGTGTGTGTGTGTGTGTGTGTGTGGGGGGGGGGCTGGCTATTAACAAGCACCATCGTTTTTCTAATTAGTGCTTTGGGGAATATTTTCTTAAGGACTGTCGACCCTCCCTGCAGAGCTTTTTGGGGCAGAAATGTGTGTGAGTGTGTGCACGTACGTGTGTGCGTTTCTGTCTGTGCATGTGTGTACAGTATGTGTATGTGTGTGTTTGAGTTTGTGTTTTCATTCTGCGGTTTTTCCTTTTTGTACAGAAACTTTGCCGAAGCTGACTTTATTTTCTCTCCTCTCAGTCTCAACTCTACTTATTTGTGACTTTAATACATTCACACATGTCCTTGTCACATCCTGAAAGGTATTGATGGACACACACACACCCTACACCCCCAGTTCATTAAATCGAGGGGTTTCAGATTGTCTCTCCTTCCTGTATTCTCAGAACTCAAGAGCAAAGAAAATGTTCCTTTCTCTTTTCTTCCCTCTCAAAACCTTCTTTTCGCCTTTCTTCCCTCTTCTGCTGTTTCTTTTCAGCGAGTGTGCTGCTCTCGTCCTCGCTTTGATACCACCCCCCCCCCCCACACCCCTCCCAGGGCCTCTATCCAACTCACTGGAGCGGTTTCCTGAGTCTGCCCAGATTAATGAGTGTAACTTAGTGTGTATGTGTGTGAGAGACTAGGAGGGAGAAAGAATGCCTCAGTGTACCACAAATTGTGAGTGTGTGAGTTTGCATACTGTACAAGCCTCTGTGTGTGTGTCTGTGTGTGTGTGTGTGTGTGTGTGTGTGTGTGTGTGTGTGTGTGTCTGTTTGATCTGCAGGCTCCAAACCAAACTTTATTTTGTGGAGTTTTTTCAGAGATCATCAAAGTAAGTGATTCCACAGAAGGCTGGCTTTCGCGTTGCATCTGGGCCGTTTTTTAAAGAATTGCCCAATCCCGAGGATACCGTGATACGATTGCAATGAAGCGGCAGGCGCCTGCAAAAGAAACCAAAAATGCTCCCAAACTCGCCTCTGTGGCACTGTAAGGGGTCAGTTTGAAAGGCCAGGGTTGAAAACTTTATTTACATACTGAGAGTGTGCAAAACAATCACAATACTACTGATTAGAATTCCTCCATGAAAACTCAAAGTGCTAAAAATAATCCCATGATTGGAGCCATGTGTTGAATTTGAGGTGGTGGAGGTAAGTGTGTGTGTGTGTGTGTGTGTGTGTGTGTGTGTGTGGGGGCGGGGGTGGGGGGGGGGGACAGTGGGTGGTGGTTGGTGGGTGGATGTACTGCGGTGGGTCATACAGAAAGGCAGGAGGCAGCAGAGGGTGGGATGAATCAAACCGGAGTTTGTCTTTTCTCTGAGCTCTGATAATAACGCCACGTGAGTCCCTGCTGCACAGCGTTTATTTACTCTCACAACTCACAGTGTACACACTTTCGCTCTCACACACACACACATACACACACACACACACACACACACACACACACACACACACACACACACACACACACACACACACACACACACACACACACACACACACACACACACACACACACACACACACATATCAGCACTTCAGACAAACACATACACACAGACGCCTTTCAGCAGACTTACAAATATGGACATAAACATGTAATCACAACCATGCATGGTTCAGTTTCTCACTCCTCTCCTCTTCTCTCTGACACACACACACACACACACACACACACACACACACACACACACACACACACACACACACACACACACACACACACACACACACACACACACACACACACACAGGAGGAGGAGGAGTAATGGAGGAGAGGGGGCTCATAATGGCCAGGTGGTTTTAGTTAGGATGTAGTCCACCTGAGAGCATATGAAATAAAAGAAAAAAGATAGAATTAATTAGTTTTCTTGGCCAGGTAAATTTCCAAGAAATTCAACTTGGGTGGTTCTCATGTGTTACAGTAAAGTGACATAAAATCTAAAAGTGGTAGACAGAAAAGTTTAGGGTTGAAATTCAAGCAAACTTTTAAACTCTTTAAGCCCTTTTACTCAAGTATTTTTTACTTTTACTAGATCCTACACAACAACCTAGTGTCTTTTATCATATCCTAAATGTTGGATAAATTCCAATGTCTTTCAAACTCCACACTCATAGTTTGTAACTGAGGCTCTGTATGATCTTTAAACCCAATCTGAGATAACTCTAGTGACATCACTTTGACATCATCAGGGTTATTTTTGTTGTCATGGAATTATAGATGCTCAAAAATGAACCTTGCATTTCATTTATTTGACTGCGAGGAAAACTCATTTACTCATTTTACAAGAGATGTAATGGGAATGTTGAGAAAAGTAGTGTTCAAGAGGTTAACGAGTAAACCAAGTGTGTGTGTGTGTGTGTGTGTGTGTGTGTGTGTGTGTGTGTGTGTGTGTGTGTGTGTGTGTGTGTGTGTGTGTGTGAGAGTGAGTGAGTGTGTGTGAGAGAGAGAGAGAGAGTCCGAAGTACAGTACTCATTCTTTTACTCTGGAGCTCTCAAGTGTTGACTCATAAAGCCCTCATTGTGGAAGCCACCATCGGCCCTTATCTCTCTTTAATAACTAAGGGGGCTGCCATGGCAACAGAGAGAAAACACTGTGTGACATCTGCTGTGTATGTGACTGCATCTCTGAAGACTGTAAATCAGACACATCCACACTGGTACTTTAAAGGAGAATGTTGATTATTGCAGTTGTCAATCAGGATCTGTGAGTAGTGTGAGTGGTTCATTTAGCTGTCAATCATCATGAACAAAGCAGAGACTCCACATCCTAGAGGAAAGTAGGCGGGATATCCTCTGGGAGCGCATGGTTGGATAGCGGGCTAGGAGGCAGTGTCTGCTTATTTGATAAGAATTCGTCCGTCAGGAAGGAAAATAAACAGCCGAGCGTGCTGCTACTGCAGAGCCAGAGGAAAAGCACTGGAGCACAACACAATATTTACACTGCTGGACCGACACACATCCACATAGATGCACTCACGCTCACAGCACATATACCTGCACACTTGTGGGGGCGAACAAACACTGAGACGTGTACACATACACAAGCACAGAGGGGAAACAGGTGATGGGGATTGTGGGGATGCATACGTGCACTTGAGTTTGTATGTGTGGATCTTTTCTTCCTTAGTGCTAATGGACCATTTAGATCACTGGTTCCCAAACTGGGGTTGGGATATCGAAATTGAAATCAAAATGTACATAACTAAAGCTAAAGCCAAAACGCAACAGCAGCTAGAAATCTACTTTTGCTTTTCCAGTGGTTTAACTTCTCACCTTGCTGCAGTGATGTAGCTGTGTACCCCAGGGTGTGTCAGTACACTGTGACATCACTGTTAGGTGTGGTACAGGTGCATCAGCCAAACCATTTGTGCTCATTACTCTTCTGCATTACAAAAGAATAAAGACATAGTAAACGTGAACTTCAAAATACTTCAAAACAACTTGTGAACTTGTGATGGGAATTTCCCACTATTCTCTTACATTTAAACTATAAGCCAATTAATTGAAAAACTATTAGCAGGTGAATCAATAATTAAAACCTAGACAGGTGCAACCCTGATCAACAAGTGCCAAAGGTGTTGATTCAACCATACTGGCATTTTTGAGGGCATAGTTCGAGGTATATTGTTGTACTGTGTACCTTTGGAAGGTGTTCATGTCATTGTGTCCATCCTGCTGTTTTCATACTCTGCCTGTATGTGAGAGCATCTCAAGGATTTGTTTGTTTAGATAAGGAAGGAGGGGAGAGCCGAGGGACCGTGAGAGCCCTGACCTCCTGGCTCTGAGCCCCGCCCTCTTGCTGTGAGTGACAGATAGCATCAGTTCCGCTCCTTATCAGCTCCCTGCCCTCTGATCTGGGATCTGCCTCCCAGCACTGCAGCTAGGAGGAGAAGGAGGAAGGGTGGAAGGAGGCGGGTGATGAGGGGGGACATGCCAAGGTAAGAGGGCACACAATACACACAAACAGTTATGCACATATGGACAGGTAGGGTTGTGTTAAGGAAACCATAGTATGTTTTGACATATTGTTTTGTGATTTATATGACTCCTTTTGTTCTACATATGTAACGTAATTAATTAATTAATTACTACAGAGAAAAAAGGATCAACAGACATGGTGTATAGTTTCTGTTTAACCAACAACCAGGCAGCTTTGTTACATGGATTCTTTCTCTCTCACTTTCTTTACTTTCTTGTCAGAATTAGTCATAAGGAGAGTTACTGTCGGTGGACGCCTTGCATAGTGTGTGTGTGTGTGTGTGTGTGTGTGTGTGTGTGTGTGTGTGTGTGTGTGTGTGTGTGCGTGTGTGTGCATGTTATTGCTCTTGGATAGTAGGCCGTTCTGTGTTTGCGGCCTGTGTTTGGGAGTCTCTGTAAGTCATTTGGTGTGTTTTTTGGAGGGGGTGAGATCATGCTTCACTGCTGACACTGAACATAAAGAGTCCTTGAGTGGAGTGTGGACCATAGGCCAAGTCTGGAGGTACGGGAGAAACAGGGATCTCTCACACACACACACACACACACACACACACACACACACACACACACACACACACACACACACACATTCTCTCTCAGGGCAGTGAGTGTAGAGGGCTCCCGAGGGCCAGGGGGACTATCGTTTTCCCCGTTAATTATGACCGTCTGGCAGGCTGGAAAGCAGGAAGTCAGAGAGGGAGAGATGGAAAGAGGGAGGGAGGGATGGTAGATAGATGATAGGAGGGAGAGGGTGGAGGGTGAGTTAAAAAGCGACTCAAAATAAGGGAGGAGAAGGGAAGCCAAGATGTATGATGGGAGGAATGAGGGAAAACTATGAGAGGGGGAGTCCAAGAAAGGATGGAGGAGTGATAGAGAGACAGATCCAAAAAAAAAACATATTGGGTTTGGATGATAAAACCAGGTGCCTGATAAAAGGTGGAATGTCAAATCTTTTTCTTTCTTTCAGCCATGTCAAGTTTTTGGTGTTTTCTCTTCCCTCCGCCGTTCTGTCTTCTGGCGTTTACTCCCCGACTTCTGATATACTACAAGGCTTACACTCCCCAACCTCAGCTTTCATTCAACCTTGTGACCCGTTCAGCAACACCGACTTGTGCCTATAACTTAACTTTACTATCCAACATTTCTCACCGTAGACCTCCTCTGATGGGTCATTCTCCATCTGAAAAACAAGAAGAGGTAGATGTAGCAACACAGCAGCCGTATGCACAGATCTTGATGTGTGTTGTTTATAGAGTGAAATGCTGTAAGGACAGTTCAGGCCAACCCGGGCCAAGCAGCAATGTGAGCTAAGCTGAGCAGAACGGGTCCTGGATTTAACTGGCTCCAGGTCCAATTAGGACAGTCTGCCGCATCTGGACACAGTTAGAGTCAGAGTCAAAACTCACACTTTGCTCCAATAGGGATATAAAGTCACAACTTTTAGACTACAGGCCAGTGAAGCTTTATAACACAAAGAGCAGAGAATATTTACAGCTCTGCAGCAGTCATAACATGGCTAAACAGATAAAACCTGAAACGAGGAAAAGGCAGCGTGAGATGGAGTGAGGCTGGTGTGCTGCTGTCAGATTGTGTCAATAAGAGAATTTTTTCCATGTTGCAACATTATGTTTGAGGCTTTAGCTGAGGGCAAACAATTACTGGAAAAATTGTAAGATCTCTACACTAACAATGCTCTGAGTTTTGCCTTCAAGTATCCATTAAGTGTACAGACTTGGGCCAAGAAACAGATATGTTCTCCACATACCCATGGAACACACACATCGATCATGGAAAGGTTAGATTCAAACAACTGTTTTTATATATTTCTTCTTTTTTTTTATGTGGAAACAGGATTCATTTCTAGCCTATTTTTTGTTGTTAAAGTAAAATTCTGTGTTTTTTTGTTTTTTTTAAACCTTTGGACAGCATCAGGCTAGTTGTTTCCCCGTTTACATTCCTAATGCTAAGGTAAGCTAACTTTTTAACTACAGACATGAGAGTGGTATCAATCTTATCATCTATCTCTCGGCAAGATTGCAAATAAGCATATTTCACAAAATTGCAAACTATTCCTTTAAATTGAACCTCTTCTAGTTTTCATCAGCCTTTTTTAATAATGATGGTTTAAATCAATGTCAGGCTTTGTCACAGTCCTCTGCACCAGATTTAAAAAAGAAGAAGCTTCTAAATGAGGTAGCAAAGAAGCCAAACAGATATTGCCTTAAGATGAAAATAATACCAATAAAACAGGATCCAAACAGAAAATGGAAAGTTACAGATTTCAGCTTCAAGCTGTGGCGATGACCTACATTGACATAGTGGATAGGCATCAAGTTGCAAAATCTCTGGAATAAACAAGTAAACACAGTAAATCAATAAATCAAATGAATCTCAACAAACAGATGCCATCACTGCTGCAAGAACTCTGGTTCAATAAAAAACAGTTGCAGAAAATTGCATCCTACAGTCCCAGTGGAGATATGAGGCCGCCTTGCTTCAGAAAAACAACATCTAATCAGAGCAGTCACACAGCACATTCCACATCATGACATACAGTAACTCAGCCTGAGGTCCGACCCCACCTGAGCCGGGATCTCTGTCTCAACAGCACAATCACACTGGAATGAGAACCAATAACAGCCAATTACCAAGAATGAAAAAGAACAATAAAATCTCCGGATATGAAAAGCTCCTGAGGCAACAATGCACGGTTAAAGTACAAGATGCTCTCTCTGTGTGTGTGTGTGTGTGTGTGTGTGTGTGTGTGTGTGTGTGTGTGTGTGTGTGTGTTTTTGCACATCTGAAAGAAGAAGATGCCATAAATCTCTTCTTCCCGAGCTGTACTGAGAATTTTGATTGTGTGTCTTGATGTGAAGCCCAAGGCAGAGTTATCAGCGTGTATCTGTAGGTAAGGAATAGTAAAGTTTCTTTATTCCAGTAGTGTACAGGTACTTTATTACTGGACATACTTTATTGGACTTCATTACATTTATCTGATGGCTGTAGTTCCCAACATGTACAGTACACTTTGCACAATCAGGATTTATGCAAAACAAAACAAAAAGCTCATAGTTTCACTACCTTTTTAAAGAATCTCGCTGGTTTGTTATTAAGGAACTAATTGTACATTTCCAGTACAGACTCAGTAGCTATTTGTGCTTTACTTTACTTAGGGGGCATAAAAAAGTTGAGACTTATAAGTAAAAACTATTTTTTTAAACGTATTTCTTAATGAGGAATTACTTGATAACCTCACTGTATGATGCAGCACTATTGTTGAGGGTGCACAAAATAGTAACTAATGTTTTAGTAATAATTACTGTATATTATGAACACCTTTGTATATTACATGTTCCTTTTAAGGAATAGTTGGACATTTTGGGAAATATGCTTATTCGCTTTCTTGCCAAGAGTTAGGTGACAAAGGAAACTAAATGTACCTACCACCCCTGAAGCTTACTTATGAACATGTTATATCTTGTTTATTTATTCCGTACAAAAGTGTACCTTTGGACAGAGTCAGGCTAGCCATATCCCCCAGTTTACAGTCTCTATGCTAAACTAAGCTAAGCTAACAGCTGTAGCTTCATATTTACCTTACATCTCATCTAACTTTAAACAAGAAAGCAAGGGTTTAGAAAAGTCGACTACCTCTTATGTGAAACTAACCATTTGGATTATCTAAAGAATGCATTGTCACAAAGCTGAAAACTAGGCTGTTTCTCTTACTCAAGTGAAGATTTGTGTACTTTCTCCTCCACTGGATTTTACATAACTCATGTGCATGAAGCTGCAGTTCAGAGGTCATAAAACACCATCATTCAGTTTTCTATTAAGACATTTTCCCATGAACTCCTTCTGTGAGCTCCTATTTTAATTTAGGAGCACTGGAATGAAAGTTAGAAGAAGCTGTGGAAAGAGCAGCTCACTCTTGCTTTGAATCCCTCATTGGACAGCTCTGACATGGAAGTCCTGCCACTGTGCTGTTGACTCTACCTCCCATTATGCTTCATTTAATCCTTTATACAGATACTGTAATGGTATTATGTGTCGTGAGTAGGAAGGCATTCACTGGGCTGATATAGAAACACCTGTTGTTTGAATGTCTGGGATATTGTAATGATTTGAACCATGACTGAGGGTGTTTATGCAGCGACCAGCGGCACATTGCTCCAGTCAGTGGTAATGAACCCTGAAACTCCCACAGAGCTTTAGGTTGTTGTTGTCACTGACAAAAATCAGCTTGTCACTTTAAAGAATAGGTTTGGATTGTTTTCAGGGTTATCTTAATACAAAAATACAACAATAAAGTCGCTGTAAAGTCTTCATTTTGTGCAAAATGTCACTGTAAAGGCTCATATACACTGTGTAATAGCAGCAATCTTGCATCTTTATGTCACATTGTGTGAGGTGGGTTTAATAAAATCTTGGTCGCAATCTGTTGGACTGTATAGTGTCAGTTTTTGAGGAAGGAGAATGCAGTGAAGGCCTGGTGAAACGTAGTACTGTAATGCAAAAAAGTTGCAAGCAGAGACATGTCAAAAACCTGCATCATCTATCTGCACCTATGTTACATTCTGAAATGCAGCAAAACAAAAACAAGTTTTGGCCAACAACCAAGAGAGTTCTTATAATAGCAGTAGCACTGTTTTTTTACATTTACAGTTGTGCTTATCATGTTGGTCATTCTGCATCATTTCATGTCAGAAGCAGCATATAGCATACATCGGTCTGGCCAATTTAAGGTGTCAATATGCTTCAACTGAGGTGCATGTGTGATGTTTGTACCTCTGTGCCCTTGAGGAAAGATTGTCCAAAGGTCTGCTATTAACTGCATATTTAAACAATTATCACAACTCACCTCTGTCTATGACACCTGGCTTTTCACCTCGCCTTCGAGTGTGGTTGTCTGGAACAGCAGTTCAACAGTCCAGTTCAAACAGTTCAGACAAGTCGTACAAACTGCTTAATTTTGAGCATACCAATACCTTTATCTGGTTCTAGTCTTGGGTCTCTAAAGCTCAGCTAAAGTTCAGCTAAAGCTAACATGAGACTAAAGGCGCTGACACACCAACCCGATTATCAGCTGTCGGACGTTGTCGGACAGTCTGGCGAGGTCGGTGACTCAAGTCTGTTCGGTGTGTTCCGTGCCGTCATCAGTCGGAGGAGCCGTCGGCGTTCATTTTGGCCGAATTTGACTTGTTGAACCGGCCAGTGGGCAGTCGGACTCAATGACCAATCTGATTGGTGGAGTGCTAGCCCTTGACTAGCGAATCAGTGCGACATCTTTCTTCTTCCACAAGAAGAAGCCTGAGAGCTGACAACGCCAGTATCTTCTTATTACTAGCCATCGTATTTTCTTCCGTTCAGCGAGTAATGACAACAACGATCCTTCTTGACTACTATCAACACTCTCTGATGAAAACAATGGCTGACGACAGCGTGCTCTGTGTTTACTAGGTCTAGAGAGATGTTCCGTCATTTCCGGTTTTCATTTACAATACAGATTAGCGCCGCCTGCTGTTATGGAGACGTATTACGTCTCGTGCACGCGCAGAACGTACGCTCAAGACGGCGTCGCTTCGGTGTGTTCCAACTTCTGAGGCACTTTTTTGACCAACTTGGGGAGACGGGAGCCGACTGATCAGTCCGAGTGCTTTTTCTGCCGACGGTCGGCCATCGGGTTGGTGTGTCAGAACCTTAAGATATTCAAATTAAGTGGTGAAGAAACACCTTTCAAGACAGACTTCTGTACAACAAAAGACTTTGGTGGATACCCAAACGATCCAGTTAGTTAGATCCAACAAGTCCAATTAGCGTAACAGATCCATGAGTTTGAAGGTTTATCAGGCGGCAAAATACTGCACATACTGTATCATACTATGAGAAAGGATTTGATGTCACAGAGACAATCACTTTATCCTCTGTTAGGATGACTGCCAGGTAAAGTTTGCATGTATTTGATTGGCTAGCACAGTACCTTACTGGATGATGTTGCTGTGCATTGTGGCAAGCTGGGCCAATTGTAGCTTCTTTTCTTAAACAACCCTGAATTTTTTGCTGGTTCCCTCTGCATCAGCACATCCACTGTACTAATGAAGTGGCCCCATTGAAATGAATGAGGGAGCTGCACTTTTACATTGAAGTCGCACTAGGAAGGGATCACTTTACGGCCATGAATACATCTTTCAATGTACATATAATAAAAATGGACCTACCCTTTAATTTTCCTTTTTGGAATTTTATATTAACAACACATCCAAAATGATCAATAACAGTGGAAAAAAGAGAGAGAGATCACAAGATTCATCTTCTGTCTTGCTTTTATGAATGTGAGGGAGTGAAAAGGTGCTGATTTAGTAATTGTATGTGCCACAAAGCACAAGTTATGTGTGTGTGTGTGTGTGTGTGTGTGTGTGTGTGTGTGTGTGTGTGTGTGTGTGTGTGTGTGTGTGTGATTCAACCTGGTTTTGTCCCACTGAGGAAGTGACACAGCTGCTAAGGTCAGCAGGATACAGAGAGGGAAGGAGAGAGCGGGTCGTTGTCATGGCGCCCAGATAAACAATAGCGTGAGGAGGTTGGAGAGGAGGCAGCATTGCATGGTTAAGACCCTTGAGGAAAAATTACCTCATACTCTACATACACTGATGAACTATACACCGTTCAATAGTGAGACACACTGGATGAGTTCACACCTGACAGCCAAAAGCCAAAACTCACCCTGCGCTCTCACTCCATCTAACTCTTTGTTGGTAAAACGCACAAATCACAGCACATCCACACACAGCGCTGACACCCCCGTCTCTCCTTCTCACTCTCCATTACTTTCATAACAACATTTATAATCATCTACATGACAATCTGTGTGGGGCTCTATAGTGAGGCTCGGGGTTGACAAGGGTTAGCGCTGAAGGGAAGCAGTGCATGCTGGGATTGCGGCCTGCTGAGAGAGTGGCATTCTGGGAGGCGGTGTCCTGCGGGCAGGGCCTCTGGGGGATGCAGTATGGTTAATAGGCCTTTCATGGCCGGCCCACAAAGCCTTTTGTCCCGAGCTAATTCATCCAACCCTGCATGGAGAGATGGAGAGGGGGGAGGGGCACCATGAAGGTTTTTTTGGGGTTGGGAGTCCCCACTTTTTCTCCTCTCTCTCGCTCTACTTTGCTGGGCAGTGTATGGTGGCGCTAGTGTGAGGAAGCCACATACAAACAGAGCCCTGCTCGGAAGCAACAACACCAAAACATTGGCAGAGCTTGCAAAGTGCTGGCAAACTGCAGCACAACACTGGAAAACACCCACGATTAATCACTCCTTGAAGACATCTTGAAGCTGGAGCATCCTGCTGGGTATGACGTGCAAAATCAAAGGGATGTGGATATTCTAATGTTTGGGTTTAATTGAAAAAGCTGAAAAATGTGCCAACCGTCCACACATAAACACACTTTCACCTGAACAAGAGCAACAGGTGTCTTTAAATGCCACAGCGTGTCAGTGAATGGAGCCTGGCTGAGTTGCAATAACCCCTCAGGTACATCATGGTGGGAGTTCCTGCATTCACAGAGGCGAGACGCGACCAGTTTCCCACCATCAGACCCCCCTATCAAACCCTGTGATCTGGGAATAGCCAGTTATTAATGAACTGGACAGGAACGGCTCCCCTCGTTTTAAAGTGTGCTGATTGAAGTGGAGAAGAGAATTCCAGAGCGTGCACAGGGGGGGACCGAGCTGTGATCACTGTGGTATGACTGTGTGTCTTTGTGTGTGTGTGTGTGCTGGCACTGCACAGTCCTGACTAGACCTGTCCAGTTCACAACAACACAACACAGCACTGCACAGCTGCACTGGAGGGCCTGCAGGCCTCAATGGACTGGGGTCAATACAAACCCTGTGGGGACCAACGCATACCAAATCAGGGGGAACAGAGCAGGCGGAGGGGGAGGGGGCGCACGTTTCTCCTCCAGGACACCGTAGTTCTTCAGAAATTAGGTTTCTATGAGTTTTTTTTATTCTTAAACATACATGTCTGTACTGTATAACTACTGATCAATGTTCTGGTTTTACGCACATCCTCTGGAAAGTCCTAATGTGTTGTGAGTAGGGATCTGAAGTCAGGAGAAACGGCGGTGCAGTACCCAGCTCTGGGATTTTGGGAGCCAGTCCCTATTGTTCAGATCCCTCCTCCTGCTTGGGAAGTGGGAGGACCCGAAAAGGCGTTGCAAAAGGGAGAATTGTTTGAGAGCTCAGTCATCCAAAAACGGCCTTTCAATGTGAGAACTTGGGGAGCCGAAGAAAATGTCGGTGGCATCGCAATAAATTACTAAAGCAGCGAGGCTTTAGAGGGAAAAGTAAAGTAAAATCTGTTGTTTTTTGGGGACTAAAACTCACCGCAGAACAGAGGCGAAAAGAAGATCGGTCGGTTAAAACGAGGTGTGAGCACCAAACACAGCAGTTTTGGTAAGTTTTATCCCTTCATGCGGTCTATGTTTTGCGGTGTTACGCTTTGTATTAACATGTTTTACAAAGTTATAGATGAAAGTAGTAGTTTTGGTGCCTGTTTACAGCCTGACGGGAGTCGTTACCAACTTATTTGTTACTATATTTATAAAAGAAAAGTGTGATTTAGGTGTTTGATTACTACCTTATTCTGGTGACTATTTTGATAGCCAGATTTGTTTTGTTTTGTTTTTCAGCTCATTTATGCACCCAAACTTCGCTACAAGCTTTCTCTATCGCAGATCTACATTATTTGGACGGAAGTGTGTGTGTTTCGGCTCTCGGTTTTCAGACTTATGCTTCTTTAAATAAGAAACGTTAACTTTGCTTTCGGACTTATAGCCTGTTGTTGATTGGTTGAACTCTGCGTCCATATTTTTCCAAAGTTTTCTTTAACTTTCTGCCCGTATCCGCAGACTAATACAATACGACACATGTATGGGGAGAGAAATCAGCTTTGTGTGACACGTTGCAGAAATACATAGCTGTTTTTAGACATACGTTGTGTTTTTAGGGGAAATGTTTCTGCGTTTTGCAGGCCGCAGCCTATAGTCGCTTCCATAGGGTAACAGAAAACAGACATGGTGAGCTCTGCCAGATTTACCCCTATATTATCATCGGGGAGTGCAGCAATGTAGGCTGGGAAACCGTGACCATCAGAGGCAAAGCAACAAAAAGAATGATGTTCAAAAGAAGCATGTTTCTTAATGATGCTACGTCTTAAATATGTATCACCATGAATATCAGAACTTTTTTTTGATAATACATTCTGTTAATGCACAAAATGGCCTGCGCAGATTTAATGATTGACACAGAAAAAACCATAACAACGCTACCTGAGTGCATTTCTGTAGTGCCTCCCCCCCCCCTCAAATCAAAGCCTGGTGTTAGAATAACCTAACTAAACCTCACGTAAACTGACTGCTGCTCAGTGCAGCCAGGAATGCAGCATCCTGCCTCTCTGCCAGGAGATCTCTCCTGATATCATCCCCTCATTCAGGTTTGATTTAATGAGAAAATGTTTGTCTTAATCCCCGGGCTGCTAATGAGTGTTTGGCCCGGGGTGTCACTCACCGTGGGGGCCTGGTAGCGAGGCAGAGGAGGGGGGGGGGGGTACACGGACATGGAGGATGCCATGCAGGAACAGCCGCAGGGGCTCAAGTTTCCAACCCCAGGTGTCGTTTTGTTATTTGGATTACATGTTAGCCTCCGCTGCTTTGCATGGAGGAACCTAGGCGATTCAGTGACAGACATGGCATCAGACAAGAGGGTCTGCTTGTTCCTACTGAATCAATGTCACTTGGATTAAAAGTCGAAACGAATGGTCCGGCCTCCTCCAATTAGGCGCACAGTTTATAGGGGAATTAATTGGTCTCAGGAAAAAAGAGCCTCTTGTTGTTTGGCAGCAGTTATTGTTGTTGATCATCTCTGGCAGTCGGGTGGATCAAAGTTGGACTAATTGATTCCAGTCTGATTATCTGCCTGTTTCTCACACTGTTTGGTCCTTTTGATTAGGTTGTGGAACCTGGAAAAACATAATTAGGAGTTCCTAATCAATCTTGCAAGATATTATGCAAATGTTCAGAGTATTTCAAGGCTATGCAGCTACTGTAAGTGGTAACTATGAAACATTACATCCTAAAGTCATACTATAGGGGACTAAACAATAAAGACTATAATACAGTAGGCCCAATTTGTTACTGAATACCACAGGCACACTTTAAATCCCTGTAGGAGTTTATAATGATCAGATACTGAATGAAAAGCTTTCAGTGTGCATTATAGCCAAAACAATGACTGTCTGGAAGTACAGTAGTTTTCCTTCAATACAGAAATCCAACAGCAAATTAATCAGCAATTCTTTTGATAATCGATTAATTGTTTATGTAATACTTTGCGCATAAATGCTGAACATCTATCTTCTCAAATATGAGGATTTGCTGCTTTTCTTTATCTGTTTTGGTCATAACTTGAATATCTTTGGATTTTGGACTGTTGCTCAGACTAAATAAGCACTGAGAAATTGAGCTATTGTCAGACTAATTGATAATTAAATTGTTAGTTGGAGCCCTATATTACAGTAAAGTAGACTCAATCCATTACTCATTACCATAGGCACACTGCAAGTTCCTATAGGAGTATTATAATATCATGTGTTTACTCTACAGGACATTGTGATGAATGAAACGCTTTCAGCCTGCAGTCCCAGGCCAAAACAACAGCTATTGCCTGGAAGTAGAGAAAACTGCCCTTAAAGGTGTATAATACTCCGATAATATCCTGTATGTTGTGGATTTGTAGGACTGAAAATGTGCATGCTTTTAGGCGAAAGAGACCTCTAGGTCAGGACAGGAAACTAACTATTGTCTTTTGGTTAAAGCGCCTAATATGAGTTAGAATTTAGGAGCCTTTTTTGTCTTACTGTTACCAACTGGGCCTTTTGAAGCTGAAACTTGAAATTATATGTGATTGATCTTGGTTACCTGCCAAACAGAAATGTAGTGGAGACAAAAGCTGCCAGTTTTCCAGTATTTGTCCAGAAGCTGGTGGATAGTTTTTCATCCTGTCTATCGGAGCTGTGTTCCAGCTTGTACAGAAAAGTAACGGTGTGGATTTAGGTAAGCGGCCAATAGCAATAGTTTGTCACTCATATCTTCCAGCCATATTAAACTGAGACATAAGATATGCGTTGAAGGATAGGATTTAAGTTGTTTGACTGTTGCCTGGTGAGTTTTTACATCTGGATGTGAATCAATGTCTTTTAGATGGATTTCAAGATGCATTTTGAGATTACAAACAGCCAGCGGTTCCATCAGGACTGCTGTTGCCGCTCCGATATCAGTGTTTGTGAGCCAAATTTCCAGAGGTTTTTGACTCTGGTGCTGGAAAGCAGCATTGTTATTGTAAAGGGTGTAACATTGGCTTTAATTGACAAAGGAGAAGAAGGAAAAAAAATCCTTCCTGAGGCCATGCTTTCATCTCTATGACAGCGGGTACACTCAGGCAGATGTAACAGCCTGCAGGCAATCTGTGGGCCTTTGCTGCACAGATGTGTGTGTGTGTGTGTGTGTGTGTGATAGTTCCTGTCCAATCAGGATTATCTTTTTGCACTGGAATGTATTGCTTGTCATAGTGGTCCTCAACTGGCTTCACCTGCGAGGTCATTTTGAGATTATTGCAATAAAAGAAGAGGAAAAGACTATGAGAGAAAGAAGGGGGGTTGTTAAGACTTTATAATTTCAGGGAGTTTCTCTGGATTCATTTTCATAAACTAGCAAGGAACACACTCATCCCCAAATAAGGCTGGTTCATTTCCTAGAGCCGGACATTATTGGCTCATTGACATGCAGTGCATTAGTCCTCCAGCGCTGACAGATTGGTGGCTCAGACTCAAGCCTTGTGCCCCCAGGAGGGTTTCTGTGACCAGTCAGACATCGGATAACCAGGGAGGGACACCTGGACCGGCAGGTGGCCGGGTCCAGGCCCCTCCCCTGGGGTTGCATACCTCTCTCCTCCTGATCCTCCCTGTCAGCCAGGACCACAGAGAAAAAGAGGTGGAAAAATGTGAGGGGAAGTGAAGGAGAAAAGTTTTTGACAGAGAGTTGGAAAGGCTAATTAAACAGGCCACGATCAAACAGAGTGAGATTATTGAGGAAGGGATGAAGATAAATGGGACCTAAGGAAAGGAGAGACGGGAGAAAGAAAGCTGTTGCAAGAGAAATACGCTTTTTTTTTTTACAGAGTGGTATGCAACTTTTCTGCATTTTTTTTTTTTTTTCAGGTTCAAAATAATATTTGGGAACAATATGTTGATGCCTGGCCAGTATCTGTATCATAAATATAATCATGCTCTCATTAGTTGTTTTAACAGCCTAATGGAGATTATCTAAAGCCTTTAATCCAGCTGAGTTGATTTGTTCCACTACTTAAAATAAAAGTTAAGAAGCTCTTGATTGGATAATCAAGTTACCCAAGCCATACTTACACTCTCTCTCTCTCTCTCTCTCACGCACACACACACACACACACACACACACACACACACACACACACACACACACACACACACACATTGTGAGTCTGGAGTGAGTGCTGTTAGATCGATGATCAACTCCAGACATGGGTAAGAAAGCAGTGTGTGTGTGTAGACAAATAGCCCTGTGTGTGCAAAGCAGATATTTGGACAAAGATTAGGGTGTGTTATTATGAGCCAAAAGCAACCCAGACGCTCTAATAGATCATTCACACACAGGCACAAGATTGCACTCTGACTGGGGCTGTTCAATTTAAACCTCGGTCAGTCACTCTTTCTCTCTTTTTGTCTCAATTGCACACATTTTTTAAATCTGCGTCATTTGGTTAGCTTTATTCGACTTCGCTCAAGGTCTACCAGTTAGTTCTTGTGCACTGTAACTCCTTTTATGTGCTGTTATATTAACTGAATAATGTATTCCTGTCTGTGAGCGAAACAATAAAAGTACTAAAAAACGTCAAGGAATCTGGGTTGTGTTCCAGGGCTTTAACCAATAATCAGATGTAAAGTGTTGCCCCAGAGAATTAAAAACTCATCATTGAAGAATGTCAAACTGGCAGGAGAAGACATGATTCAACAGAATAAATCACTGGGCACCAGATTAGTTAGTTATTGGGCCCCTGAGGTTATCACAACTGGAATTTTCCATTGACAGCGCTCCTCTATTTTCTGTCCAAATCGTGTGTGTGTGAGGTTTTATTTTATATTTCAGAGCTTTCCCTTTAGGATAATGCACATCCGTGGCTCTGAGTGACAGGACAAATGGTAGCTCTGCTATACCACACAAATCCAGCTTCTGACACTGAGAGCTGTCTTTGAAACAAGCCTCTTCCAGCTGTTTCTCCTCTTCTTAAGAAACTCTTTCAGACCAACAGCTTTCTCTTTATAACAGTGGAGTAAGAAAGTTGGTTGCACCATCTTGAACACAGTTGACGCCCCACAAGCCTCGATTTCTGTTTAATTTCCTGTCTCTTTTCCATTTTGTAAATCCTTCTCCTATCTGTTTTTCCTATAACGTTCTCCTTCAGTCGTTTCATATAACTTTACAGCCTTTCTCCATTCCCTCATCTCTCTTTCCGTCTCTCTTTCTGCCTTATCTCAATTTCCTAATGCCTCTTCGTATCTGTTTTTCATATAATATTTCACTCTCTCTGCTTTTCTCTTCCTTCCTTCGTCTCCCACTGAGAGTTGTAGGGTGTCTCTCTCTCTCTCTCTCTCTCTCTCTCTCTCTTCCCCCCTCCTGGTTCCTGCTGAATAATGGGGAGAAATTGCTCTTGATTTATAATTGGTTCCATTCACTCTGATGCATGAGCTGCCAAAGGAGTTTGGGGCCCCTTTCACCCGCTCACATCCCTCCTCCTCCTTCCCTCCCCACGATGCAGGAACACACAAGGAGCAAGCTGCAGATATGTACAGCTAAGAAAGTCTAAGCATGCACGAATGCAGTGGTGTGTGTAGTTTATCTCTAGGGCTGGGGAGAAGTGGTAGTCAGTTTTTTTGTGTTGACATTTGGTGTTGGAAAAACTTCCTGAGGTCTGCATATTTATGTGCCTCTGTGAGTATACTTTTACGTGTGTGTGTGTGTGTGTGTGTGTGTGAGAAATATGTAACTGCATGCGCATGTTTGTGTGATGAGTACTGTGAAATCCTGGGTATAAGTTAGTTTCCCAAGTACTGTATGGGAAATATTGTGTGTGTTATCCATGTACTGAGGCCCTTGATGCTCACTTAAAGCTTCCCAGAAAGATGAGTGTGTCACTAAAGAACACATACTGTATTTTCTTTGCATAGTGATGTTTTTAAATATCTTGTTTTGTCCAAAACTAAAAGATATTCTTTCTTATGTGAGAAGCTGTAATCAGAATATGTTGATTCATCAACATGTTTGCATGAATGATGATAACAAATGTATACAGTTTGTCTTTAATACAGTTTTAGAGTTAGAGTGGTCAACGTTTTTACTTCCTACTATCCTCTCTTAGATTTTATTTTATTCTAGTTTTTTAAACTGCAACTGTCTAGCTATGGTATCTATCTATCTATCTATCCATCCTTTGTTTTCCATCTTTCAATCTATCGATCCTCCCTTCTTCCCTTCTATTTCCATATTTTCAGTTTTCCTTCTATCGTTCCATCTGATCATCCATCTTTCCTTCTCTCCATCTTGGTTTCTTTCCAGTCTTCTTTCTATCCATCCATCCATCTTTCTTTCATCAATCCCTTCCTCGGATTTGATTGGCTGATGCTACCTACATCACTGTTTGGTCCATCTATCTGGCTCCCACTCCCCCGGCAGTGGTGATGATCCGGTCCTGTTCCCATGGCCCTGATGGGCACGCTGGCATCCCACACCAGGCAGAGGAATGTGGGTGGGTGTATTCACCGTGACACAGTAATTAGCTCTCCGTGGTTAATTCAGCTTCGTTATCTAAATTATGCAAATGCAGCGGTGCCTAATTGATTAGACCGCCCCCTCCTCTACATCGCAGGCCTGTCCAGAGCCCTTGTTAATCCTCGAGACGCTCTGTTGTGTGTGTGTGTGTGTGTGTGTTTCCCAACCTCGTTAGAGATGCTTTTGATGTGTAATTTTATTGCATGAGAACGAGTGATGACTCGAGTGGAGGATTTGGATTGGCCCCCCTCTCCACCTGCAGTTTTTCCATGCCAAGATGAGACTCCAGAAGGTTCTCTTGTGTCTGACAGATAGATGGGAATAGATTTAAGTGCCAAGTTTTTGCTTGAGTGAAGTACAACTGAGAAGTACAGAGATTCTCCGCTTCAGTAGCATTATCTGTTATACTTGGTAGTAGCGACAGTTGCATCCAGCAAAACCATCTCTATGCTTTCTATGTATTTTGATATGATGATACCTGACAAACCAGTTTCTTTCCCTCTATTCAACTTTTTATCCTCTATTCATCTTGTAAAAGCCAATATCAAACAAGCAATGACATATTGATAACTATAGCAATTAATTACCAGTTGCATACATTTGTGTACTGATTAAAGGGATGGGCATTTTTCACAATTTTCTGAAAATGTATAGACTAAACGCTTAATCAGAAAATAATAGACAGATTGATCAATAATGTAAAAATCATCATTGCGGTCCTATCTATGATTACCTATTCTTTCCTAAAAATCTTCCTTCCTCCTGTTGCCGTCTGGTTGCTCTTTCCCTGTGTGATGGTCTGATGGCAAACCGGGTATGTTGTTTGTTTGATATGCAATCTCCAGGCCCTCTTGGTCCTCCTCCACTCGGCACAAACCCGGGCCAAACCGAGAGACCAGCAAACACATTGACAGAGTGAGGGGAAAATATGTTGGGACATTCAGCAACACTCCTAACACACGCTCTCTCAAACACTCCCTCTTCATTGACGAGGCCCTGCTCTCTCCTCCTGCTCGCCCATCAGTTGACATCCTCTCTATTAATTTGAGTCGCTGTTCTGCTTTCTAAGTCAACTTCTCCACTCCCCCCCCCCAATGCCTCCATAAACCCCCTTCACCCATCTCACATCAATCCATAAAGGCATTGAACCCCCCTGCCTCCCCAAACTCACTCCACACTACTCTCAAACCTCTTGGTCATTGAGCCCCCCTTCTCTTTGGTTATTGAGCAGGGCCCATCAGCTCTTCCCCGGGCCCTTCAGAGTAGCGTCTCCCCTTTCTCCAGGGGTCCACGGGGTCTTTGTCCCTGCACCGGCTCACTGCTTTACAATGACTCTCCACTCTATTAAGGTGCGTTCTGCCTGTTAGCGTCACCAGGGGCAACCGGCCTCCCGCATGGCAGCTATGCGGCATGGCATTGTGGGCGGCTGGCCCGAGCGGAGCAGTTGAACCCCCGGCACTCCTCACACTTGACACCGCATGTGTTTATCTAAAGGGGGGGCTTTGTGGTGTTTAGAGAACCTCGAGGGAGGGGGCGCACATGGTGTAAAAAGACGTAAAACTGGGGGACTAGGGAGGGAGATTGGGGAGGTGATAAATATTCAACAGCTCAGCTCCTCAGAAGGAGTTACTACTCTGCTACCCCTCCAGCACCACCGCCCCTCCTGTGTGTCCTCTCCATGCCAGAAAACAGATGGAATGTGAGAGCTCAGGGAGGTGGCTCCAGTCTGGTTTTATCCAATTAGCAGGGTTGTCAAAATAAATTTATCCACGGAGGCAGAGGGACAATGGGACTGGCAATGGCCCGGGAGAACAGGGGCCCCGGTGTCTTTACTTAGCACGCTCACAATGAACTTCTGTCAAGTGACTCTCTCTAACTACGACATATAATACCTATACCTACTGTCATGATGCATGCCTGCACACCATCGCCACAACCTGGGACGCTCTCCTAGTCAGGCTTTCCCCTCGTTCTCTCTATGATATCTACACTTTTAAGTCTTTTTTTTTTTTTCGATAACAGTGCAATACATTAACAGTTTCAGTACTGATTGACTAGACTTTTTTCCCCCCCCCAATACCTTAACTTACTAAGTTTTTCCAACAATTTTTTTTTTCCATTTAAAAATGCCTAAATGTCAAACAACAAACTATGATATTGGACCAGACATTCAATGCCAACGTTTCACAGCAATAGACACATTTTGATTGGTTACCATAGCAGTTTTGAGGTATTCTTTATCATCCCAGGAATTTACTAAGTCAAAAAATAAGAGGAGTTTGGGAGTCAAGTCTTAAGCAAGTCAGATCTCACAGTAGTCAAGTGTCAGTTCTTTAACACAATTACACAATAGATTCACTCCCCTTTTAATCATAATTCTGCACTGAGCACTAGATTGTGTGCTCAGATTTGAGCAGTTCACACACTGACGTATGTTTTAATTCCACAAAGCTGTGTTCGCCATGCAGCGTTGTTCCTCACTGGTAAGGCTGTAACAAAACAGTCACAGGAACACATTAACGCACACATTCCCTCGGTTCTTAATTTAGGAGAGCTGTCTGTGTGTATGATCTGGTTTTTATCAGCCTTGCTGATGCGTAGGAGGCTCTTCTCTCTCCCTCTTTGTCTGTGACTTCTCTGGGAAGGATGGATGGAAAAAGTTGGACATGTCAGGCCAACTTTTCATCTTGAGGCAGGGTATCCGCTAAGCAAACACAGGACCCAGCTGACTAATGAATCAGATGGACAGACAGGCTCAAAGGAGTATGGCTGTTTTTAGGGAGTGATGATGTACGAGGGGCCTTCTCATACCGCTGTTCTAACAAAGCTCTATCTCTGTTTCTGTCTCTTCTCCTGTCTTACTGTCACTACTTTTATTTGTGTGTAAAAGACAGAAATTGGACAGGTAAGAGGTTTCATTGGCAAGTAGTGTGTCCTGCTGTGTGTCTGGTTGGCAGATTGACTGGTGTGGTTTACGGTTAGTGACTCTTACAGTTGGGACAGGTGCTCCATACAGATGTGTGTTTTTCATGGGCAGCTGTCCCGGGTTGTGTCCATACAGCGACCGGCCACTGAAGCCACAGACCTTCAGCTTAGCTTCCTGGTTCCACAGCAGCTTGCTGTTTGTTTACTGAGTGAGCCCACTACTGATGGGCCACTCTGAGCGGACAAGTGAGTGAATTAGACTGTTCATGTATGTAGGGCTGCAACTAAGGATTATTTTCAATGTCGAAAATGCTGACTGTCACAGTTTCCATCAAATCGCTTGTTTTTTTCTAACAGTCCATAAACAAAGATATTCAATTTGCATGAACGTGAATGAGTGAAAAGCAGCACATTTGAGAAGCTAGAGCCACCGTTTGACATTTTTGCTTAAAGAGGTTATAATACATTAATTTATATACAAAGAATTACAACTCTTTGGTGTCTTGGTTTTTGGGCTTGCAAATGTATGGTTTTGATTCAGTCTCACGGCTCTCATTAGCTTTGTTCAGTTGCAACTAGTTTTTTGCAAAATTACTCTAAAAAAACAACTGAAGTGAAATGCTCAGAACTAAATAGCAGATAGACAAAGTTGGTGAATTGCTGGTGATCATACTTAATAATTTAGCCGCTAAAGAGCAGAATATTTCCCAGTTGGTGAAGACCAAAACCAGAGCTAAAATAGAGTGAAAATCAAACTTAAAATCATCAGGTGGTCAGAAATACAACTCCAAATGAATGCTAATGTTGCTTCATATATGCTGGATGTGTAAATAAGCAACTGTTGGCTAACATTTTAGCCATATAAACTTAAAAGATAATGTCAGTGTTGTGTGTACAGATTGTTTCTGTTGCCCAAAGTGGCCAAATAAATTAGTTATTGCAGGATTAATGAATAAAAGAAATGACTCACATTGATTCACAAAGTGAATAATCAACTAATCATTACAGTTCTACATTGCGCAATTTGGACTAGAGTTCTCCATAGCTGTTCATGTTGTGAGAATTAATAATCTAAAAGTGTTTACACACAATTATAATATGCAATTAAAATGCAGGCCTTGTGTTGTTTGTCTTAAACAGCTGTTTTTCCATCAGCCTGCTGCTTTGCTCATTTTCATTAAATATACCAGGGAGCTAAACATTTTCTCTGCTGTCATTAGATGATGAAGGTGCACTGTAAGATTTTTCCATGCATGCGTGCGTGCAGTCCCTAGTCTCTTTGAGCTTCATTAATCATTCCCTTGCCATAATAAGATCAGGACAAATATGTATGAGAAAGTTGTGTGCTTCCATTTTTACAACATCAGGACAGTTGCCTTGGGTGTGTGCATGTTCAGCGACATGCATTTATATGAGAGAGAGAAGTAGAGTTTCACTTTTGCAGGACCACCCTCCGCATCCTGACGGGAAGTTGTTAGTTTAACCTGACAGGAAAGAATTTGGGAAACTTGGCAGTAAGCGACAAGGGAGAGAGAAAAGCACCCCTCTCTACATTAACTGTTAATAGACTGACCATTACCATCGTCTTCTCCATTTTCTTCCCAATAGATACTGCAACCATAATACAGCCCTCCTCTCCTCCATCTTACACGCAGTCCTCGCTGCTGTGATGTATGTTCCCCCTCCCTGTCTACCTCTCATTAGTTGTTCTTTGTCCCGACTCCTGAATGCAGCCTGTGTGTTTTCCCTTCTCCTCTCCTCTCCCTCCCCCATTCCTCCTCCTGGACCCTCTACCTGTATCGGTTACACCTGAGCGGGAAGGTAGAGGGGTCGCGTTACGGCCTGCAGAATGAGGGCGCCCCTTTGATGAAGGCAGGCTGTATCGGTGCGAGTACAGGCGGAGGAGATGGGGTCAGCGTAGAGATGGGGGCTGACAGAAAAGAAAGGCTTTATTTGTGTCTGGAGTTTGGCTGCTGAGGGTACCGCATAGTTGTGTGTGTGTGTGTGGCTTATGGCTTATGTTTGAATCAAGATTGACTGTTTAGATGGATGATGTATGTTTCCAAGTTTTGGTGTGTGTAAATCAATCAGAAGAAAGTGATTTGTGCTGCTATTTTTGAGTGTACCAAGTGTGTAAATGACCTTCTGACCTTCCTCTGTTTGTGTGTGTTTTTAAGGGGGTAGTGTATGGAAGATGTCTGGAAAGCGAGACTGGACTCCGTGGATGAAAAAGAGAAGGGCTCCAGTGTTGTGCGCTCTGGGTGCAGTACTACTGTGCTGCCTGCAGAGCGGCGCCTCTCTCACCGGTGAGTAGACAAACTCAGATGGTGAAGAACTGCATCTTTAAGTAACAATCTGCAAAGTTTCCATTTTTGTGCTTTCTGTCACTGTTTCAAAAATGTATATTACTGACTTGATCTCTGCTCTCTTTATGAATGCCTTTACATTAGTTTTTCCAAACACCTGGTGCAGGATAAGTCTAGCCAAGGACTAAATATTCTGGCTCAGTCACAGGGAGGGAGGTATTTTTATTTATTTATTTTTTTTATGCGTCCTGGCAGCAGCAACAGCAGTTTATTTAAAAATGAACTGAAGAAATGGGTAGTTTGCATGAGCGGTATTAGCCACCATGGGTGAACTCAAAAAGAGAAGTATTGTATGTAGAACTGAAACGACCAACCCACTAATTGATTAGAAGATCGAAAGAAAATGAATTAGCAACTATTTTGATAATCAATTAATTAAAACATTTATTTATTTTTCAAGAAAAAATGCCAAACCTCTGATGTTCTAGGTTCTCAAATGTGAGAAGTGGGTGCTCATTATTATTATTATTATTATTATTATTATTATTATTATTATTTTTGCTTTTAGACTGGTCGATAATAAAAAATAATGACGTGAATGGCAGCCATAATTAATTACATGTCAAAATAAATTCCAAGACAAAATGTTTCACACTGCTGATTAGGTAAGTGTCAAGATTTATTATTTGCTTCTAATTACTTTGTATGATGTTTTTCCTCAGATGAGGTGGTATTGTTCAGTGAAGAGCCCATGTCTGTGGTGCAGAAGCTGGGAGGCAGCGTGAATCTGCGCTGCAGTGCCCGACCCGCCTCCGCCAACATTAGCTGGCGCCTCAACAGCCAGGAGCTGGTGGACGGATATTTGGGTGTCGTGCTGGGGCCCAACAGCCTGTTCATCCCCACACTCTCCAACCTGACTGTGGGCAGATACCAATGTGTGGCCAGCACCGGCGCAGGAGCCCTGGCTAGTGTGCCTGCTAACGTCACTGCTGCCAGTGAGTAGCCACCCACATAAAGCTGAGACAAATAAACACAAACACACAGACCCCTTTCTGGTTCGTCAAAGTATCCAAAGAACGCCTTTGACTTAATCTTAAAGTAAAACAAAAAAAGTGAAGGGGCGGTATTTGTTTGCTTAAAATCCTCACCAATACAACACTGTAAACCTTGTACTTTTCCATTGCTGAGTCTAATCTTTACCAACTACAATTCTGATCATGGTGAGAAACTGTTGCACATTATTGATTAATAATACCTCCACATAGTCAGGCAGTATTCACTCTGTGTAGTTGGATACAACAGCTGCTTTTATGTAGTGTCATATTGATCTAATGGAGTTAAAGTGAATTATTCTCACTGCTGACTTTTTTAGTGTGCTGGTCTGAGTGTGTGGTGTTATATTTGATATGCATCATGGGACTAAGAGGGGGCCTGAAGCTGTGTAATTTGAGCCAGAGGAATGGAGGGGACCCAAGGGCCGGTCAGAACGGGGAAGAGGGGACCAGGACTCCAGCCTGGGGGCCCCCTGCTTCTATCGGCCCCTCTGCTCCACACAACACCACATTCCTCTCCACAGGGCCCGACAGCATGGCTCGCCAAAAATTATGGCCCCGTAATTGAGTAGAGGGCTGGGGGGGGGAATAAGGGTGTTGTGTGCATATGTGTGTGAGGGGGTGGACAGAGGATATGGCTCACTAGAACACACCATTAGGTGTGCTGTTAACTGTATTGTTTTACATGTAGTGATGTATGAGGCTGCCATAGCTGGAGAAACTGAAGGTGTTTTAGGCCAGTTGAGACAAGAGCCTCACACAAGATGAGACGTGATGTCATATTCTCTGTCTCCTTGAGGGCCTCCATAACCTTACACACACACACATTTCTCTTCCTTTGCACATTTTTCACTCTTCACCCTGTCACTTTCTCTCCTCTTGCCTCCTTTCATTTTCTTTCACTTTCCCTCCTCTTTTGTCATCTTCACCTCCATGTTTCCCCCCCCCCTTTTTTCAGAGCATGCTCAAAGGCAGTAAAAGTTATTGATAGTTCCAATAGTGGATGAATCGTGTTAAGATAACCACATGTGGAGCCAGACTGTTTGCCCCGCCTCCCCCCAAAAACCTCTCTAATTTAATAACCGTCTCTCTCCTCGGCCACCCCCAAACCGCCTAAGGAATTGCTCCACTGGGAGGGTGTACGTGCCTGTCTTTCCATGTGAGCTCTCTTAGTTCTACGCACATGTTTTTTGTGATCAGGATAGGTTGATTCCAGACCCTTCTCGCTATCCGACTTTTTTGGCATAAGTTAAAAGCTCCTTGCTTGAATTCTTGTGCAGACAATCACCCTCCCCCTTTTGCTGCAGAAAACAGAGGCATGTATCTACACAACGTGAACACACAACACATTGCACAAACATGTAATAATTCAGACACACACACGCACAGACCTCCTACTGCTACACATAAAGATGATGAATGCACCGTCTCTCTAGAAATATTTAAGCCTGCCTTGCCAAGCAGTCCTGGTGCGGGAGGTCTGCTTCACTTTATGAATACCATCAATCCTCCATCCCTGCAGGATACACACACACACACACAGGAATACATATGCATGCTCACATGCACATACACACACCTGAGAGGCACCTATGCGGGGTTCTTCCTGTGAAGAATGTGGGGCGTTAGAGTTGTGTGTGTGTGTGTGTGTGTGGGGGGGGGTTAAAAGGTGGAGGAATTTGGTAGAAGCAGGAGGAGGAAGGTGGGATGGGTAGATGTAAGGGGGAGGCAGGGGGGAGGTGGCTGTAAAAACAGCACCTGATTGATTTAGCAAATGGAGCGCCACACGGTCCCTCTTTAAGGCTTTTGACACACACACACACACACACACACACACACACACACACACACACACACTCTTTTCATTTTTCAGAATAAAAGCTGAAACTGAGTCGGAAAAGGAGTTGTGTTTTAGTGTGTTTGTCTGTGTGTGTCTCCCATTAAAGCTCCCTCAGACACAGACGGAGGGACAGATCCAACAGGCATGTTGAATAAATCAGTTGCCTACAGTGAAGGTGTTTGTTCAGTGCTTTGAGTAAATCACTGTGATGTCCCTATCAGTAGATACAGTGGCCTTAACTAAACTTTACTTATTGAATTAGAGCAGTATACAAAGTGCCATCAGCTGACTGTATATACCAGCAGGTTGGTCTTGTTGCCAGAGAGAGCGGCTGGTCCAAGAAAAACACACCAGTTATAGCACCTCTGGAAAGAATGGAGAGAGGCCGTGTTTGTTAAGAATAAATCAACAAAGACTGGTAGAAGTTTAATTACGTTCCTGGAAAAGTTTTATTTATCTTTCATTTCACTGCTCGACTCCTTCATGACACATTTCTCCAGTTGTTACTTTGTTTTCCCCCTTCTGTGCTGCTCCCTTCACTCTCATTTTAGTTTCCCTCTGCTTCAAATCTATGAAATGCCAGTATCCCTCCCGCTACAATTTTTTTTCCCCCTGGCTTCTTAAGAGCAGAGTTTCGCGGTTTCCTCCCAAACCCAAACTGGATATCTTTCTTTGAAACTCTATAGGATGGACACCTCACCTTTTGACCCCTTGGCCAGGCCTCTGGGCCACTCAGGCGGGGGGTTTAGGAGGTCAGAGGTCACATGAGTGTCTGTGCCGTGTAGACTGTGTGTCTGTGGGACACAGTCGCAGCACATGGCCCCAGTAATCCCACTCCACCCATTTCCCACAGAACCGGCTCTAGTCCCAGTATAATGTTTGACAGGATTAATGACACCTACTCGAATGTTACAGACACCACTTTTAGGCTTTGGACTTGTCCAAAGTGACATGAATTGAGTTAAACAGAAACATTAGCTAGAGATATAACATGCCTGTCACTTGAAACAGATCATAAGACAAGCAGAGTGAAAGAAATTACTAAATGAAGGTTTTGTTTCAAAGAGAAGGCACATTGGAGAAGTTGTGGGAATGTGGTTATGATACAATGGGGACACCAAATATGAAGAGACACCCAGTATGGAAACCGCACAGTTATTGTAGTGTTTATTATTCCTCAGAATGTTGCGGTTTTCTACTTCTAAAGCTGAGGACTGACTGTATATATGTGCAGTTAGATGTGATGTTAAGATGATGAAAGAATGGTGAACTGTGTTCAGCGGCGATGTGACGGCACTGATTCCCCCCCCCTTTGCCTGTGTGTTTTTTAGAGCTGCGGGATTTTGAGCCTGATGACCAGCAGGAGATCGAGGTCGACGAAGGCAACACGGCTGTTATTGAATGTCACCTCCCGGAAAGCCAGCCCAAGGCACAGGTCCGCTACAGTGTCAAACAGGAGTGGCTGGAAACATCCAAAGGTACTGAGCTGATGATCTCCCATAATCTCTCTTTACTTCCCTCTTAATTCTCCTACTATCTTCATAATTTACCAGAATGCTATAATCCTGCTATCTGGCCCATTATAAAACCGTTGATAAGGGTATTATCTCGAGAATGTTGAGACATGGGAATGCAGTTGTTTATTTTTCAAACTATTTACTTCTAAGTTGCCTGGCAGAGAATAAAGGCTCCAGTGGTTTTGTGGCTGGTATGCTGATGATGCCTGGGAGCTGTAGGTACTGATATCTGCAGCTTATCTGTGAGGAAATGAATACCACGTTGACGAGCGTTCACTGACTGGTCTCGGTCAGACTCTGGGGTGCCACCCTGTGGTCTCTGCTGACGGTGCAAACATGCGCTGGAATGCACATAGTACTCATATTACATTGTGTTTCACAATATAGACTCGATTCTTCTGCAGCTCCTCTTTGTCTTGGTCATAGTCATGTATTTCCTTATATAATTCCAATTACATATGCTTTTAAGTTATAAAATAAACCTTATCTCATGTTATTGCTGTAACATTATTGCTTGCCAAGCACATTGTCCTCTGAATCCTTTTTACCGCCCTGCATATTTGTGTGTTTTCTTTACAATTGTAACATATGTACATTTTACATTCTGGAAAAATGGCATAACACCTTGTAAACCACAGTATGCTGCCTTGCATTTTGTTGCACATATTGTATGAGCAAGAGACAAATAAAACCTTTTGAATCTTTGTCTTTAGCCCATTAAAAGCAATAACTGCCCCTATTGAAGCTGCCCATAAGTAAATAAGCATAACATTTGTTTTTTTCCTGCAGGGAACTACCTCATCATGCCGTCAGGGAACCTGCAGATAGCCAATGCCACGCAGGATGATGAGGGGCCGTACAAGTGTGCTGCCTACAACCCCATCACTCAGGAGGTCAAAACGTCCATCTCCGCTGACCGCCTGCGCATTCGCCGTGAGTCATCACCTCCAACACTCTGATGTTGACAAAGAACACAACGTTTTTGATTAGCATTGCTGGTTCTAATGAAAACACCATTTAAAGATGTGCAATAAGAAGTCATAGGTCATACTGAAATATAAAAAGGTCATTAAATGAGTAACGACATGAGAAAGGACAATATTGGAGAGCTTGTAACTGTTACTGTAGAAACGTGTTCAGAAAAGGGTTTATTGCCACAATAAGTTACTTATGTGGAATTTGTCTTGGTGAATGGTGCATACATGAACCAACAAACAAACATATGAAACAAACAGTAAATACAGAAACTAATGTATATATGTGTGACTTTCATCATCCGATCCTGCCAGGACACTTTAAGTCATAGGTGATGACGTGCCCAATTCATGCTTTTGCGTCTTCAAAGGAAGAGATGAAAGTGCTATGTGTTCACATTGTGATTTAAATTCTTTGTATTAATTTCAGCCACAACATGCATACAAGCAATTTTAAAGAAATGGAGAAGGGTGGGACTTTTTCACATACAGACAAAGTAATCACACCGTCACTATCCTCATCTTTTCCAGGCTCCACCTCAGAAGCAGCTCGCATCATTTACCCACCAGCGTCTCGTTCCATCATGGTGACCAAAGGCCAGCGGCTAGTGTTGGAGTGTGTGGCCAGTGGCATCCCCGCTCCACAGGTCATATGGGCAAAAGATGGGCAGGACCTGCGATCCCATAACAACACGCGCTTCCTGCTCAGCAACCTGCTGATCGATGCGGTGGACGAGGCCGACTCGGGCACTTACATTTGCCGAGCGGACAACGGCATCGGCTCAGCCAGCTCTACAACGGTGCTTTATGATGTACAAGTGTTTGGTGAGTATACTGGAAGAGTGGAGTAAAGAAAAGTTGTTTTGGCATGTCGTGTGTTGGCTGCTTTGGGCTTGTATATGATTTGTTTTGATAGTCTTTTTGAAATACCTTGAACTAATCTGTTAAATGCAGATTCCCGTTTAAAAAAAAAGGCTTTTAATAGTGAATGGAGTTTTTGACTGCAATGATTTTTGTTTTGTTTAGTTTTGTCTGTGTCATGGATTTAATAATTATACTGACTCCTGTTTGGCGGACAGAGAGGACAGGGGGCTGTATGTGTCATTTGTGTGAGAAGTATGTAAGCCCGGGTGGTGTGTTGTAGGAAAGAGTTTGTAGAGACAGAGCTCTCTATTCTGTAGCGCGACTTGATTGAGTGTGTCTAGGTTATGGATGACTGTACAGTGATTTGTGTGTGTGTGTGTGTGTGTGTGTGTGTGTGTGTGTGGTGGGCTTGTCTCTCTGCAGCTGGCTCTAATTAAAGCCAGAGAGCTGCTATAGCTGTAATGAGCTCTGTCTTTCCATGATTCACAAGCAGCCAACCATCAACTGGCTGCCCTGGCCCTGCCTTCCTGGCTCTATACACCCCCCTGTCATATAGCCTTTACACACACACACAAGCGCATGCATAATTGTGCCTTTACTCACACATGTTACACGTGACATTGTTGGAGCTTGAACTGAAAAGTTTAAAAATTGTAATTTCTAGAATATTAATTTTAACGATTAATTGCCTGGGCTCTAATGAAAATAATCGTCAGTTGCAGCCCTAGACACACTGCACAATCACACCTGTGCACACATACACATTCATACTACTTAAGGTTTTGAACCAGCCTCTTAACTTTGTTCTGTCTGCTGCAGAGCCTCCGCAGGTGACGGTGGAGCTGCAGCAGCAGGAGGTCGTGTACGGAGAGACGGTGCGCTTTACCTGCCAGGCCCGCGGCAAACCCACTCCCTCGGTGATGTGGCTTCACAACGCCCGTCCCCTCGCACCGTCTCCTCGCCACCGCCTGACCTCCCGGGTGCTGCGTGTCACCAACGTGGGCCCTCAGGATGACGGACTCTACCAATGCATGGCTGAGAATGGGGTGGGCAGCTCACAGGCCTCGGCTCGCCTCATTGCAGTATCAACCGGTAAGTCAGATAGTTATTCGTTAGAAATTTAGTCTTTTTTTTTATGTCACAGCCTTCAGATTTCATGACGTATGTCTTTTCATCCTAGGCATTTCATCCAGAGGGAAGCTGCCCTCGCTCTATCGGCCGCTCAGCCCAGATAAGGTGCTGAGAGAGCAGCCGCCTGTGAGGCCTGGGGCCACGGGTGCCATGTTGCCTCTAGACTGCTCTGAGCTGCCGGGACAGATCCTTCCGGCAGACGCCCCCATCATCCTCAGCCAGCCACGCACAGGCAAGGCTGACTACTATGAACTCACCTGGAGGCCGCGGCATGAGCGAGGAGCTCCTGTGCTGGAGTATATGGTTAAATACAGAAAGGTACTGCAATCAGTTCACTGCATTCACAGTTAAAAGCATAAATACAACATTATCTTTTTAGTTCCTTAACAACTATGTACGCATTCTTTGTCTGTAGCTCACTCCTCTGTCTCTCGCTCAGGTGGGAGACCCTCTAGCAGAGTGGACCTCCAGCAGTATCTCAGGTGCCCTCCACAAGCTGACTCTGGCCAAGCTGCAGCCAGACAGCCTGTATGAGGTGGAGATGACTGCCAAAAACTGTGCAGGTTTGGGACAACCTGCTATGATGACCTTCAGAACTGGCAAAGGTAAAAACGGTATCATGTTAGCATTGTCGTTGAGAGCAAGTTAGCACACTAACATTAGCATTTAGCTCCAAGCATTGCTAAATGCCCAAGCACAGCCTCACAGAGCTGCTAGCACGGCTGTGGAGAGAGGAGGATTCATCTAAAGTTTGACGTGGCTCAAAAGGCAGTTCCTTAATTTGAACTCTGATCTAACTGTTGGTGTTTTTCTGTCTTCAGGTCGCAGAGGTCTAGGGCAAATTGACCCACCGAAAACTCCTGCTGTTCCTTCGCCAAGCCTCTCTCGTAAGTATCCCTCCAGTCCTGTAACCTGCCCCTTTTGAAAACTCTACCTCCTATCAACTTTACTAACTATAACAAAATCACTTCTACTAAAATAACTGTGACGTGATATTGTTTTGCAGCAAGATCCTGAACTTTTAACCAATCTCTTTTTGACTAACATGGAAACTTCTCTATCTCTTTTTTATTTCTGTCTCTGAAGGATGAGCCCTCAGTAAGTGCTGAATGCAATGAGTTTTTCCTTCACTGTCATAACAGAATGTTGTCTGAGAGTGTATGTCCTCTATCTGACACCATTCCTCCTCCTCTGCAGCTCCCGAAGCCCCTGACAAGCCCACAGTCTCCACGGCAACGGAAACGTCGGCATATGTGACTTGGATTCCTCGCGGTAACCGCGGCTTCCCCATCCAGTCATTTCGGGTGGAGTACAAGAAGGTGAAGAAGGCAGGAGAGGACTGGGTGACAGCGGTGGAAAACATCCCCCCATCACGACTCTCTGTGGAGATCACGGGCCTGGAGAAAGGTCGGCCATTTTCTTTAAACACTGTTGTTATTATTCACAGCAGTTTATTCTGACTTGGTGGAGTGGGGGGGAGAAGTAGGATGCCGTGCCATATAATTACAATGATGATGTCCTGCATAATTACATTCCCACGGCCTGTAAATTCATCAGCATAATGAGTGTTGTTGCAGTCATTTCAGTAATTGCTGCCATCAATCAAAACCATAACCGTATTGCGCAAAAGGAAAACATAAAGTGATGTGAAGACAAACATCATTAGGCAACACAATGTAGAGCTTTATTCTAGGCAGCGTGTAGCCCCCAGAGACAGATCAGTAATGGTCAATCCTCTCCCTGTAGGTACGTCCTACAAGTTCCGTGTTGTGGCGGTAAATGTAATCGGTTCCAGTCCTCCCAGTGCACCTTCGAAGGCATACACAGTGGTGGGTGGGAGAACCCATGAACGCCCTGTTGATGGACCCTACATCACCTATAATGAAGCCATCAATGAGACGACCGTCATTCTCAAATGGACGGTGAGTGACTGCAAGAAAACATAAAAAATATGTTTCTGTCTACTATTAAGCAGGATACAAATAACTTTTTTGCAATGTATTTCAAGTTCATTGTGATTGCAACATGATTTATTTCTCTCTCAACAGTACACTCCCGTAAACAACACACCCATCTACGGTTTCTACATCTACTACCGACCAACAGACAGCGATAATGACAGTGACTATAAGAAGGATGTGGTCGAGGGAGACAGATACTGGCATTCAATCACTGACCTCCAGCCTGAGACCGCCTACGACATCAAGATGCAGAGCTTCAATGAGAAGGGAGAGAGTGAATTTGGCAATGTCGTGATCCTTGAAACGAAAGGTGAGGTCATTGTTTTTCGGGCTATAACATACAGGTTGATGTAGATGTATTCAGAGGCAGCAAAGTCTGAGCTGTTTTTGAACAGATTTTTCTACTTTTTTGTCTCCTCAGCTCGGCTTAATCACCAGCGGCCCGCTCCATCAGAGACCCCAGACCACGGGCTGGGACACTCCAACGCACTCGTGCCTCGGCCTGGCGACCTCCCCTACCTCATAGTTGGTATTGTCCTGGGAGCCTTCGTCTTCATCATTGTCGCCTTCATCCCCTTCTGCCTTTGGAGGGCTTGGGCCAAACAGAGTGAGTGCTCCTCATGGTTCCTCTTTGCAGCCATTAAAGTATTTGCCTCTACATCTGTGTAATTCTCCGTTTGTGCTTATTTTAGAGCAAACATCCGACTTGTGTTTCCCTGCCGTGGCCACCCCTGTGTCGTCATGCCAGTACACTATGGTTCCCCTCCAGGGACTTGCCCTGGTTGGCCACTGCCCATTGGACAGCCACATGCCACATGGCGTCTACCATGCTAACGGCGAATACACTCCAAACGGCAAACCTCACCACCCCACACACTGTCTGCCAGGGCTGCAGCAGGTAAAACGAACACTTCAATATAGGTTGTTAATGAGCTGTCCATGTAATGAATATATTATCTAGACGCTCTTGTGTTTTGCAGGAGGGTGACTGTGATATGGAGTGTGACACATTGTTGCCACAGACAGTGTCAAATGGACATCTGCCCGTTTACCACTACTCCAACAGGTATGTAACATATAAAACTTGTATATACTGTATGTAATGTCAGGTTGACAGAACATGGAATCATGCAAATTGTTAAGGGATTGAACATTAGTTTTTAAAGACTTTGTTGATCTACCATTTAAATGATTTTCACGATATTTGTTTTAATTAGAATTTTGACTGACTCAATTTAAGAATTTGTACCTAAACTGGTGCCAAAACAATCAGTCAATTAATCACAGAAAATGTATTTTTTTTTTTTCATTTTCTTTTTTATTATTGAAGTAATTAGGATAATCACATCAAATCACATTTTTCTCTTTTTATTTTAACAAAATAAACAGTACACTCCGGTACCCTCCCACTGTGGTTCAGGCAATAACAGTGTGTCTATTGGAGAAACCGGAGGTTTGTGTGGGAAGGATGGAAATGTCTTTTTAATAAAATTACGGATTTGTAAATACCTAAAGAGGTCCGTACTGGGGACATTGAATTTCTCTTTCATTTGCTGAAACGTGGGAAAAACGCTGTCAATAAATAGATCATTGATTGTCCGAATTCCTTGTAAATGCCAATTGTAAAATGATAAATCGGAAAGTGACGGAAGGAGTGGTTATATATTATTGGCATTAGCGCTGAACAACTCTGCCAACCAAAGTGCCTCTGAACTTGGGACCAAATTTTAGTGTGAAACAGTTGGGTTTTTCATCTTAATCTTTGGCATTGGTAGAGCAGAAAAAAGTATTGCTCCTAAAGAGGAAGTAGTTAGTTAGTTACATCCTTGCCCATTCAAATGTATTTATTTTTGCTAACAGATTAATCATCTAAGTAACGTTCATCTCATTGTAAATAGAATACCGATCATGGGATGCGTTCAGGCACAATATTGAGTGAGGTCACCCTCGTTTTGTCAGCGCTCAGAGCCCAAACCACAATCACTGTGGTTTTGCATATAAAACAGAAGACGTCACCTTATTCTTTGTTCTTCGAAAATAATCATAAGTTTCAGTCATAATGTAAACAGTTTTTTTTTCTCGTCTTCCTTAGTGGCCCAGATCATCATGAACAGAGTTGCTGTGCTCCTGATGACTCCACTCTTCAGCTCCTCCACTCTTCCCATCAGCACCTCGGTTCACAGGAACTGCGAGGTGATGGCAACTTCTGTGGTGGAGATAAAGCAGAGGATGGCATCACTTACAGTATGTGTGGATTCTTTCATTTAACAATCCTTCCTTTTTCTTAAATAACACATTTGGAACAAAGCTTTTCCTATATGTGACGATCCTGCAATGCATATGTTCGATAATGTAGGTTTTGGTGCTTAATGTAAAACATTTGACCTTAGAATCCATTAAACACTTCAATCAGCGTTACATTTGCTGACCAGCTCTCATTCCCTCATTCTCTCCAGAGCCAGCATCCTTTCCTCTTCTCTCTCTAGAAGATGAAGGGATTTTCACTACATCATCTTCAGCAGCCACAACACCCCAATCCCAAGACATAACAATACAAGAAGTGAACATCCTCCCAAATGAGGCTTCCCCTGAGGACGAAGGGACAGCCAACACAACAGATGCATAAGATACTGTTAAACGAACAGAAGAAAACAAGAGAAAATATTTATTTTTGTATCACAGATATTTATATATTTATGCTTTTGTACATACGTGTCTGATATACTGTATATAAGGTTATTTTCACATTGAAAAAGATTCTTGCTGAACTCTGTATTTCCTAGGGAGGGAAATAAGTTTGAGATGTTATTCCTTGTGTGACGAAGATCAGTCAGGGGACCTTTAGTCCTCGGTTCAGCACTTCATGTCTAGACCCTCCTCACTCCTCCCGTCATTCCTCAGATATATTCTCCATCTTACACGTTTGGACCTTAGGTACTTTAGCTTTATGTACAACAGAAACAAAGGAACCATTCAAACCAGACTGATGCTGTAATTAAGAGGTGCTTCATTGCTGTTTAGTTCTGTTGCTGTATCACGTTTTCGAAATACAACTGTCATTTTGTATAGCAAAACACAAATGTATTATGCATTGTTCATCATTAACAAACTATTAAGTGTATGCAACATAAAATCGTGTTTCAGTAGTGTACAAGAGGTTATATATTGTATAGTTATTTATTTTTTTTAAATCACTGAATGGGAGAGATTCTGGAAAAAATACCTTAAACTCAGTCATTGATAAGCTGAACTTTATACTGCAACCGCTTCTGTGTTTACTCATTTGCTGGTTACCAAATGACTGCCAGGTGAGGGCTCTGTGACAGGTGTGTAAGTATTATTCCTCCCTCACAGGTTGGTGCATAAGTATTAGTCTTTGCCAGAGACATCTGCAATCAAAATGAAGGAGATCCTGAATCTACCCCCCCCCCTTTATTAGTGTAGCCGTTCTGTGGTTGCACATGCTGGAGCACTATTGCATGTAAATAAAAGCGTATAAAATTGACAAGTGTTTGGTGCATCTTTTCAATCTGGGGACATATGTGTGGTAACTACAGTCTGCACTGATTAAAATGCTTTCTTCTATGCTTTGCTATGTTTTACAGAGAAAACAAATGATTTGCTATGTAATTTCCTTCTACAGATGTGGCAATTTAGTTTAAAATCCACTGTTGTTGGAATGAAGCCACCACTACCACCACTAACTTTCATTGTTTCTCCCACTGGTAGATTTTACAACAACCCCCAAGGAGCCACAAAAAACAAGTTAGTGACTGAAGTGCCATCTAGTGGTGCAAGAAACACACAATTCTTTAGTCAGCAGCAAATACAAATGTCACCTTATAAACTTTAATCAATTTTGTATATACAAATACATACATAATTAACAATTCTGATATGAAACACTGGTATTTACAAAATAGCTTTTGAAAAGAAAAGATTATGTACAGTACAACCTGATAAGTTAGCAAATTACATTGGTAAGTAACTGTGCAGAAGGTTTCTTAATGACAAAGAAAACATTAAATTAAGGTTCTAAACCTAAATTTGATTTTGTTTTACCACCAAACAGAGCTATAAAACGGACCACATTTTCTGGTCACGTTAAATTCAAAAGATTTTTGAAATATTACAAATTATAACGATATCTACGGACAAGGATTAGGGGCCACGTGAAAAAATTGATTACGTTCTGAGTTTAAAGTCAGAATTCTGAGACTCAGAATTCTCAGGAAAAAAAAGTCAGTCTCAGAATTCTGACTTTAAACTCAGAACTCAAATACATTTTTCACGTGGCCCTAATCCTCTTCCGTAGACATCATACATATGCCAAAAGGAAATACATTTGAGATTTAAACTGTGCGAACATGTAAACAATCAGACAGACATGGTGTCGTTTCATTAGGTGCTTCCCCACCACCTTCTGAACTTGTTGAACATTTAAAAGAACATATCTCAAATTGAAAGTTAAACTCTTCACTTCAAAATGCAGCAGGAACGCTCATCACACAGCTGAGCTTCCGTCATGGCCTAGAATGTGGCTGATGTTGTGGGCAGGACGATTGGGCTGCTTGCCAGAGTCGGCAGCCGAGGTGTTGGAGAGAGACAGCAGGGGAGACATTGGCATGGTCGAACCATCAGTGGGCATGCCTGTGGCGATCTCGGGGAACAGGGAGGTGAGGCTGAAGTTGGATATGTGAGGGGTGATTCCAGATGAGTTGGCAATGGGCATAGGGGGCATATCTGGAAGCAAGGGGAAGCTGGCCTGGCCAAAACCCACAGGGCGAGGCGGTGAGAGGATGGAGCCAAAGCGGTTATTGAGTGGAGGAGCGCTGCCCTTGTCGGCACTAGGGCTGGTAAACATTTGGTTGGGAAAGTACTGGAGGGTGACATCGCTGGGAAGGCTGGGGTGAGCAGCTGGAGAATAGGAAGGGTAGAAGGAGGGTAAAGTGTTCTGGGGCTCCACAGGCAGAAGGGACGGTGTACGAGAGGTGTTGGGCTGGCTGACTGGAGGGATGAATGTGGAGTTAGCATTGATGGGAGGAGGATTCATCCCTCCCTCTGGAATAAAGGGAAAACCAAAGTTTTGTGTTAGGTGTTGGTCAGGAATCAGGTTGTTGTCACTAGGAACCTGAGCACTATCTGCCATAAAGCGAACGATAGTGCTGCGTCGTGCCTCTCCTCCAGACTGTGGTCTGCCCAGCAGCACCCCTCCTCCCGAGGGCAGAGGCAGGTGGCCCTCAGGCTCAAAGGGGTTGCTCTGTCTCAGAGTACCTGATCGAGGCCGGTCACCAGGTCTCAGCTTGGTGGGCTGACTATCTCGGGCGATGTGGCGGGAGTGCTGGCTAACAGCAGTGGGTGGTCTGGAGGGGGCAGAGGAGCGGCCTGGCTCAGAGCTGCTGTGTGGGGTTGGAGGGTGGGTGAGACCTGTGCGCACACCTGGGCCTCCATGCATATTACTGCTGACCTGAGAAATATGGCCCTTGTTGCCCTCTCCAATCCGCATAGCTGGGGCCTTCTGTGTCTGGGGCACACTGGGGCTGGAGGCCTTGGCCTGTATGTCTCCCGAAGAGCTTCCAGGCACACAGCTGTACTCCATGCTGACTGGGGGACAGCACTGCATTGCTCGCTGGTGGTTGCTCTGCTCAGGAAGGTGGGGGGAAAGGAGGCTTTGCATGAAACTCTGGTGACAACCTTCTTGCTCCCGGGGGAGGCTAACCTGTACTCCCTGTGAGCCGGGATGAGCTGCACTGTAGCGGTTCCTGCTATCTGCTGGAGGGCCAACACCCATCCTGAATCCGCCCTGCTGCTGCCCCTGAGGGCCCCTCTGGGAGGACGGCACTGACTTAGGGGTCATGTCACTCCCACGAGACACCTGAACATCAAAACCACCGAGTTGATGTGCTCCTCCTCCCATGACCTTGAATGGCGGACACTCTGAGACCCGCTGAACATCAGTGGATCCCGGATGGTCAGAGGGCAGGCGGTTCTGTGGGTTGTGTGCAATGTTGGCCTTCCCTCGTGATGTGTCCAGGTAACCGCGGAGGTCTGGCTGCTCCTGTGTGGCACCGCGGCCAGGCTGAAGGTGGAGACCCATGCGCTGCTGCTGTTCACCACTGGTGGAACTTTTACCGATGAGTGCCTCTGCAGAGTAGCTGGAAACGCGGTGACGTTCCTGCCGTGATGGAGCACAGGCCAGGTCCGACGAACGGGACACGGGATTGCTGGGAGGAGGGATGAGCTGCTGCTCCATAGTCCGAGTGCTCATCATCCTCTGCATAGCGTTATGGTCTTGACCAGGCTGAGGGAGAGAAAAAGTCAAAATGTTTCAAACAAAAGTCTTACTAATTTAAAATCGTATTAATCAATATAATCAATCTTAAACATTTTTACAACTGGCAAGATATTACAATAATTGTTTGTCACTTTAAATAACTTACAATCTTGAATTTTCATTCCTCTGTCTTAACTGCGGCTATGGGGGCAGGGCTGCTTCTTCACTGCAACGCCGAGGACAGAAAAAAGCTCCCAGGCAAGCATTTTGTTTTTAGGATTCTTTTTGCTGTGGCAGTGTAAATGTGGTCTGCTGCGGTGGTTTGCTACAACTACGTCTTTGTAATTTACTAACCAGTTCCAAAAAACACCAGCATAACAGTTTAACTTTCTTTTTTTTAAGATTATTTTTTGGGGCATTTTCGGCCTTTATTTTGACAGGACAGCTGAAGACATGAAAGGGGAGAGAGAAGGGGAATGACACGCAGCAAAGGGCCGCAGGTCGGATTCGAACCCAGGCCCTCTGCGTCGAGGAGTAAACCTCTGTATGGGCGCTTGCTCTACCTGAACCTCAACTGAGCTACGCGGGCGCCCAATAACAGTTTTAACTTTGTTTACCCATTTGGCTGACAGATATCTCACACCTGATGACTATTGGTGTTGTTCTTAAATCATGTAATCATAATTAATACCTAAAGTAATTAGAAATGGCCCTTACAAGTTCCTAGTATTTTCTATTTGCTACATACACACTCAGAAAAATCAAGCCAGTTATTGCAATTAGGTTGTGAACAGCCAATTTTCGATATGGTTTAAATGGTAAATAAAACTCAATTGAGAACTTTGCTGATTACTTGGTTCCACAATTAATTGTTTATCAAATATCACTGAAAAGGCCGGTTAAATAAATATATACAGAGACAAGATCAACCTAGGTACCACAAGTGGCACTGTACTTCCGATTCCAATCTTATTAAATCTGACACTGTCATATTATGTACCTTGAGGTGCTCCTGCTGGGCCAAGTGGCTGCTGTGGTGGGCCCTGGATCCTGCTGCCTGGGCTTCACAGCTCTTCTCCTGGTGTCTAAAGTGCTGCTGCTGTTGGATCTGCTGCTGTAGATGCTGCTGGTGTCTGGAGTGAGAGCTCTGCTGCTGCTGTAACTGCTGCTGCTGCTGCTGTTGGTGTTGTTGATGCTGTGCCTGTGGCTGCTGTTGATGCGTTTGCTGTTGGTGCTGTTGGGGATGAGACTGTTGGTGTTGTGTTGGCTGTTGATGCTGTTGTGATTGTTGGTGCGACTGTTGTTGATGCTGCTGTGTGTGCTGTTGATGCTGTGTCTGTTGTTGTTGATGTGAGTGCTGCTGCTGAACTCCAGACTTCTCCAAGTGGTGCTGCTTCTGTTGCAGGCCCGCAGATGAACCAGTTTGACTGCCTCTGACAAGTCCCCGCTTCTTCTGCACATGCTGCTGCTGCTGCTGCTGCTCCTGCTGCTGCTGAAGCGCCCTCTGGTGTAGCGAGTGGCGCTGTGCAGGGTCAGGCTGTGTTAGGTGGTGTTGCAAATGATACAGATGGTGTCTCTGCTGCTCTTGCTGCTGCTGTTTCATGTAAATGTTTCCTCCCAGGTGCTGACCAGGCTGGGTTGCAGCATGCTGTGAATGACCCTGGGGCAGATGAAGCACACCTGGCTGGTTCTGCTCAGGTGGTCCCTGAGGAGGACAGTGGCCATCCGTGGGCCGAACTATTGGGCTCATGAAAGAGTTTGTGGAGAAGAGGGGGCCTCCACTTTCTGAATTAATCCTTGTCATGACAGCTGAGGACGTGGGGGGCAGCTGTCCCACCATCATCTGGCTGTGGTCTGGTGCTTTCACGTCCATATGGCTAACCGTGGTAGCTGATGGAGGGCAAGGCTTGGGCCGTTTTCCAGTGTTTAGCATCACCTCCTCCTGGGCCTGCCGCTTGGAGATGATCTTCACTTGTCGCTCACCTACACCAACTCCAGCCTGAGCCCTCATTAACGCAGTCTTTAAGGGGGTGTACTCATTCAGTTGGGCTGCACCTGAGCAGGGTGAGAGGGCGTTGTTTGGGGGTTGTGATATGTGGGTTGAGGTCCCTACAGGTGAGGGAACTGAGCCCTGTTGGCCAACAAGACTGGGAGAACCAGGGTAGGGTTGCTGACTGGAGCTGGGCCTGATCAGGTTGTTGACGCTAAGGCTAGCCACAGTGCCACTCTGGGATGAGCTCTGAGACTGGACCTGGGTCAGAGACTGGGAGTATGACATGTTTTGTGGATGTCTGCTTCCATTGGGCCCCTCCCCAGCATGTCCTCTGACAGATACCTGGACAGTGGGTTTAACTGTTACTGTGTCCATGGGTTTAGTCACTTTTGCCTGCTGTCCAGTTGGGCCCCTTTCTTTACTGCTGGACACTGCTGGGGTTTTTGGGGGCTCCCATGCTGCTGCAGTGGGGTTTGTTGAAGCAGTGTTAACAGTGCAGCTTCCACTCCGCCTTCCTGGACTGTCCTGTTCTAGCATGGCCAAGGCCAGCATTTCTGCCTGCTCCGAGGTGAATGTATATGTTCCAAAGGAGCCAGATGACGCACCAATAGTGTGGCCCTGGGGAAGCATGGATGCCACAGAGAACCCTCTGCCTCCCCCTGCCCCTGAAGACATGGGAGAATCTGTCTGTCTGCTAGATATCATAGGGTGCTCTATAGTTTGATCGTCAAGGTTAGTGTACACCTGTTGAGTTAGGGCAGAATCCTTTCTATAAGGAGTGCCAGAAGTCGCTGCCACTAAGCCGTCTTTATCTGCTGCTGTGGAGTGTCTCTCTACCTGAGCTTCCCTGTCTCTTCTAGGGGGCTGGGCAGGTTTGACTTCAGCGGGATGGCAGGGGGAGAGGTTGGGCATATTCACATCAGTCTGCTGTGTTGGAGCTCTACTGGTTGTGACCCTTTTCCTAAACTCTGAACTTGTTGTAGGGGCTGTGATAGAGCTGTGTGATGCAGAAAAAGTTGCAGCAGGTGATGAGAGTGCTACAGTTGTGTACACCAAGGGTGACGTGGTGGGCTGAGACTGAGGTTTATTACAGGGCAGAGGATCTTGGGTATTCGATACCTGGGGACGACATACTGAAGTTGGTTGTGTCGCCTGATGTAAAGATACTGGTGCAGTTGCTGGGATACTGGTGCAGACTGGTGTCAGACATACAGTAGAAACAGTAGTGGAGGTGTACAGAGTCTCAGAGTCTGTAGAACTGACCACAGATTTGCTCTGTTTCGAAACAGCAGTGGTGGCAGCAGCAGCTGACTTACTATGTGTTGTGCTAGTTCCTGCACTGGTGGTTGGCTGTTTAACCTCTTGAACTGGGAGTTTGGTTACAGTTGAGTTGTTGCCAGAAACTACAGCTGGTTTACTCTCAATGGCCACAGCTGCACTAACTGTTGGCTTGACCGATGTGGCATTGACAGTTGGAACTGAAATTGCCATACCACTAGTGTTAGTATGACTGAATACAACATCAGTCTGAATTGCACTGACAGAGCTTTTGCTCTGTGGATGGGACTGACTAAATACAGGTGACTCACTAGATGAACTACACACAATCATCATCTGAGTATTTTGTGTAGAGGTGACATTCCCTACAGCTTCACTACAATCTGTAGTTGTGACAGCTGTGGTACAAGTGGGGAGGATGTCTGTGACCTTTACAGTCGAGGACTGTAAAACTTGACATACTGAAACTTGAACCGTCTCTCCTGCAGCAACCACTGGCTTGGCTGAAACAGCAACAGCAGGCGGTGCCTGACTAAGCTCTTTTTTCTTGGCTGGTTTAGTCCTTTTAGCTGTTGCCCTCTTTGTATTTAAAGTTGTGCGAAGCCTCTTTCCTGGAGGTATAGAGGCATTAACCATCAGCCCTGATTTGACTGGGTTCAAACAAGGGACCTGTAGCTGGCGGGCAGGTAGAGCAAGTGTGGTGCCAGGGACGGAAGCTGGAGCAGGAGGCTGCTTCTGCTGGACTACTGATGATGGAGCAGCTGGAGGCTGACCATTGTTCTGGCTAGAAATGGTAAGTGGAAGGCCCTGAGAGATGCTCTGATTGAGACTGCTGAGTGCACCTAAACTGTTGAGGGCCACATTAGTAGTTGGTTCTTCAGTGGTGGTGGGCTGGACCAGCTGGAGTGTACTCTGGCCAGCCTGGGAGCTGGATTTGTCAGAGGTCTTCATGGGCTGCAAGGCAAACACCTGGCCGTTCACAGTGATAGTCTGTGGGGTTGGAGGAACAGGTGGGGAAGAGGAGGCCTGAGTGACCTGAAGGGGATGGTTCATATGAGGCTGAACAGGGCGTGGGAGAATGTGCACCAGTTGCTTTCCCCCAACACTCTGTAAGGAAGTAGCAGATGTTGAACTGCTGGCTGTTGGTACTTGAGTAGACACAACAGGTACTGCAGTGGGCACAGAAGCAGGCACCATGCCAACCTGAGGATTCTGAGGGGCAGGTGCAACCTGAGTGGGGGCCTGGATGATTACAATATGCTGACACGGTGTCTGATTGGTTATTTCCTCCCTTACAACTGACTGGGTTGGGCAAGAACTGGCCTGCTGCAGGATGACCACACTTGGGTTGTTGGTGTTCTGTGGTGCTGTTACACCTGAGGCTGTCCCTCCAGTTGTGTTGACCTGCAGCACCTGCATGGTCTGAAGGAGGGGCAGCACAGTGGCCTGTGGCTGGGGCACCAGGGCTGGCTGAGCAATGGGCTGAGGCTGAGATATGAGGGCTCTCGGTGGATGGGAAACCAACGATGCTGGTTGAAGTACAGCAGACTGGGGCTGCGATGGCACGACTGCAGGGTGGGCCACCACACCTGGTTGGGGTACTATGGCTGAATGGGAGAGAACAGCACAATGTGGTTGGGGGGCTATAACAGGCTGAGGCTGTGCCTGGTTCAGGATTGCTGGCCGTAGCTGGGGTGCTCTCTGAAAGGGCTGTGCTTGAATGTGGGCTGTAATGGGTGCCTGCTGTACAGGCACGTGTGGTTGCATTTGTATTTGAATGGGCTGAACAGAGGGTTTGTTGCCCATTGGGCACAGAGTCACCTGCTGGACAGCCTGGGTGGTATTGATGACCTCTGGGGTGGGGAGACTCTGACAGACTGGCTGCACTGTGTTCCCTGCCATCTGCAGCGTTGTCCAGGTAGTCTGTGTGCTGCCTGCAGCCCCAGCCCTAAGAAGGGCTTGGCTGTTGGGGATAGCAGTGTAACTTACAGTCCTAATAGCAGGGTCCTGTGTGACCCAAGAGCAAACCTCTGATGCTGCTGCTCTGGATGTGGCTATAGCCTGGGTAAGTGTGGTGAGATTGGACATGGGCTGAGCAGGACTTTCAGTGGAGAGCTGTGAGGCTGAGGTGGCTGCTATGGTGAGGGTCTGGACTGGGGCTGCAGGCTGCGGTTGTTGGGACAGGGCTGTGGTGGCTGCAGGGATCTGGAGGGTGATGTAAGACACAGAGGGTGGCAGACTGGTGGCTGCAGTCGGTGTCTCGACCACACACTGTTCTATCATTCTCAGGCCAGGTGTAGACTGGATGGGTGTGGCGGTCGACCCAGGGAGAAGTGCAGGGGTGGATGAGGAGGTATTAACTTGCAGCAGTGCTCCATTAACCCTCAACCTAGCAGTGACTTTAGGAGGCTGAATAATTAATGTTTCAGAAGGTTGTTTCGCTGGGCTACTCTCCTTCCCTGCTGGGCTACTCTCCTTCCCTGCTGGGCACACCACATTGCCATTGGAATAGACGATGATCCCCTTTGGGAGTTGGTGAGTGGGGGTCACCTTTGCAACTTTGGCGCAACGCTGATTTCCCTTCCAATGAACTGTGGGGTCTTCTAGAATGTTAATATCATGGGCTTTGAGGAGCTCGATGTAGTGAGCACTCTCCCTCCTCAGCTCCTCCATCTGACGCCGTAGCCGACGGATCTCCTCCGCTGCACAGAGACCAAGCACACAAAATGTATAGTCACATTTTCATAATTTCAACTATGAGAAAATCAAGGTGTGCACTACTGCAAAAAAACATGTGTGAGGTGTACTTATTGTTAAATTTTACCTTGGACTTTATCACCTCCTTCCAGAAGCAATGTATCATTTTGTTTCTTCAGTTCAGTGATGTAGCGAACGGCCTGGTCCAAGATCATGATCTTACTCTATAGATGATCAGATAAAGGTTTAATATTAAAACACAACAGCAGTTAACTGGCCTGTACAAACACTAATTTGACCACAACATGTTACTGAGAAGGCAAAACAATAATGCCAGCTTGTCTCTTACCTGTTTCAGTGCCTGGGAACAGGGCAGAAGATTACCAATGCGGTTAATCCCAGCATTAATCTTCTCTTTTCTGTGTCTCTCAACTATATAGAGAAGAGTTGAAACTTCAATGTCCAGTTACATTTATAGTTACCACCAAATAAAGAAACCCTCCACAATCAATATATGTTCACTATTAAGCAGCAAGGTTTGAAAAGAAGCATAACAGAAGATATTATTTCACCTGCATTGTGCGATTCTTTGTTTTTCTTCTTTCTGCAAAATTCAAACACATTACAACTATGTACATATTGTGCCTCTACTGATAATTTGGTAACAACAATAAAGAGCAGATATCCTTACTTGGGTTTACGACCGGGTGTTTGAGATTCAGTCATCTCTGGCATTATGTCCTTACAGTTATAAGGTACCAGTCAACAAATTAACAGCTGGACCTTAAATCCCTTCCGTGCCCATCCTGCAATGAACACATAAAACATCCGGACAGACTATGCATTTTAAATAAGTATGATGACACAACGAACACCAAAGAGAGAAACATTCAGATGCAATTATCCAGCAGTTATGTTGTAATATAATTTGGTACAGCAATAGATATCAAATCAAAAGCATTGCTGAGCTTCCACAACTAGATGCTAACCTAGCTTTACAGCTAACCTCAACTCATTTACATGCATATTACAGCATAATTATAACATGTTTAACAAATTGCACTCACAGTCCTGGTTTACGTTGTTCACATCAAGTGATTTTCAGATTATTATCCCGTCACCTAACCAACAAAAAACTAACGTTAGCAACCTGAACAATTACCTATTCAACTAGCTTTCTGCTAGCTAGCTGGCTAATAGCTAGCTTACTTTACCGTTACGAACATAATTATTAAGCAAATTAATGGCGGATTTTTTCGCGTCCCTGGTGATAAAAGGCTGCTAATGGATGGTAGTTTCCACTAACCTCTAGCCTCGGCATTTTTAGGGACTATCTGTCGCTGCAAGTACCTTGAGATTGAAGGCTAACTGTTGGTTAGCAGAGCATTAAACTCAACTCATTACTCAAAACAATCTAGATGCACCTAGCTTGTGCAGAAAGGGGAGGGCTCTGGGGGAGCTGACAGCCAATAGTATTCCAGATGTGGGAGGTTTCAGCCAATCACGACGTATGAAAGGGAATGCACCTAGACATGTATGCTGTACATTTTTCTATGCAGTAGTGTTTTTAAATACATTTTCAATTATAATATGCATTTAGCTAATAATTCACCATGTTAATGAAACAGAATAATACAATTAGCAACACATTTACTGCAAATAGTAATCCTTTATTTAGACGTTAAAAAGTCTTACAATATAGAGCTCCAGAAAAGATAAAATTCTTCAAAGAAAGGAAAAAACATGCGTATACTACAGTAGAGAGGACACAACTCTCCTTGCATGCAGAGGGGACAGAGCTTCCTCTGGGTTAAACACAGTTGAAGAGACCATACCAAAACTTTAGTGGAGCTTCCAAACCAATGGGTGTTTAACAGAAGCTGAGGCAGGTAGTTAGAAAAGACCAATTCTGAAAGATGTTTAAGGTAAGATGTCTCAAAACACCTCCATGTGTTTAGAGACACACATCCTCCCACACCTTCATTATACTACTGAAAATAATGCCCATATCCAATCCCAAACAGCCAATCTTTTGTTATTCAAACATCCCACAAGATGATGTGGTGTGCCTTTCTCAGAAACATATTTAATACAATATTGTGTTATTACTTTAATTCTTTGTTTTCACTCTTAGTAGTAAACCCAGGAGAACCTCTGAACCATTTGCCATTTTAATGTAAAAAAAAACAAAACAAAAAAACCATTGAAGGGTAATTAAATTAACAGGCTGGAAAATAAAGTTATTCAGAAATGATGAGTGATGACCACGTTTTCCCACTACCTCAAAACAGTTCAGCTTTCTTTACGTCAGAACCAAGGGGATACATTTCTGCTTTTCCCCTCTGGACATGACATATCAACAAGCTGGTCAGACTTATTTCCCATAAATCCCAGGGTTCGGTGGTGAGGGAATAGAGTTGTGACCTTTCCATGTAACAACTCAAAGCATCATTCCAAGCTGACCAGCTGTGACTTGTGTGTCAGTGATGGTCTTTCAAAACACTTACAGCTTTAAACCAACTTTTTACGTTTTCTTTTGCTCAACAGTATAGATATGTCCCCATTAGCCTTATAACCGCATAAAAACAACTCAAACACAAACAGTATGCTTTGCAATCACCACACCCTCCCCTAAGTCTAAAACTGTCTGAAGTTGGCAACTTTGTCAATTGGAGCACTTTTGGATACTGAGCTTTTTGTCATTTTCAATTACCTGTATGAGGAGAGGGGAGCAATAAAATATGCAAAAAAAAAATCAAAGGGGACTCCTTTGCAAAATAAATGCAGCTTTTTTTTTGTACTTTAAATTTGTTTTCTCTTTTTAGCGTCCTTTGAAGAAAGTGTTTAATGTGTCGACCCTGGGGCATTTGTCACAGTTCTGTTTCTGTAGAGGCGGGCACATCTGTGCTCTTTCCAAACGCTGTGCCCCTACTCTGCCTTCTGAAGCTCTCCGGTGGGCGGTGCACATGGGCTGCGCAGACTCTTCTGCAACACATGGGCATCTGCGGGCTCTATCCTCTTGTAGTAATTCTTTTTTGTTTCGATGATCTCAAAGCCAAACTTCTGGTAAAAGTGAATGGCTGACTCATTGCTGATCTGCACATGACTGTGGAGAGGGAAAGAAGACATTTAGTTAGGGTTAGAACCGTTTGAAGAATTGCTCAAAAAGTAAATGGAATGAATTGATGCGTTTACACTACGGCGGAAAGACTCGATCAGTTTAAGTACAAATATCTAATTAATTTATACTGTAAATATGTGTTTGTAGAATCAGCCAAAGCTGCTATGACATCTCCTCATACACCTTCTGCAATTGGACACTTACAGGTAAATGTTGTCAAAAGTGCCGTCCTTCTCACAGATGTTTAGCACGTGATTCAGCATCTTTGTACCTGGAGAAAAAGGCAAAGGCAAAGTTGGAAAAACAAAACACAAGATCACTGCAGCGTCTTTTAGAGATGCAGAACTCCTTACCAATTCCAAGTCTACGATAGGGTGCTAGACAGCCGAGCGTCATGATGTACAGTCTCTTCTGGTTCTGAGAGTGGTCCACTCTGCAGCACACAGCACCCACTGCAATGTCATTGAAGTATGCTGCAAGACAAAGCGGTAAGACTGAAACAGCACCAACAGACAGGGAATCCTTACTTTCTTCTAACTTAAGGAGTAATGATTGCTAGACGGGGAAATGTAAAGGTTTTCATAACAACGTAATTTGATTAGTCAATAATTGGCTGTGTATTGGAGTACTTTTTCTACTTCATGTATGGAATCCAAGCTGTTAAAGAATGCTTTTCATCCATGTGGCTATTAAATCCCTTACATAACACTGACCAAGGACTGAATCCTGCAAGTGATTTCACTTTCTAATCTTTCACTGTCACCAGAAATGCATTTACTGCATGCTATAAAAATAAGTTAGTAAGTTAGATGAGTGATGTTTCTTACCTAGCTTTGCAAGCTCTCCAACTTCCAGTACATCTTTGTAAAACTTGTCGTTGTAGCTGACAGGGAAGATGACCTGGTTCAGGCGTTTCAGCTGCTTAATGTTGTGGGGCGTAACATCCCCCAGCTCGATCCGGCTACTGGAACAAGAGCAAAACGGTCAAATGGCTGACAACGGGTACACGGTTATATTTAGGATAATTTGACTCAAATGCAATTGGTAACTTTGAGACTGCTGAGTGCTTGACATATTTTTCAAAACCAACCACTTGAATGCAGTTACTTATTACTTAAGTCAATCAACAGAAATGTTAGTAATTTTTCAGACTGCTGAACATTATTGAGCTGCAGATGATCGGCAGGATTGTTAATTTTATTATTTGTGAAGCTGCAGCCTCTACGTAAAATTAATCCCTACAGTCCAATCAAATGACAGCCAATCCAGATGTGGTGGAAGCTGTGCCACAATGACATACAAATGTCACACACAGCACAATGGGATGTCACACACAGTATTTCCTTGCCAGACACAAGCCACTGTTTCAACAAAACATAAATACCTAGCCAATCATTTTGATATGCTTGCCTTATATTTACTAAGAAATGGATATGGTACCTGCTAAAATCAAGAGTCAAGAACCTGGGAATTTGTGTTATAGTGATTTAGTAAGTAATCCAAACAACTCTTCAGCTCTTATAAGTTGAGGGGTTCACCGTGGTATTTATAGGATACTACACATCCAAAAAACAGCTGCTGGTCACGTGCTTAGTTTATCAAGATACAGTACCAGCAGCATCCGTCTAAACTTCAAACAGTCTCTGAAATCCTATCTGAACACAGTTGAGCGTTAATCGCCCTGAGGTTATCTGAGAAACCACACCGTAGCCAAAAAAAGTGTTAGAACGTCGAGCATCACTTTGACATGTCAAGTTACACTGGGCAAGCTGGAACAGACTCTGAAGTGGATGTCGGGTGTAACGTTTTCACGGGGTTGACCAACATCTCAGTATGCCAGTAACTTGTCTAGTCAATTTATTAACTGACTTGGCTACCTTACTGCATCTGAAGTTCAGTTGAGCTCGTTGTCGACTTTATCGCGAACATACACATTACTTGAGATCTAGGTCTGTCTGTTAAAGCGGGTTTACTGACTCAGCTTCCCAGTTAGCAGCTAGCTAGCTAGTTAGCTCCGTTTGGTAACAACCTAAACGAACCGACAAGCGGTTTAAGCTAACGGGAATATCCGTGACAGAAATGTTTCGGTAACGGAGCTGTCGCTTGTAATTTTTGTCCTACACCTAAATAAAAGTAGCTTAGCAAGCTAGCTAGCCTAGCCGTCTTCTCCCCTTGTAGAAAAAAAACAGACATGAAAAACTTTACTCTTGCTAAGCTACTTATTCGTGACTCAGAAGCTTACACTCACCCTTTCATTGTAAACAGATAATATTCCTTATATTCGACGAGGCTAAACTTTAGAGTTGTTTTGGGTAAAAAAGAGGGATTTTGACAGAGTTAGGGTCGGGGATGCTTCCCGTTTTACCCTCCACATGTAGCTAGCTAGTTGCGGTGGTTGCAGTTAGCTTAGCCGCCGCACTCCTTCCACGACTGTGTGGAGACTGTCAACCCTGACCCCCGCATGCGCACAAGCACTTCTGCAAATTGTTGAAATTTATAATATGAAAGATATTGATACCCTGAGTTTTGGTCTTTCAGGATATATAGTGTGCCCGTCAATCAAGAGGTGAGCTTTGTTTAGCTAGTTACATTAAATGTAATGCATCCATGGATACATTACATCATGTTAAAACAACCATATAGGATCATTTTGATAAACGTTTTTGACGTCAATTTTTAAAAGAGAAGGTTAGATTTAGCTGGGCCATGGTTGGGCAAGATCTTTGCCAAGATCTTACAATCATAGCAAACGAGGCGGGATTTGCTAATACATCCATGGGGATTTGTCATGGATGTATTAGGAAACCTAAGAGGAAGCACAGCCTGTGAGGCAAGATTCAGGGTATTACATTATTACCCTCTTAATATATTCACGTACAACTGGTTTAACCAAAGATCCTAAAAACAGTCTCTGGTACAACTACATTTTGAAGCTGTTTCAGTAGTTTTGCTATTTATTTTTAAAGGCAAATGCTTTTTGATACACTGTCACGAAAACAAAATTAAAAACATAAACCTTGCCTTACATACATAACCAATAACCAGACATAGCGAGAAACAACACATATAACATCAATAAATACAATTCATGGATATAGAACATTTATTTCCTTTAACATCGCCACATTTTAGATTATGTTGTGTGTGTATGTGTGTGTGTGTGTGTGTGTGTGTGTGTGTGTGTGTGTGTGTGTGTGTGTGTGTGTGTGTGTGTGCGCGCGCGAAAGAGAGAGAGAGAGAGAGAGAGAGAGAGAGAGAGAGAGAGAGAGAGAGAGAGAGAGATACTTATTTCTGATTCGTGATAACGCCTCCATTTTGGCTCAAACTTTGCTGTAAAGATCTTCTGCACGTAAGAGATAGGCTCCTCCCTCAGAATTAGAATCAGTACTTTATTTATCCCTGGGGGTTACGTTACAGTTGCACCAATTCTTGAATAGAAATATATAGATAAATTAGAAGAAATATAGAAATAAGAAATATGTATGTGAAATATGTACATACAATATATAACAACAATATATATAAAAAATAGAAATAAGAAATACATTACAAAAAATTATTTACAATACAATATAACAGAGTACACTATATAACAACAGCTCAAAAAATTAAAAAGGGATCTATGATTAAGTGTGTTAAAATGTAAGAAAAGTATAAATAAGAATATTAGTTGAAATGTACAATAAAAATGCTGTAATAATATCTGAGTGTAAATTAAGTATGTTCAGTCTAAATAATATAATCTTAATTACAGCCTGCCAGCAGGACCCATAGACTGTATGTAAAGAGCAGGACCACTAACTACATATTTTTTATATATACACTTTTACTGATGGTCTTATACATTTATGGTATTTTGATTTAGTATATACAAGGAAAAAATACTCAAATGTTATTCTTGCGCATGCTGTAGACGAAAATTCATCTGGAGGGATCGATCACCAACGTTCTGTAAACTCTTTGCGGTAGTCCCGGGGGCGGGTATTTATTTCCATAGGATGACAAAGGCATGTCCCGCCCTACTCTGCCTTTATCTGCCTCTGATTGGCTTACCTTGACATTCTTACACTAACCCTTACCAATCCCACTCGTCTTGCCTAAATCTAACCAACCCAACCAGAGCAGGCAACGAGTACTAGCCAATCAGAGAGAGAGAGTAGGGTGGGTCATGCCTTCGCCATCCTAGGAATACAAATTTGGCGGATCCAAAATGGCGGCAGGTGCAGGGGCCCAGCAGTAAAACCAAGCAGCGAGTGAATGAAGTCAGCTGATCTCTGTTTGCTGTCACGCACCGCAGCACCCATCGTTTCTCTCTCGAGGCAAGCCAGTAAACCACCACTTCACAACCAGACGGTAACTATTATATTTTTCTTTAACTGTGTTGTCGATATTATAAACTGGCATTGGCTTCGCTGTGTGTTGATAATATAATGTAGATAACCCGTTGCGTCAAAACGGTAGAGCCAGCAATTTCCAGCCAGGCCGAGCAGTCTTGCTATCGTTTTCATAACACCGAATAACCTACGAAGCTACCTGCCGTTGTTTTCAGTGCTAAAAAAAGTGGGATTCAGTGGAAATGACAGTCATACCTCAATGCAGGTATGATTTATCTGCCTGCATTGAGGCCAATTTCAAAGCATATACGTTATACCATGTAGCCTACAGGCCACTGTCATGCCATTTTATCTTGACTATTGTCATGTGGTTCTCCATTAAAACAATATAATTTAGCTGCGATCAGCTACCTGCATTTCAGGAGTTTGCAATTAACGTCACTATGGCAGGATGTCTTGCGTCGTCATCTCACTTGCATGTAACATTTCTGAGACTATTTTGGCGCAGACACCAATACATGCCTCTTCTCAGTGTTGTTAACCCGCTTTCCTTTAGAAAATACAGGTACAGTAAACTTGTGTCTGCCTGGTTTACAAGCTATGTTTCACAGTTGACCATTACCAACTTTCTTCTCTGTCTACTATCCATCACAAATTAGTCAACATAACATCTAAGGGTCAGCAGTATAATAATTCGACTACGATTATAATCGTCTTTAGGCATGCTAAAGACTATTATCTTTAGCATGCCTATTTTCTATGGAGGACTGTAGTCAGGTGGGAGAATTTCTCCAGTGTGTCCACACACAGTCATAATTTGTACTTCCCAGTTTTGCACCATTCTAGTTTTCCACTTCCTTAAAGAGACTCATACAGAGAGGCCAATCAGTCATGTGCCAGGATCATATGATCAAGTGCGAGGTCTGTAGCCAGGATTTTTTTTACAAGATAACGTGGCCTTAACTGCTTGTAAAGAGGCTTGTAACAAATATTGCGATATGGTCATAACAGATTTTTCAAAGGTTTACAAGTAAATCTAGTTTGATTTGTAGTATTTGAATAATATTTGAATTAATCATCAGAACAATAGAGCCTTCCCACTGTATGCCCCTATTTGGTGGCTCTTTAAAAAACATCAGGTAGCATTGATAAGTCAATCTGTAAATATTTAAGGTGTGCTCAGTTTGTCCTCGAGATGGGAAACACAGAATTACCAATTGAAATCAAGCAAATGTTGTATGATGTTTTTTTTCTTCATAAAAATGATGTGCTGGAAGAACAGTGAAGCCTTAGGTGTCATTCTTGTAATTCCTGCATTGACCCATTGGTGGAGCTGCTATTTTCCTGCACAGATGGGTTAAGCAGCCTAGCGTAAACAGGAAGATCTGTACATCAGTGGGAAGGACAAGAAAAGGGCATGGTTGTAGAGTACTGTATGTGTGATATGATTGTCAGATAGACAATGAGAAATACCAAATATAAGTAGTATGAGCATGTTGACTGGATCTGCTGTGTGTGTGTGGTGCACACATTGTATTGCAGATTCTCTGTAATGTGTGCAGAGCATCTGCAGTCAGGGATGGGTTTATGTCACGACTGATGACAGCTTGTTATTCCTGCGTGTAGCCAAAGTGAATCAGGATAGTATCTAGCAGATATGTGATGTGAAAATGACAGAAAAATATTAATAATGTGAGACCGAAACATTGAATGCAAAGATGCACCCCATGGATACGTTTGTCAGCCTGTATAAAGGAGCATGTTTACATACATGTACTGCCTGTCTGCACACATGTGAAGGAAAAACCGAGGAACATGCTGCTCTGTGGCATGCCCCTTTAATGTTAGCCTAACACTGTACTAGTGCACCTGAAGCGAGTGCAGCCAAGCAGGAGAAGGAGATGAGGGGGGATCTCCCAGATCAGGCACCGTGATGCTGCGAAATAAAAAAGTCACTACCAAGGTACCAGAACGGTGCCACGCAAATGTTTTTCTGCCTTTTATGATGGAAAAAAATGTATTTGGTGTTCTGAATCTGTTGTGAAAAAGCCATTTTATGTTAAACATCATGCTGAAAATGATGCAGAATGAAGAACTTTACTTTTACACAAATGTAATAACAAACTGTTTTCTGTTTGATTTAGCATCAGGATTTAAAGTCGGAAAATGCGATAGACCCTGCTGCATACAGTGATTCTCCTGTATGGCCAAATCTAGATTTCATTCTCTTCATATTAACCAGTTGGCTCAGTTCTTAAACCGATTGGTAACACTGTGTGGTCTTAGTTGAAATTAACTGTAACAGCAGTAATCAAAGCACTCTTACTCACAGTTGCTTAATGACTGCTAATACAATTTCTCAATAATTACAATGTAGACAGAGGTTATTTTCGTAAGTGACCATTACAGAGGCGAGGATGGCCTCTCCTCCAGTCCTCTGGTGAATTTTCCCCTTTCCTTCTCTGTTGCCTGATGTCTCCCTCACATTATCCCTCTCCTCTCTGCTCTCCTTCCAGTTAGACTAATAACCGGTGAAGATGGACATGTCCAAGCTGCCCAAGCTCAGGGATGAGGAGAGGGAGAGCGAGTTTGGATTCGTTCATGGAGTCTCTGGACCAGGTTGGCCACCACAAGTGCATCACTACCAAGCTCTCTCTCCACTTTGCTCTTATAACAGAACAGAATTACTACAGAAGCCTTTAAAACAGACGCAGGCTGCAGGGTCATCTTTACAACAATATTTGAGCTGAGACCACAAGAAAAAAAGGACACACTTGTTCACACTTTTTGGCTTCACAGGGTTTGATTGTTTAACTTCTATTCAGTCTGATTGTTGACACTTGTTTGTTTGCATAGTGGTGACAGCTACGGCCATGGCAGGAGCAGCTATGTATGAGCTGGTTCGTGTCGGCCACAGTGAGCTGGTGGGAGAGATTATCAGGCTGGAGGGAGACATGGCCACCATCCAGGTCTACGAGGAGACATGTATCCTTTTGACCATTCCCTGCCTTTACTTGATGTCACAGCTTACATATGGTCCCATTGGATGGCTGCTACAAGGTTTACTTTTATTTTAAGCCGTCAGGTTGAGTCAGTCAGGGGCCAAAAATAACACGAGAGGAAAATGTAAGTTTCATATTCTGATATCTAACGGCTCTTTAAGGAATGAGACAGTATAAAATAGGAACATTTAATAGACAATATTTTGAATGCAATACAACAAAGGTTCTTTTTAAAAACCGAAGTACATAATGAAGCAAATATCTTTATTCTAAAGTGAGAAGGAAGAAGAAAGGGGGGGGGGAAACAAAAATGATGATAACCCTAAGATAAGGTCAGCAATTTTTCTGTCCCATAAACTGGGAAGAGGTAAACAAATAGTAATACAGTTCCTGGTCTGATTTGAAAGTGATTTTCTGATTTTCAGACTAATGTTGCCGTCTTACACTTGAATGCATTGTAGTCCATATGTGAAAGTTAATATTAGAAATAGTCCTACATTCCCGTCCAAACGTTTTCCTGAGCTTGAATCCAGCCGGCGTGTCTGTTGGAGATCCTGTGCTGCGGACAGGAAAACCTCTCTCTGTGGAGTTGGGTCCAGGAATCATGGGGTCCATCTTTGATGGTATCCAGCGACCACTAAAGGACATCAATGACATCACACAAAGCATCTACATCCCCAGAGGTGTGAACATCGGAGCCCTCAACCGAGACCTCAAGTGGGAGTTTTCTCCCGGCAAGAGCCTGCGGGTGTGTGTGTCTGTGCAGACTTCAGCTTGACATGTTTAAATGGTCAGATGTATGTCAACTTCTTTTTTTTTTTTTTTGTATCACTGTTAGGTTGGCAGTCACATCACAGGAGGAGACATCTATGGCATGGTGTACGAGAATTCCCTCATCAAGCACAAGATCATGCTGCCTCCCAGAAACAGAGGCACTGTGACCTACGTGGCTCCACCTGGAAACTACGACGTCTCCGTGAGTTCACCACACCTCCAGTCACAGCTGTCCAGACTGTTAGATGTTGCTTTGTGTTGATTGTGTGTGTGTGTGTGTGTGTGCGTGTGTGCATCAGGACGTGGTGATGGAGCTGGAGTTTGAGGGGGTGAAGGAGAAGTTCACCATGGTGCAGGTGTGGCCTGTCCGACAAGTGCGACCCGTCACAGAGAAGCTGCAGGCCAATCACCCGCTACTGACAGGACAGAGAGTGCTGGACGCCCTTTTCCCGTAAGTCTCGCATCCTCTTAACCTTTTCACTCGAGACATGTTGAAATTGTTTCCCCCATCTGTACTCTCCTCTGTTCTCTGTGTGAAGATGTGTTCAGGGAGGAACCACTGCCATCCCAGGAGCCTTTGGCTGTGGAAAGACCGTCATCTCTCAGTCCCTGTCCAAGTACTCCAACAGTGATGTCATTGTCTACGTAGGCTGCGGGGAGCGTGGTAACGAGATGTCAGAAGTACTGCGAGACTTTCCCGAGGTGGGTAGAGACAGCGGTGGCGTTGTAACCTAACTTGACTGGTGTTCAGAGTGACTGACAGTGTTGTCTGATCAACAGCTGACCATGGAGGTCGACGGCAAGACAGAGAGCATCATGAAGAGAACAGCTCTGGTGGCCAACACCTCCAACATGCCTGTAGCTGCCAGAGAAGCCTCTATTTACACAGGTATATACTCTTTGATCACTTATGTTAAAATAAAGAGTCTCATTCATGCTTGCATGTAGTCTCGCATTGCCAGACCTACCTCCACAGCGCTGTGGAGGAGGGTCCACACAGCATTCCGGGATGGGAGAAAAACGTGCTCTGGTTAATTGGCAAAAATTTCATTTTAGTCGTGCGAGAGAAAACTCTGATTGGACAGATAGTCTAGCTAGCTGTCTCAATTTACCCTGCAGAGATCTGAGGAGCAGTTAACCATAGTCCTCATAAATCCACCGGAGTTTAAATTTCCAACACAAAGAAAGCGAAAGGAAACGGACATCGGCTGAAAAGACATTCATCCGGCGGAATTTCCAATGGCACCGGAGCTATCCCGGAAGTGGAACGCCGTGGATATAGACTAGTTTGCATGTAGATTAACACACACGATGAATGCCTACTTACTCAGTTTGTTTTGGCAGGAATCACGCTGTCTGAGTACTTCAGAGACATGGGATACAACGTGAGCATGATGGCCGACTCAACCTCCCGTTGGGCCGAGGCTCTCAGGGAGATTTCTGGCCGTCTGGCGGAGATGCCTGCTGGTAAGTTTGAAGTCTTCTGGAGATATTAATAAAAGCTAAAAGCAGATGATTCAGGCGCCGGTATTTCTGGCATTTGGTTAATTCCAACTACTGCTGAAATGATTTACCGATAAGTTGATTGACTATTTGAAATATAAAATGAAATGAAGCAAAAATGCCAAGTCTTCTTTCATGGTGAACTGAGTTTTTTGGACTGTTTGTCAGACAAAACAAGTAATTTGAAGATGCCACAAAGGTCTCTGGGAACTTGTGATGGATATTTTTCGTATATTTAGTGTGTGAAATTTATAGACTAAACCATGAATGAAGAATATAATCTATGGATTTATCACTATTGAAAATAGTATCCAACTCAGCTTTAGCTGCAGTGCGATAAAATGTATACTAAAAAGCACAACACTCAGTGTCTGAGGTTAAAATGACAACTTAATTTAATAGTCAGGGTCATTGATGGTCGTAAAAGTAAAGTAAGTGAATTGGTCCGCAAATGTGAAGACAAGCTTTAAGCTAAATACACCACCCGGCACATGTTTACATTTCTAATGCTTAAATTCCACTCTACAGTAGTTGGAGCTAGTGCCTCTTTTTCTTTTGTGTAGTCCTGTTTACCTAGTAGAAAGCATAAAGCCTGTCACCTGTGTACAAAAAGTATTTTCTGTATCTGCCCACAGACAGTGGTTATCCTGCCTACCTGGGTGCCCGTCTCGCCTCCTTCTATGAGCGTGCTGGAAGGGTGAAGTGTCTGGGCAACCCCGAGAGGGAGGGCAGCGTCAGTATCGTAGGAGCGTGAGTACAGCTTTATTCCACTAGAGGGAGACATTACTCTGCACATCTTGTATGGACGGTAACTAACTTAAATTGAATGGTTTGTTCCTTTTTCAGTGTATCGCCTCCTGGTGGTGACTTCTCTGACCCTGTTACTTCAGCCACCCTTGGTATTGTACAGGTAAATGATCAAAGTCAGCTCCCATTGCCACTCTGATTAAGCTTTGTTGATTAAAGGTGCTCAGTTCTTTATTTTATTATGCTGTGGTTGTTTCCTCTCTCAGGTGTTCTGGGGTCTGGATAAGAAGCTGGCTCAGAGGAAGCACTTTCCTTCAGTGAACTGGCTGATCAGCTACAGCAAATACACTCGTGCTCTGGATGAGTATTACGACAAGCACTTCCCCGAGTTTGTGCCCCTCCGTACCAAGGCCAAGGAGATCCTGCAGGAGGAGGAGGACCTGGCTGAGATTGTGCAGCTTGTCGGAAAGGTAATTCAGCATAAAGTTGGCGGCAGTGGTTTGATCTTTGGGTGAACTCTCCTTTCCCTGTATGTAGCTTCAAAGTCAGATATGCATTGAAAGACATGTATACATATTTATTCCTTGCTTCAACGCATTTTTTCATTTAAATTCTTTTTTTTAACAGGCATCACTGGCAGAAACGGATAAAATCACCCTGGAGGTGGCCAAACTGATCAAAGACGACTTCCTGCAGCAGAACGGTTACACGCCTTATGACAGGTAACGTCATACCCATCGTATCATACCCTCACTCACTTTAATCAGTGAGTTCAAATAGATGTTGGACACCCTGGAGAGAAAGTGAGGTGAAACTCCACTGTGGCATGTTTTCTGTGCATGTAAATCTCACTGATAACTTATTGAACTGTACTTTTCTCGTGTCCATCTCCTCAGGTTCTGTCCCTTCTATAAGACAGTGGGCATCCTCTCCAACATGATCTCTTTCTATGACATGGCAAGGCACGCAGTGGAGACCACAGCTCAGAGCGACAACAAGATCACTTGGTCCATGATCAGGGAGCACATGGGAGAAATCCTTTACAGGATCAGCTCAATGAAATTCAAGGTGTGTGTGTGTGTGTGTGTGTGTGTGTGTGTGTGTGTGGTCTCCTCTGCCTTATGTGTTAATTTAGTGGTTCTCTGGTTAATTCTAAGTTCATAGACTAGCAAATGAAAACATATCTGATTTTGTTTTTTTAGACTTTTCACTTGTTACTTTATTTCTTGTAAAACTATGGAATAGTTTTCAAGCTCAAAGACTCACAATCAAAAGAAATCGAAGAAAAAAAAGGGAAAATACTTTTTATACAAAGCATTCTGCAGAGGTCGCAAGGTAAAAAGGTGGAGAATCAAAGTCCTTTGATCAGATTTTTTGATTTGACTTTTGCCTTATCAACAATGCAGTGTTCTTTGTTTGTAATGTGTGGCAGGAAGTCTGCCTTTACATCAGATGAAGAGTCTCTGTGCTGATTCTTGACAGGATTATGTTGAGCTTGTTGACGTATTGTTTGCTGGAATACACAGAGGACATTTAAGAGTTGAGACAATCACAATAAGAAAGAAAGTTGAATTGCTTTAACTATACCTGCAAGGACCCCCACCCATCGGGTTTTCTTTTGTCATAGTTCAGACCTGGAAAAGGGTAGCATGAAAACTTTGTTACAACAACAATGCAAACAGCATAAACAAACAGTATAGACGATATCCAGTTGAAATGAATAAACATTACATTTTTATCATCCAAAAGCTCTGACAATTTTGTCAGAAAGTCTGTACATTGTTCCAGCAGAAAAAGGGGCTGTGTATTTAAAAGAGCTATTTTTGGAAAGACATCTGTAGGACACAGTGAGGATGACGGCCATAGCTTAAGCACCACATACAAAGCACAGCGCCTAGGCCTCCTGTTTTCTGTTCACGTTGTAAGAATGTATTTCTTTGTTGGCACAGGACCCGGTGAAGGAAGGCGAGGCTAAGATTAAGGCTGAATACGCTCAGCTGGTGGAGGACATGCAGAACGCCTTCCGTACATTGGAAGAATAGGCTCCCACCTCTCACGTTTGCAGTTTTCATCTGACCCCTCCACTGCAGAATCACATTCCACCTCCTCGTATCCCCAGAACCCGCGTGCTCCCCTGTGCTCCTTTTGTGAGTGATTGTGTGAGTGTGTGTTTGCGCAATTTCATGTGGAGGGAAAAGAGAAAGATGTACTGTATTCATTTATTTTTGTTGCCTCCATATCGCCGACTCTGGATCCTCTGTATGGTCGTTGAACATTGGGTTTGTGTGTGTGTGTGTGGGTGTGGATTTGATGTGTGTACGAAAGAGGGATCTCTTCCACCCCGTTTCTTCCTTTCTCTGTTTACATGATTTCTTTGTGTATCCGTGTTGCTCTTCCTGAAGAGGATTGTTCGGTTGATGTATTGTAATTGATAGACCAGATCTGTACAGAAGAGTGTTGAATATAAATTTAATAAGATCAGCCTATTTATTGCCAGCATTTTGATGTGAAGGCTTTGTTGTTCTTTTCTTTTTGTTTTTATGGTTGTGTTTCCCGCTGTGCAGTGTTGTGTACTTTGCTGTGTGAATGCGTAAAGAGTCGACGCTCTGCTGTCCGATACGTTCATCATGTTACTCCCAAAGAATTAAAACATGGGGAAAAAGAACAACATTGTGTGTTTGTCTGTTTGACGTCATAGTTTCTGATGTCAGAGCTGCTGAACTGGTCTCTCTGCATGTCACTCATTCTCTCCTGCACCCTGTCCTTAGGATGCTTTTGTTATTGAAGTTTTTTTTTTAATATATATATATATATATATATATATATATATATATATATATATATATATATATATATATATATATATATATATATATATATATATATATATATATAAGGTCAGAGCTTAACTTGGTGATTGCAATTAATGAGAAGTCGTGATGAACCGTTGTGATTAAAAAATAGTGTAAATGTTTTAAATAAAAACAAAAAAAAAAACTTTTACATCATACTGCAGTAGCTTGTTCACCTGAATACTTGGGATACAGAAGTACTTGGCTGTAAGTGGAATCAACTCCTAATTAAATGAAGGGAGAGGTCATTTTGGAGCCATTTACTAGTTCTGTGAAGACCAATGAGCGTCACCGATGAGATGACAACTCCCTAAAGGTATGTTGCTCCGGCCGGATGAGATGCACCTGCAACAAGACGCAGGAGCACAACATTAAACTCATCAGCAGAGGTTCAGAGCTCTGTGGGACTGCCGATTTTTTGCCTTTTAAAAAAGCAACGAAAATTGAACTTCTTTTTTAACTTGGTCGCACTACAACAGAACAGCAATCCTGGGTCCACTCCGTGCTAGGTAAGTGACAGCAACAGTTTAGTTTCAGATAACCCGCGTGTGCTGACAAGTTTCAGCACGCCTGCCTGCCTGTGTCTTCATGGCGCTGTGCACAAGTATTTAGACACGTTAGTCGGCTTTGCAGATCTGATAGTGACATTTAATCATTTTAGTTTTTTTTTTATAAGACTTGACTAGATAGTTCCCATCGGCCGCCACACTCTAACGTCACACAGCCTAAGGAGTTTGGAAGTGTATAATGTGGTGACATTGGGTCGCTGTGATATCTTTTTCTACCATTATGACATAAATCCATTATTTTAACGATACTTAACAATTTAACAAAAGAGTCCCAATAAGTGCATAAGGGGTTCTGCTCATTGACATGACTACGCTTCCTTCAGCTTAAGGCTTCTAGTCAAACCAGTTCTGTTGCAGTAATAATGACTTTCCCCTGTGCTGCTGCTGGATATCTTTGTTTCATGACAACGAGATTCAGATCATGTTCCCTCCAGTCTCTCCTTGTGACACCACTGGGGAGATTGCAATTTGCAGGTTTAAAGAAGTTTCACAAAAGCACATCATTTTTTTTTATTTTTTATATTTGAGCAGCGCAGCAGAGCAGATGGACCAGGTATCCAACCGGTCAATAGTGGGCAGTGATGATATAACAGATGAGTCAACATCTGTCAGGTGGAGCTCTGATGAAGAAGAGGTAAAAAAAAAACACTGTCCAGGTTAACATAAAGCTATTGCTGCTTGTATATGACATTTAGACCGTCATATAATTAACTTCATCATGCACTTGTAGTATAATTTATACTAAACTATGACACTGAACTCTTGTGGGTCAGATTCTCTCTCTCTCTCACACACACACACACACACACACACACACAGCATACACGTATTAATGTGAAAAGATGTCAGAATGATGGGTGGTGGGCGTGCGGTGACTTGAACCGACTAATCTCCAGTTTCAAGCCAAGTCCCTGCGGACTACACCATCATTTCACCATGCTTCACATCACACAAGTGGGATTGCTGTTGCCTCTCTGATGCAAAGCCCAAAATGCTGATTTCTAATAATAATGCTGTTCATCATCTGCTCAAACTCCCAGGAGATGTAACTCATTTTTCTATCTTATTTTGTATGTCTATTTTAACCTCTGGTCAGAATCAAACACAGCTTATCATTTGTTCTCGTTTCTATTACACAAAGACTAATTCATGTCTCAGTAGGCCTATCTGTAATGTTCCCATCTTCTCCACCAGAGCTATGAGCCTCAGGGACAGTGTCTCGCGGCACCTCAAGCTCCTCTACCGACCTACAAACAGAGGTTGGATGAATTTAGGAAGTTGTTCAAAGAACTGCCAGAGTCAGAGAGACTCATAGTGGGTGAGTTACAAAGACTGCTTCTCATAGTAATCTATTATATAGTATATAGTCTATACACAATAGTGTTCATCCATGATCCAAATATTGTTGTACAACAATTGTTTTATATTAGAGTTGATGATATTCTTTGCTGAGATTCAGTATAATAAATAAAAAAAAAAGATTTATTAATTCCTTGTAAAGTAGAATTGCCTCTGAAAAAAATATTTAGACTTACAAATGACAAAACTGAAAGAAATCCTTACAGGGTGATTCATATCCAAGACTCTGTTTTATAGCTATACTGTTGCATTAAATGGAAAATGCTCATGTTTAGTCACATGACCGTGTATTGTAACTCAACATGACACTGATAGCATAATTGGAAACCACAACGTGACTAGAATTTAAGATTAATTAAAAAGTATTTTTCCATTCAGCCCAAGATTATTTGTTCTGGGAGATGGGTCAATCCTAAATAGGATGGATAAGCACATAAAAAGCTAGGTCCAGACTAGTTTAATGATAGCCAGACAGATTATTTTAAAAGGATGGAAGAATGAAGGGGTGCCGTCAATCCAGTAGTGGGCTTGTGAGATGGCTAGGGTGGCGGTGTTTGAAAAAAAACCCCGTCATTTAAACGGTTTGCCAGAATGGATATCTATACTAGAAAATGGGGTTAAGTACCTGAGCTTTCTGGAGGGCTCCTAAGAAGCTTTGTGCTGGGGAGAGACGTGTATGATGGTATTGTCATTTATACACATGCTTTTATGGTTTATTTTCTATTTTGTTACTATTTTGTTGAATGGTCTTGAATATTGTGGTTACTGTGTCATCTTTTCTTAATTTTTGTCTGGGTGGGTGGTGATGATGAAAAGGGTGGGGGAGTGTTCATGTTGTGAGTTGTATGTTTTGTGTGTTGGTAAGAAATAAATGTGTTAATCACAAAAAAAGATCAGTTTTATCTAGATAACTAAACTGAATTATATATGAACTGAAAGAAGGTACATCACACTGTGGTTCCCACAACATTTTAATACAGTGATCTGTTTTATAAATATAGTGTCACAGAAACACCTCAGGCACACTCATTTGTAAGGATGGTTTGCCTGCAATATATTTTTCCTCAGACTACCCGTGTGCCCTCCAGCGGGACATCCTCCTTCAGGGACGCCTCTACCTCACAGAGAACTGGCTCTGTTTCTACAGCAATGTGTTTCGAGGAACGAAGGTAATGAGAGAGTGGAGGAGGATGTACAGCCTAGAAGCACACTGTTTACATTCATGTATCTGCAAATGTGTGGATAAAGCAACATTTAGTGCAAGATTATAAGTTCATATAGCTAACGCTTTGCATTATTTTCCTTTTTAATATACATCTCTAATAATGATGGTTCTATTTACTTTAGTCTAAACAGTGTGCAGAATTTTAAAGGGAAAAATCCACCCTAAAGCATAGATTAAATGTAAACAGTTGTAAGTTGTAAGAAAACTTGCATTTCTGAGCCCCTTTTTGTTGCTTTGTTGTGTTTTTGTTATTACCACAGTGGTGATGATAAAAATATAGAGAAATCTAAATGTTGAATGTTTTCAGCAATACAAAATATTATCCATAAATATCAGATTTTGGTGTCAGTTCCTAAAATACAAACGGCAAGAAATTCAAGTTTGCAATCATGGGCAACATATGAACAACTGCCAAGCTACAACACTAAAAAATAACAAGGAAGACACAATAATTGCAACACTTACGGCAGTTCCAGTCTGCTCTGAGCAGGAAGTTCACAAGAACCAAGTTCGCCTCTTGGGAGTTGCTAAAAGTCATAAGATGTCATCACAAAAATAACTCCTGAGGGGAGGAGGATCTATCTGAGGATGTAATGGTATCCAAGGGTGGGTTTTTTTTTTTCTTTAGCATTCTTTGATAAGCATGTGTGTACTAACTACTGTAATCTTTCACCTTTTTAATAGATTACACTGACTCTTAAAGACCTCATTACTATGACCAGAGAGAAAACGGCTCGTCTGATTCCCAATGCCATCCAGGTCTGCACGAGCACTGAGAAGGTAAAATGTGTTAGAAGAGAACAGAGTTTATTTTACATTAAATTAACACAATCGATTACTGTATATCTCTCTTTATATCTTCACCTGCAGTTCTTCTTCACTTCCTTCACGGCAAGAGAGAAAAGTTACCAAGGTGTTTTCCGCATGTGGCAAAACACACTGTTGGACAAGGTATGGCCCTCCTCCACGTATCTGCTGTTACCTTCTACAGTCTCCTAATACAGACACTCATCAGTACAATGTTCAAACTCCATGTGGAAGGAGCAACAGCTGCTCATGCAGATCCAACAATAGTCCTGGTTTCATACCTAGTCATTTGTATCACAAACACTGTCAACACACAGACACAGACACACTTGTACAATTACTTTCCAGCTGTGACTAAATGCCTCCCAGAGCACCAGACTTTGCCCCATTTTGCAGCACTTATCTGAGCGGTCCAGAGTACATACTGCCCTGTCTTTCTATGAGGTTATTAGTGCTGCTCTGCTATCGCATGCAGGCTAAAGATCTGCACACAGCAGCACAGCAGGGTTTGCATTATATTAAGTTACATACCTTTAGCTGACATACAATAAGTGCATTCAACCATGAAGATACCACCCCAAGAGTCCAACAGACACACTCGTTTAATTGTTCCACTACTGTGAGGTGCTGTGTTTTGAAATAATTTGCCCAGATGCATGTAAGGAGTTTAAAAGTAAACCCACCACAGCTCATCCACCTTGTTGTGTTCACCAAACACTTTGCTCTGTAAAAGTGAGCATAATAAACAATAAACCAGAAAAGTCTAGTTTAAAAAATTGCAGGCGCAAACACTGTACGGGTTGAAATGTATTTAAAGAATAAGTGCCTGTGAGATGTTGTACAGGAGTTGAAGTTAAAACAGTTTTGAAGCCTCTGTTAAAGTGTAATTGCTGAAAACGTTTGATGCAATTGTAAGCACCATGGGCAGTTGAATTGGATTCCAGTCACTAACAATGAAAACTACGACGTAGAAAGGTAACGACATGAACACATTGCATGGCCATTGCGACAAAATATAGTATCAAAAACGGGGTTTGATTTCATGAAACTTGTGAAGATTACTATATTATTATTATTATTATTATTATTATTATTATTATTATTATTATTATAAACAATGAGTTAAAAGGGTCGGTTGATGTGTAGGCTACAGGCACTATGGCAGCCTACCCGCGGGGGTGAGAGTCTGCTGGGATCTGGAGCACAAACACCTGTAGACCTATTATACAAACATCGCCGTCAAGATTGACCTCTGGCGCATCAGACAGTTTGTTAACACAGTCGTGGCCATGACGGCTGATTTACATTCTACGAGCTGACTCGAAGCTGAAACTATTAACGGAAACACGTCATAGCAAAGGAGTTTGTCTGGTCGTCTGAACCGTCGATGGACTAGGACTTTCGACTGCTACAAAGATCTTTTATTTGCCTTTTATCACGGAGTAAATCTGGGCGGCGCGTCTTTACGCCCAAACTCGCTCAAATCTACTAGGACTTCCTGAATGTGCGTCCAGGTTACAGATCACTGTCTGACAGCCAGTTCAAGCTAACAGCTGCGGCGAAATGTCCTCTGACAAGTAAGTAAAATCTGTGTGAATGGATCTTAAACTTTCTCTTGGTTTTTAGATGCGCTAAACCATATGTGCTTCCATATGGCAAAACGCGTTAATTTCCCGTCGGAATAAACAAGCCTACAATAACAGACCAGGTTTATTACGTTATCACTCCGCCATATGGAAACGCATATCTTGTTTTTGTAATTTTCTAAGACTGACCTTCTGTTGGTTGTCAACACAAAAGTATAAGATGACTATCCCAGCGGTCGAGAGAGAATATAAGGTTTATAGGTTGTTTGTCACCCATGGAGATAAGACTGTAAATATTACTGCATGGAGGCTAAATGTTTGTGGTCACCTGCAACTATTTCAAACTCTTAGTCAATATGAGTTTATATGGTTTATATCTGTCAAAGCAGAGTCCTTATTGTGCAAGAGGAAGAGAGATCCTCTCTACGGGAGCTAGTTTCCTAACAAGCCTTTGCTGTCGATGTTTCCATGTCTTTGTGACCTCTCTTTTGATTACCACTTTCAGCCTCTGACCAGCTTGGAGTTGTGGCAGATAATTAAACAGCATTATGGGCATGACCTGGGCCTGAGCCATGAAGACATGGAGAGCTTACAGTTATCAGCAGAACCAAGCAAGCAGACCATGTAAGCCCCCTCCCACCTGCATGTCCATCCTTGTATCCAAACACAATGTGCTGTAATTTGATACCACCTGACTGTCTGTCCGCAGCCTGACAGCGAGGCCTGGTGGCGATGAGGGTCTACGGAGGCTCGAGCGCCCGCCTTCCCTTCACCTCCCTGGGATGGAACATGGGCCTTTAGAGACCTCCACTCCTCAAGGGGAGGACTTGCCTTCCCCTCTCGGCTCACAGACCTCTTCTAACGCGGTATTAAAATGTTTTCCTTTATTGTGTGATCTGTGCATGTCTGAATCCTTTCACACCTCATTTTTTGGTCTCGCCCTCCAGCAAGAAGACTCTCGCAGCACCCTGTCTCAGCGGCGCAGCCCTGCTCCCTCGCTGGACCGCCTTGCCCCAGAACGGATTTCCAAGCACTCTTCGTTTTCTCTTGACCTGAACGCCAACAAGAACAACATGTCTGAGCAGAGCGGTTCAGAAAGCATCGAGGACGGTAAGTTAGAGGAGGCACTGGAGGATGCCTGAGCTTATGTTTTGTATTTTTGTGGTTTAATATTTTCCTCTATGTCAAAACCTGTTGCTTCATCAGTGGAGGAGCGAGTGGGTTTGTCCCAGGTGCACGGTCGACTTTATCTAAACAAGGTGTTCCACATCAGCGCCAGCAAGATGTTTGAGCTGCTCTTCACCGACTCCAGCTTCATCCGCAGGTTCATGAACGTCAGGAAGACAACCAGTAAGTAATAAACCTTCATCTGTTGCCTCTTATATGTTTGTAACAGTGTTTATTTTTATGATCCCTGATAAAATAAATTAATACAATTATGTACAGTCATTCCGGAACTTATTTATCCACCAGTTATATCTAATAAAAGCTTTCACGTGAAATATTCAAGTTGCCCTTTGTGTTATCAGACGCCAGCTTTACTGCTTGGCAAAAAGACGATGTGGGAAACATGAAGAGGAGTCTGAACTACACAATTTCCATCAGCAACCCTCTGGTTGGCAAGTTCTCCACTGCTACAGAGAACCAGGTGTGTGTGTGTGTGTGTGTGTGTGTGTGTGTGTGTGTGTGTGTGTGTGTGTGTGTGTGTGTGTGTGTGTGTGTGTGTGTGTGTGTGTGTGTGTGTGTGTGTGTGTGTGTGTGTGTGTGTGTGTGTGTGTGTGTGTCTCTGAATGGATGCATTACTGTGCATTTGTACTCTTAATTTATGTCACAGATACTGTACAAAGAATCCAGAGAAGGTCAGTATTACGTCATGGACTCCGAGGTGTACACTCACGACGTTCCCTATCATGATTACTTCTACACTCAAAACCGGTACTACATTATAGGTAACTCAAAGCGGAAGTGTCGACTAAGGTAAGATATTACAATTATATCAGTTTGGCTTATAACACAAATATTAAGTGACTGCCATTAAAAATCTCCGTTGTGCTGCCAGGGTCTATACCGATGTGAAATACAAGAAGCAGCCATGGGGCCTGGTCAAGTCCTTCATCACCAAAAACTCCTGGAGTGGCATACAAGATTATTTCAGACAGCTGGGTAAGAAGAAAGCCGTGTTTGCACAGTTTAGAGGCAGAAAAGAGCACCTCCCTTTTATCTTTCCTTAGCTTGTGGTTTATGTTATTTATGATCTGATGGGAACGGTTTCCTCCAACACACATCAGGCTCTATATCAGTGAATCATTTCACAGCTGCATTTGCAAGGAAGGAGAACAGGATTATAATGAACAATCTGGCCTGCATCAGTTATCAGCCTTTTAAGTTTAGTTTATTTTCTATTTTGCACAATTTAAAATGACAAATATGACAAATAAAACAAACATAACATAGTGTACACTGCATGGAAAGGGCAGAAAACCCAAAGGGCTTATTTGAAGCCTCTACCTAATTTTTTTTTTTTTTTGCAATTTCACAATATTACAAACATAAAATTATCATACAGAAAATATTGACTAGATAATAATGGTGAAAATAATAAATAAATAAATAAATAATAAAAAAAATAAAATAATTTTATATATATATATATATATGAAATAAGAACAACAATACCAAAATAAAGTGCACTGAGTTTGAGCAGGAAACCATAATATAAATGTAAAGTTTTTCCACTGTAAAACTTAATGTAGTACTTGAATCAGTTAGTGTCTAAATACACAGACACTTTCAGGACATGGTGTTTTTACTGTCTTAACCCCTCTCATTCTTCCCCATATATGACTTTGTGGCCCTGTGATGACTGTACAGAGGCAGAACTGCTGGAGGAGGAAGCGGAGCTGAATCAAGCAGGTGGAGACTCTGGGAAGATGGGTGGGCTTCGGAGGAGGAGGCGGACTTATAGCCGGACTCTGCCAGAGCACATGAAGCCCAACAAGCAGTACGGGCAAGACCCCGAACAGCACAGAGATGGCAACATGGGTACATGACGTTATACTGTATATAATGGCTTTAAAGGAAGGAATAGATTTGTGGTCTGTCGGTTAAATGTAAAGCTACAGCCAGGAGACAGTTAGTTTAGCATAAAGCTTGGTAGCAGGGGGAAACTTAAGCTCACTAATTAACAAAATATATTCTGTTTGTATAAAGACTATACGTTGTGTTTTTATAGGGTGTTTATGCTTGGAAGTATCAACTTTCTGGAGTTACCATGAGGTTGCTAGGAAGTAATTGTGCCCAGCCAAGAAATAGTCCAGCACTGAAACTATAACGTGTTGTTTTTAATACCTCAGTTTTTGTACAGAACAAAAAAGACATAGTGTTAGCAAACTTTTGTGGTGCTGGTAGGCAAATTTTGTTACCTTCGAACAAAACCAGGCTAGCCATTCCCCCACCTCCCCATTTCCCTCCAGTCTTTATGCTAAGCTAAACTAAGCGACTCCTGGCAACAGCTTCATATTTAATGACCAGATTAGAGTGTATCGAACTTCTTATTTAACTTCCGTATGCCAATTTTGAACTAAAATGACAAACTATATATTTTTAAGGCTGCGTGGTTGTGAACAATTTACCATTTTTTTTTCAAATAACTTAAGTATTTAGTGATGCCAAAAGTGTTTGAATGAGTTGTTAGTCTACAATTTTCCTTTTAACATCGCAAGCATGTACATTTTAAACCTTGTTACACATTTCCTTAATTTGACTGAAGTAAACTACATGTGTGTGGCCTTCAGCCCTTTCAAAAACGACCAAAACATTTAAATGGAGACTGTAGTGCATCAAACATCCAATTGCTCTGCACTCTGAGAATTTCTTGCTATATAGATGAGTGGAGTTATGTTACTGTCTCATTGGGTTGCACCCTTGACAAACCCACAAAACGGGAGCATTTATATCTCAGGGCATTGCAAAATGTTGCACATTATTGGGAGGAAATATCTAGCAAATGTTGCAAAACAGTGCAAAACTTCACATTGACCGCAACCCAGTTTTTTTTAAAAATCTATAATTTATTGATCCGTCCTGCTGTGTTTCAGGCCCCATAGAAATGAACGACCTGCACAGATGGAACACCACGACAATAGTGGCTGGGATGAGTGTGATGTACGTTAACAACCCGGAAACACCCCTGTTGTGTGTGCGTGCGTGTGTGTGCGTGCGTGTGTGTGCGTGTGTGTGTGTTCGTGTGTTCGTTCTCTCTTGTGTCACTGTATTCACCACTGGTCAAAATAAACTTGGTGCTTTTTGTCTCTTTCAGTTTGCTGATTCTGACAGTGATGAATCTGGGTCTGTTTTTCAAGTTGTGGGCCATGGAGGATGTAGTCCACCGCATGTACCTGAGCACAAAGCATCGGCTGAAGGAGCAGAGTCAGGCTAGGTCGGATAACTTTCTGTTCCTTTGCCAAATGCATATTTCTTTGTATTTCCCCCCTTGATTAATCAGCTGTCATAGACAGTTTGTTTCCATGATCACCCAGGAAGCAGAAGTGTTGGTGTGGGTGGAGAGGTGGAAGGGGTCAGTCTTCATTTTTCTTTTGCCAGTGGCATATAAGCAGCCCACATAAAGAGAGCTGTTGTTTTAATGACTCGGTCTGCCTTAAGGCAGCTACACACCGGGCTGATAATCGGCCACTGGACAGTCTGACGAGGTCAGTGACTCGAGTCTGTTCGGTGTGTTTCGTGCCGTCATCTGTTGGAGGAGCTGTCGGCCTTCATTTTCGCCGACCTGACATGCTCACCCGGAAATGGCAAGTGGGATGAGCGTGACTAAGCCTCTCAAAATCTGACGAAAATCTTTTAAACTGACCTTTGTTGATCTGAAATGAAGACCGATTCAGCAACTGCGTGGCCTATTTCTCGCTTAAAGCGTTAACTCTCGCCAAAATGCAACCTAGGGTCTTTTTGTGAATGTACCCGAGTCAAACTTTCGTTTAAAAGCATATTTAGGACGGAATCGCCACTTTTAAGATTTACTGTATTTTCGTTTTTCGGTCAAATGGCAGAGTGCTAGGGGCATTTTTATGCTAGCCTCAAAATATCTATTATTAAAACACTACGAAGGCTCGACACAACATGAAACTTTGCTCGAAGTATCACCGGGGGCTCTACACCTTAACGAAAGCATTGACAACATTGTTTGTGTACCCAGAGTTTACTAAAAAAGGTTTTGAACAACTTACCGTAGGTCTTGTTGTTTCTGGCCGCTACCACCTCGGCAGTCATAACGAGTCGATATCTGAATGCGAATGAACGGACTCCATATGAGGCTCCTTTTTCAACTACGAGGTCAATGTTGTTTTTCAATAACGACAAAACAGGAAATAATCTGTGCATTTTTATGGAACTAAGCTTTAGGAGCTTTCCATCTTTACTCTCCTCCCTGTTATGTTGCATTCGGAAATCGATTGTTTTTGACTGATAAAATGGCTGTGCAGGAAACAAGACCTATGGTGAGTTGTTCAAAACTTCTTTTTAGTAAACTCTGGGTACACAAACAATGTTCTCAATGCTTTTGTTAAAGTGTAGAGCCCCTGGTGATACTTCGAGCAAAGTTTCATGTTGTGTCGAGCCTTCTTAGTGTTTTAAAAATAGCTATTTTGAGGCTAGCATAAAAGTGCCCCTAGCACTCCCATTCAAAAGGCCATTTGACCGAAAATACGATAAATCTTAAAAGTGGCAATTCCATCCTAAATATGCTTTTAAACGAAAGTTTGACTCTGGTACATTCACAAAAAGACCCTAGGTTACATTTTGGCGAGAGTTACGCTTTAAGCGAGAAATAGGCTATGCCTAGTTGCTGAATCTGTCTTCAGATTCAGCAACTGCATACTGGCAAGCAACTGGAAGCAGCAGCCAGACCCACGTGACGCTTTTGTCCAATCAGCTGCCGGTTTTAATTTTTTGGGCGACAATACAGATTAGCGCCGCCTGCTGTTATGGAGACATATTACGTCTCGTCGCTTTGGTGTGTTCCGAGGCACTTTTTTGACCAATTTGGGGTCAACCGTCTGGTCGGCCTTTAGTAACTGTGGTTATGTAAGTGACATTGTGCATTGCATCTGTGCTCCTCCACTCTTAGCCCTCTTCTTACATGTCCTTCACTTAGTTTCTGCCACTGTTCTTGTCTTCTGCTACCTTTTTTTTATGTAGATAATGTGAATATGGTATTTTGCACATAAGAAGAATCACTTTCTTTCTGTTTAGCAGCTTGGCCTCTGAATATGGGCCCAAACAGAGACCATGGTTTAGAGAGGATGCACAGCTGTTAAAAACTGTACTGCAGGACTCCATCAACCTTTTAGATCAGGTAGGACAAGCTGGGAATGCACTACATAAATTAAAAGTATGATTGTTGCTCCAATGTGGCCATTATTGTGAAGATTCTGCATTGCTTTGTGCAAAGTAGACCAATTCATTATAGACTTTTGACACGTTATCTTGTAGTAAGAAAGCAGAGACATGCAGCTGTCTTTATTTATTTGTTTATTTTACAACCAGCAGAAGTCTATAACATAAATTCATAGCTGTCTTGTAATTCAACTTTTAAAACCTAAAGCAGGTGTTCTAGCTGCTGAGTCAGTTCTTCTTCTCCTCACAGCTTCACAGCTCTCTGGTGGTGCTGCAGCAGAACTTTGCTTTGGCCAATCACACAGCAGAACCATAGTGATGCTCGACACATGGCGACTACAGAGGGCCTGTCCCGGCCCTGTGGAGGAACAAAAAAACTGCAGTAGTGAACTGCCTCTGAGGAAATCCCTGGGATGCAGTGACGTTGCCATGAAGATGTCCCCAGACCCCTGACATGCCATGTGTTGCCAGGGGTTACACATCCCAAAGCCTGTGCCGGGGCATCAGGTGCTATATATATATATATATATATTTAAAAAAAAGCTGTGTACTGACTGCTACGAGGACAAAGTTGCATCAGAGTCAGACACGCATCGAGCAGCAGGTTTAGATTTCTGTAGGGTGCTATTGTCAGCTCACTTGGTTGGCTTCTTTTTCACTCTTTCCTTTAATTGGATTTCAGAGCCTCATGCCACACCAAGTGAGCTATTGGAAATACTTTTATTTTTGTTTTATTCCAGGGATGTGAATCAATATGATTTAAAACTATATTCTCTATTTACATTTTTGCACAGATTTTAATTTTTGCACAAGTGCCTTTTACATTGACTGTGATATTTTTTGGGATTTTTATTTTTTTCAATAAAAAATTGTAGAATCAGTGACTCAAATTTAAAGGTCTGTCCTCCTCTTTTGGAGTCATGATAAGGCGTCTTTTTTTTTCTATATGTAAACTGCATGAGTGACTGCAACATTAAATTTACAAATCGCAAATAGAAAAATAACCTGCATTTTAAAATACTGTATGAGCCAAATCTGGTGTACAGAAGATACTGCTGATGTGCCTTGTTTTTTTTTTGTTTTTTTTCAAACCACATTCAATACATATTTGATTAATTTTCCTCATTCACCTGTACATGTTTAATCACAGTTTTTTATGTACTTTCTTTTTTCTTTTTTTCTACACTGAACCAAGTTTAAAAAATAATGATTTGGTGTATTTTTAAATATGTGTAGGGTCAATGAGACTATCAGGTTATCTATACCATGCTCTCGCACTGTCAACACTACATACAAGTTTGTTCTATGATTTCCAAGTAGGCATGAACACTCTTTTTCTTTTTAATCAAATTGTTAGTGATAACAACACTAATACCGTGAACCTTGTTTGATGTTTACAGTGTTGCCATTACCCTTGTCTGTGTGCATAATTTTGTTCAGCTGTTCTAACTTTGAACCACTTCTGCAAGTGACCACTTTTGCAATGTGTCCACGTTTAAACTTGGTTGCTGTTTTGTACATTTTAAGCCGTACTGAAATTCACTGTTAAAATAAACAAGGTTTCTTGCCCGAATCATTACCTATGCTGCCAACATTTCTAAGGTACAATATATTAGAGCCGCAAACAATTATTTTCTTGAATTATTGTCTATACAAAATGTCATATTTTATAAATGTCAAAATGAAATGGTGAAAAATGTTATTCACAGCAGCTGACATATTTTAATCTCTTATTTTGTTCGAAAAACCCCAAAACATTCAGTTTAATATCATCGGAAACCAGCAAATAGTAAAAATTTCGAAACTGTAACCACTGAATTTGAGCCATTTTTACTTAAAGATACTAAGTATTAAATTATCAAAATACAGACTACAGAGAGAAACTACAGGCTGAAAACAAGGTCATAATTATACATCAGCTATTAAATAGTTATATGGTTCTTTTGCTGGGAATTAACTTTTCTGAGCTGAACTGACAAAGTGATATAACAATTACTCTGAGTCTGACTGGACTAAGAGCAGGCTACTATAATGTATCCCATTAAGTTACTGTTTTTTTGTTTGTTTTGTAGATGATGTTGGGACCGTTACACAGACCGTACTGCACACTATGCTGCTATTTGAAACCGAAGCAAAATGTGTCTTGTTCCTTTGTCAAAGCTTAAAGACTATCCAGACCGTCTTTAATTATTGACCAGTAGCCTGTCCTTATTTACTCCTAGAGGATATTTTATATACCTTTAATTGTATCCATAGGACATAGCCTATAGCAATTATAGCGTATCTGCAGTAAGATTACAATTTACATTGAAATGACACTGTTTCCTGTTGTATACTGATATCCCTATAGGGACTTCATACACTTTTATTGTAATATCCAGTGGTTCAAAGAAACTAAGTATATTTACTCAAGTAGCCTACTGTTTTGAGGCACTTGTACTTAAGAATTGTAATTTTATAATATGCGTTACCATAGACTGTAAACAAAATAAGAGTTACATACATGCACGTATAAAAAGGTTACATGGCTGTCCTGTAAGAACGTGGTAGGCTACCATAGACAACGTTAGTGTTAATCCATGACATAAACGTGTCCTGGGCGGGGAGAGTCTAGCTCATTTGACGTCAGGAGGGAAACTGGGGGCAGGACGAAACCCGGTAACAAGATCCCTTTTCCACCCCGGACACATGAACCCAGACTGGTTTTTGACCAGCTGCTATTGTTATTTTGGAGACTTCCGCGACACACTGGGCGTCATGCAGCTGTGAAAAACACCGGATACGACAGCCGTTACCAGGTGAAAGACGGTCGCCGGGGGTGAACCGTTTCAGTCGATATTTACTCGAAAGCAACGGCATGTAGGTCAGTTTTTATGTATGTTAAGGCTGTGTTTTAGCATGTACTGTGTGTCTTTGGCGCCACATTTAAGCTGTGTTTGACGCAGCGGCTTGTTGACCGGTGTCGTACCAAGGTATAGCCAAAGCCCGTCTACGGAAAGCCGTTCCACTCCCTATTCAGCCCCATTGTACCTACTTTGGTTGCAGTTCCACCAGAGTTCCACTGGGGGTGATCGCGGTCCAGTGCTAAATGAATGGGACGGCTGATTACGATCGGAGATCCCACTTGACGGCATCCGAAGCAGAGCCAGAATGTCAGAGTGAATATTTCGGCGTGGTCTTTAAAACATTAGCAAACCTCTTTCTAGCACGTGTATTAACAGGGAGAGGCTAACCTGTCAGCTGTGTTGTCGATGCCTCGAGAGAAAAAAGAGCTTGCCGTAAATAGTATCTCTGGTCGTATATGTGTATGACGTCATTGACATTTTAAAAGGCTTTTTAGAACAAAAAAGCGACTTTAAAAAAAATCTAACACCCAGCAGTGTGCATTTTCTTAGCCTCCCCTTTCGAATGCAACATTCAAATTACTAGACAAAAAATTATATCCTGAGAAAAGTGGATTTTGAGGAGTATAGCTCCATAGAGTCCCATTCATTCTGCACTGGCCTGTGAGCGCCCCCTATCTGGAACTCTGGTGGAACTGCAACCAGTTCAGAAGCCGGAAGTAACGAGGGAGTGGAACTTCTTCCCATATTAGAAATTCTTTGGTATAGCCAAGGTAGGCTACTATCCCCGCCAGGATTTGTATCCCCTGGCCGCGGGAGCGCGCTTGCCCTCAGAGCGGAGTTTAACTGCTGCACTTCGAATTCACCTCTTAAATGGAACAAATAGCGACGTGGAAGACTCGACAGGGTTTTCCATAGTAACAACGGTCTAATTTATCTACATAAATACGTTTATTTGTCTGTTACATTAATGCGTCGTTTATTATTGTGGATTAATCGACAGTGTTTTCCAAAGTTCCATATTGACATGCACCTTAGCTACATAGGCCAACTGATAGGCCGATCTATGTGAGTCATGCAGGTTTATGAACAATATTTTTTCCTCGTCTTCGCTAACCCATCCCTCCCTGCCCTCTAACGTGATTTCTGTTTTAATTTAAATTAGTTTATTATTGCTTTTCAATTAAACGCTTGGTTCACCTGTCTACCATATAAGTTACAGAGGGGATACACATTATATCAGGCCGTTTTTTCACCTGATATGTTGTGTATCCCCTCCCCTAACATGCAAAGGGTCTGTACTGTCATCATGTGTTATTGTCTGTGTTTACCAGGTCACAATGAACAACCTGAGATAATATGGAGATGTCTGCTGTTATCTAGCAATAGTTACATAGGGGATACACAAAATATCAGGCCGTTTTTCACCTGATATGTTGTGTATCCCCTCCCCTAACATGCAAAGGGTCTGTCCTGTCATCATGTGTGTTATTTTCAGTGTTTACCAGGTCACAATAAACAACATGAGATAATATGGAGATGTCTGCTGTTATCTAGCAATAGTTACAGAGGGGATACACATATCAGGTGAAAAACGGCCTGATATAATGTGTATCCCCTCTGTAACTTTATGGTAGACAGGTGAACAAAGTGGTTAATTGAAAAGCCATATTAAACTAAATTAAATTAAAACAGAAATCACGTCAGAGGGCAGGGAGGGACGGGTTAGCAAAGACGAGGAAAAAATATTGTTCATAAACCTGCATGACTCACATAGATCAGTCGGCCTATGTAGCTAAGGTGCATGTCAATATGGAACTTTGGAAAACCCTGTCGATTAATCCACAATAATAAACGACGCATTAAACAATTTACACGTCGCCTTAATGTAACAGACAAATAAACATGTAAAAATGAGACCCTTGATACTATGGAAAACACTGTCGCGTCGCTATTTTTTCCATTTAAGAGGTGAATTGGAAGTGCAGCAGTTAAAGGAGAATTCCGGCCAATTTTTACGTTAATCTTGATCGCTATAAATATGCGCGTACTTTCGATTGAAAAAAACCCCGACCTGAATCGGTGCAGGCAACACAGAGTAGCTGCAGCTACGTGTATGATCTTCCCCTGAGCTAAAACGTCAGTGGTCGGGGCAAGTTTTAGAGTGACTTTGTGCCTCTTAACAGACATAAAATGCAATTAAAATGTCTGTACCACATGAACAGGGCTCTTACGTGTCAACAAGATGTGTTTTCAACTCAGACATTGTTTAAATTCACCTACCCTGGTCCCTGTCTCGATCCTGCTGGTAGCTGCCGTCTGGTGAGTGTGTTCAGCCAGGCTGTGATAATCATCCCGACAATAATCCACGGAGCGGCGGTGCTGTGGCTATGTCCTCTTGAGGACAGGTCATGTCACGTCTTGAAGTTTATTCCCCCCTAAAAAAAAAAACAGTAGTGTGGTAGTAGCTGCTAGCTGCCGTCCGGTGAATGTGTTCAGCCAGGCCGTGATAATCATCCCGACAACAATCCACGGAGCGGGGGTGGTGTGGCTGTGTCCTCCAGAGGACAGTTCATGTCACGTATTTAAGTTTATTACCCTCTAAAAAAACGGTAGTGCGGAGCGATCTGCACACTGTTTCCTTTTCCTGCTACAACAGGACTTCAGCGCGAGGCTACAGCTACCTTCTCTAACGCTATCACTGTGCAAGCCACAGACATCATTTGGCCCGTTTCCATGTAGTTACATAGTCACTGATATGGTCATAACCACTACATTGCTCAATTACCCTATTTTTGAGGGTAAATAAACTTCAGGTTTTCATCGCGAAGGCATGACCTGTCCTCTGGAGGACATAGCCACAGCACCGCCGCTCCGTGGATTATTGTCGGGATCATTATCACAGCCTGGCTGAACACACTCACCAGACGGCAGCTACCAGCTACTGGCAGGATCGAGACAGGGACCAGGGTAGGTGAATTTAAACAATGTATGAGTTGAAAACGCATGTCGTTGTCACGTAAGGGTCCTGTTCATGTTGTACAGACAATATTAATTGCATTTTATGTCTGTTAAGAGGCACAAAGGCACTCTAAAACTTGCCCCGACAACTGCCGTTTTAGCTCAGTGGAAGATCATACACGTAGCTGCAGCTACTCTGTGTTGCCTGCACTGATTCGGGTCAGGTTTTTTTTTCAATCGGAAGTACACACATATTTATTGCGATCAAGATTAATGTAAAAATTGGCTGGAATTCTCCATTAAACTCTGCTCTGAGTGCACGCGTGCTCCCGCAGCCAGGAGATACAAATCCTGGAGGGGATAAGTACTAGAGATGTTCCGATACCGGCTCCGATACTGCCTAAAACGCTGGTATCGGTATCGGGAAGTACTGGAGTTTATGCACCGATCCGATACCACGTAATAAAGCCCTAAAGAAAATCTACGTTAAAGTAGTTTATTTATGTTCTTTTTCCATTATAACGACCGTCAAACTGGATAAAAAAAGAAAGTTCTGTGGCATTCATTGTTTGTGCTTGTTCATGTTTCACAAAGAGTTTAACTTGAGCCAGACCGACAACAAAGATAGAAATAATATCACATCCATACAGGGATAGTAGTATACAGTTGTTAAAACGTAATATAATATATGACACACTGGTATCGGATCAGTACTCGGTATCGGCCGATACGCAAGTTCAGGTATCAGAATCGGTATCGGGAAGCAAAAAATGGTATCGGACCATCTCTAATAAGTACCATGGCACGACACCTTTATGATAAGTACAAATGTGGGTCGACAGTAACGTTACTGATTACTCAGTGCCTCGTTAAAGTGCAAGAAGCCATCTTGTCAATGTCATTTTTAATCAAGACACAAGTTGCAGAGGCTGTAGACCAGACCAGTTTGTCATGTTGATAGAAGAAATAGGTTTCCGGTCTTTATGCTAAATAGAGCCCGACCGATAAAGGATTTTTAAGGCCGGTACCGATACAAATATTTGATGATTTTAAAAATCCGATAAGCCGCTATATCGGCTGATACTTTTTTTTTTTTATTCCAGAAATGCGTAACAAAACAAACAGATTTCCCTTACATTAGTTATTTGTAGTTAGTTGTAGTTATTTTTAGTACTAAAATAATATGATAATGCAGTTTAAAAATAATAGTTGTTTTATTGTCACAACAGAACAGAGGAACATCAAAATATATTAAAGTTCTGATAAATAAAATGTATAAAAATACAAACTTAGTCCTTTGAACAAAAAGACAATAACAACAAAAAATCAAAGATTGTTGCCAACAGGGACGTTGTAGAGCGCCCTCTGGGGGACAAACTATGCAACACCAACACTCAGAACATGGTTGAAGGGTGTTTCATCAGTTTTTATTTTATTTTTTAATATTCAATTATCAGAATCATTTGTCATTATAAATGATTCTGATGAATGAATATTGAAATACCGATACCGATAGTTTGGAAAATGCATAATATCGGCCCGCCGATATATCGGTTGGGGTCTAATGCTAAACTAAGCTAGCAGTCCCATTGCTGTAGCTTCAGGGTAAAGGGTTCAATCTTCTCATCAAACTCTCAGAAAGTGTCTCAAAATGTCAAACTGTTTATTTAACAAAATCTTCAGCAGGTTAACTTCATTGACGTTTGTTGCCTCTTACTTTCTTGTCAAAAAAATGTAATGTAAAAAATGAAAACGAAATACAAATCACAATTTCCCAAAGTTCAAGTCGACATCTTCAGATCCCTTATTTAGTTTAACTAACGTTCATTGTTTGAAACCTAAAGGTATTCTGTATACTATCACATAAGCACATCCTCACAATTTATAAGATGAAGTAGGCTATCATCAAAATAGTCGTTCATTTTCTGTCTATTTAATAATCGATTAATCAACTAATCATTTCACCTCTATGTCCCACCTACAAAGTTAAACCACGGCACTCCTTCTATCCCTATAGACAGAGTACATGATCCATCCTGCATTACATTTTTACAATCAATGTCCTGCAGCAATTGCAAGTCAAACTGTATACCACAGAAAGTGGCTCAGTGTTACAACAGGACATTAAAACAGCTGAGCACCACAGTCATGCTATGAATCCTTGCAGCAGTATTAGTTTTTTTTGTCAGGGAGCAGATGTGCTAGTTGGAGCTACCACACACCCACACACTTTTTTTCAGTACATTCAGCCTTCTGTCTTCTCTTTAGGCCCTAGAAGGACTCGCCTGTTAAGTGTGGTGGCCTTTCCTGCGCCTGATGTCCTTTTTACCATGTTAGTTTGATCAGTGGCTGACTAATAATAAAACACCAGGTCATGCTTTGATTTCCTGCTAATCAGAGGCTCATTCAATTGAGCCAGATCCCCCCCCAGAGACAGGTTTTACTGAGCTGAAGGATTCATCCCACTTAGTGGTTTACTAGTTTTGTTCACTGTGGTGGAGGGGACGCCGAAGACCTGCGATTGTTATAAAAGCTTCCATTGCCCCACCTCAGCCCAAATCCATCTGTGCAGTCTAAACAAGCCAGCAGGCTGCATTGACGGGACCATTCTGTTCCTGTAAATCATTAAAGCATGACAGATGTGTGCCAGATGTGGGGGTAGGAGGTGGACTGGGTAGGGTCAAATAAGCAGCCTTTGCAGTGGTGGGAATCAGTTTGAAACCGCTCCACCAAAGCACGTGCAAATAGCTGGTAAGCTGCTGTGTGCAAATGAAATTTCAGCAAAGTGGGCTTTTAGAGGTATTTACAGGTATTGTCTTTCGCTTCCCGTCTCTTATCTGCCAATTGTTTGTCTCTGAATCCTATTTTATCTAAAACACAAATGTAAATAACGGTACAGATAAACCTTTTTTTATAATCTGATAGGCTGTGAGGCTGTCCATCATGAAGAAGCGAGCCAACAAGGTGCTGGAGGAAGAGGAGACCTTGTGCTGCTGTGAGTATGTGAACAGACTCGGAGAGCGCAGTCATGTGGTAGCCTGCTGCTGTGACTGTGAGGACCTGGATGACGCCTGTGACAGGTGAGAGACATTAAACTGAAAAACTCTGGGGCTGCAACTTATGATTAGTTTTACTTGACATTTGATCTATTGGTTATTTCTTAAGTTAAACGATTAATTTTCAGTCTTTAAAATGTCTGAAAACTGATGCCCTTTACAATTTTTGTGGAGCTTAAAGTGGCATATTCAAATTGCTTGTTTCGTTCAAACAACAGCCCAAACCCCATAGATATTTAAATTACAATGATATAAAACAGCGGAAAACAGGAAAGCCTGGTATTTGAAAAGCTGGAACCAGCAAATATTTGACATTTTTAGCCCTGCTTCTTCGTGGCGATGACAATGTTGGTCTGTTGGTTGGTCAGTAGGATCACCACTTTGATCCAGACTGAAATATCTCAACAACTAGGATTGCCTTGGAATTCTTTACATTCATGTCCCCAGAAGAATAATCCTACCTGCTTTGGTGATATAATCCAAAGCAGTTTTTGGTGATTCTCAGCATCTTTTCCTATAGCACCAACAGCAGTTCACAGTTCTCAAGTGCAGATATTCCTGTTCCCTCAGGATGAATTGTGATCATTTTGGTGATCCCCTGACTTTAGCATGCTAAAGCAAGATAGTGAACTTTATACTTGCTAAACCGCTAGCTGTGTAGTCATTGTGCGTATGTTAGCATGCTGACGTTCGCATTTAGTTCAAAGCAACATTTGAAGTACAACCTCAGAGAGTCGTTATATTGACGTGTCCTTGAACTAAAATGTCAGGTGTGAAAAAAGTTTATATAGATTTTTTTTTTTAAAACAAGTTAATTATTTGTTGGCTTTACCAGATGATGATGAAGAAGTTGTTGATCACCTGAAGTAAACATATTTCACCTCTTTTTACTTTTTCAGGTTTATGAAGAGGGAGCCTCAGAAACCTGAATCCCTGTCTCATGTGGCTGAAGTCTTCACAGACCGGATTCGTATGCCCTGGCTCTGGGGCGGAGCCCGAAAAGTTGACCTGTCCATCATCCCTCCTCTTATTCTCCTCCCGGTCCTGCTGCACTTAGCTGCTCTCCACTTCCTGCTCGGCATGGTGATTCTGACAGCTCTGCCTGGCCTGGTGCTGTGGTACTACTATTTCACCCACCGCAAGAAAGGACAGACACTCTTCTTCCTCAGCCTGGCACTCTTCTCCCTGGCGTACATGTACTACTTGTTCATCACTTATGTGCTTCCCAGCGGGGATGTTAGCCTGATCCAGCTAGCGGTGGTTACTTTAGGGGTCATACTTACCCTGGTAGCTCTTGTCCACACCAAGAGAGAACCCGGAATTGTGCGGCCAAACAAAGAGGCCGTCCACAGCACGGTGACGTATTACAGCCCTCTGGCAGACAGAGACCCTGTCATCAACGGGGGGAGGCAGGATGTGACGATGACAGTAGCCAACCGGGCGGGATTGTCGGAGCATGCGGGAGTGGAGCTGAAGGAAAGCAGCCAAAGGAACTGGTGTCCGGCGTGCAGAGTGGTGCGGCCCCCGAGGGCGGGACATTGTCGGATCTGTGGTGTCTGCGTGCTGCGTCTCGACCACCACTGTGTCTGGTGGGTTCCATTAAAATGCCTCTCGCTTGGCCTGTCATCACTGTTTCTTCCACTTTGTCTCACCTCTCAAACACTGAGGTTGTCTCGTTTGTCATCTGCTTGTTTTTTCTACACAAACTATTCAATAAATCCAAAAAAAAGAAGTCCTTTTTAATTTTCAAAACAATGCTCTTAAATGTCTTTCTTCCCAGGATACGTAATCAGCTCAAACTAACCATATTTGTATGTTGTGTCGAGCCACCATCACACACTCATTAATTACAGCTACAAGTGAACAGTTCCTTGCTATCATCCACTCCTACACATATATGTGTGGTCCTACATGTGTGTAGTGTAGTGTAACCCCGGTCTCAGTACAATGTTTTGTCTGCCTGTGTGTATGTGTGTGTGTGTGTGTGTGTACTTGTGTGTTTGTGCGTCCCCTCCGTTGGTGCCCGGGTAGGATAAACAACTGTGTCGGTCAGCTCAATCACCGCAGCTTCCTGCTTACGCTCGTCCTCTTCCTGTTGACGTCCCTGTACGGGATCAGCCTGGTGCTTCAGAGTGTGTGTCCAAATCAACACCTCCTCACCGCCCTGCTCTACTGCCCGGGGGTCTACAACCAGTACAGGTACTGAGAGCAAAGATCTCCCCCTCTTACACTCTGGGCTGGGTAACTTTAACATTATATTCCCTTAAAGTTACAATTTACCTAATTCTGAAGCCCCATTCTAATAATATAGGTTTAATTGAAAAACAATACACCAATTCTTTGTCTGTGTTGCTTTCATCCCATTTATTGTTATGTTCCCAGGTTAGAAGCTTTTGGGTCAGTTTGGGTAAAAAAAAAAAATCCTTATAAATCCTTCATAAAAACTATAAATATAACGATGAGAAAGAAAATGATAATATCTATCTATCTATCTATCAGGTCTTAATACAAGCAAGTAGAGTCCGACCCATACATTCACACTAATATTGATAAATATAAATGCATTACAGATATGGATATCAGTGTACACGTCAATGCCAACAAGTAACAAGAAATTGCAGTACAGAAATGCCAAAATTACAATTTATTTGTAATCATTGCATAATTTACACACCAGAGACCACTGATGAGTATTTTTCATTTACCATCTTAGCGTATTGTTGTTTCAGCGCTGCACTTTGCTTCACCTGTGCGTGGTACAGCGGTGTCGTGACCTGTGGGCTGCTCCACCTGCTGGTGGTGCAGGTCATCAACATTAGCTACAACGTAACTGAGCGTGAGGCACGCATTGCCCTGCGAGACAAAACCGCTCGCAGGGCCTATTGGGGACTCGTCGTGGACACCGGCGTCTACTCTCGAGGTTTCCGTGGGAACTGGGAAGAGTTCATGACCATGGGAGAAAAACTGAATCCACCCTCTCCTGTCCCAACAGAACTAGTGTAAGAGACTATTGCCCAACCCTGATTTAAAAACCCCAGACAGCATGGATTCCCAGTAATAAAGTCTGCAGCAGCTTCATGAGTATTAGGTCTATGTTGCATGTGAATGTACAGCACAAAACCTACAAAATGATAAATTCTGTCCTGTGACAAGTTGATGCTAACATCAGGAAAACACCACAGTAACTGTAGAAAGCATTGTGTTGTGTCAAAGTGGTGTTGCTGTTCTTGTTCATGTCCAATGGATGGCAGCATGGCTCCTTTCACTCTAAGTCCTGCCAGGACCTTTATCGCTGGGTTACTGCAGTTATTGATTTTGACTTTGACACAGCCATAACTACAAACCCCAGATACAGTCACATGAATGTCATTCACAACTGGAATCTCCTCTATGCAGCTGTATCTACTCACACAGACCTTATCAATGTCTGCTGAACAAATATCACAGTTTCCTTCACACTGACCGTCTTCCCTGGACTTGTCTTTATGTCTTCTACATTCTAGTGCCTTGCTGGAAGTTGACATACAAGAAACATCTAAGAATGAGTTATCTGTTCTGGTCCTCCTAGGGACCTTTTTTTCTGAGCACGGCGTCAGCAACAAGATGACACCTCTGGAGTTGGTCAGTCCTGCACCAAATGTGCAAAACATTTTTTTCCAAGGATGGTCTCTCTGCACACTCCTCCACAAACACTTATCTGCAGTGTTCACAAAGGAGGGAACCTGACCTGGATTTGTGAACTGTGTCATGGATATTTATCACATATGAATCAAACGTCCTGGCACAAGTAACATAATTAAAGTTCTACAGCTCACCATTGCAACATAATAAATGATTGGATAGTATGAATATGAATAGTGACTTTTATTCTCTTAAGCTGGTTCAAACTGATTCCTGAATAAATTAAAAGCACATTAATGTCACCTTTTTTGGTATCCTAAAGGTTGTATGCATCCAGTTGTGTGTTTGTAAGAAATGAAATGTATTTAAATGAATGTGAGAAAGTTGCATGTGTATTCATTTTGTATTTGCATGTGTGCCCTCTGAGTTATGGAGATGTTTGTGTGTCGTCAGTGTGGGTGTGCAGTTTGTCTTCTACAATGTCCGTTTCTCCCAGAGGCTTTACAGTGGATAGGAGCAGAAATCAGGCAGAACCGCAGTCACTCTCCGTCCCAGCTTCTCCCTCTGCTCCTCCCTCACTCTTTCCTTGCGCAGCAGACAGGGAAACTGCCTCCAGGCCAGCAAACATCGTCGCAGCACCCGTCTGAAGTGCAGACAGATGGAGGTACAGACGGGAAAAGCAAGTGAGCAATAACAAACTGAATTATAGGGACCTCTGGGTTGACAACACCTAATGAGTTTTCACATGATGTTACTGGGGGCTTATTGACCATGGCAGCTGGGCAGCAGGTGGGAATTCGCCTACATGCTTTGGTCATTTAGGTGACAACTGAGAAGCTAAAGTTTATTCTCACATTTTGTATCAATGATGGTGAAATCATAGTTAGACCAGTGCTACAGAATTCATTTTGTCCACAATGGGAAAACAGAAGACCACATAATAATGTTATTAAGCACAATCGAAACCTGAATGCGTTTGCTGATTTAAAATTTGCAATTTTGCAAAACAATTTAAATGCAAATTAGAAAAGTCACCAAACAAAGTCAGCCATGCTAGCAGCTTGATTCTTAGGATGGCAATGACGGTCTGTCTGTGCATCACTTTAGTTCAGACTGAAATATCTCAAGATCTATGGAGAGGATTGCCATCACCTTTGGTTCACATCGGATGAATCTTATGTGATCCCCTGACTTTGCCATCAGCAGGTCAAAGTCTCCACTTATCCAGTGAAATATCTCAACATCAAGATGGATTGGTAAAATTGACATTCATGGTTCCATGTTTTTTTTTTTTTATTATCCAGGGCTAGAGACCAGTCAGGCTACAAACATTATGCTATGCCAGCTAGTTTAGCCATATCGAAGTTTCTACTTGAACACCACAACAGACTCCATTACTCATAGTTTGAAGAGGCATTTACAGCTAACAGCAGATTTGAGGCACTTCACTGGAGTTAAGGTGATGATGGTGGAGTTTATAATCTAATGCATAGGCAGTTGCAGTCGAAAAAAGCAAAAGCTCTCACATTTCATATTGGTTAATGTTCAACAACGGCTTCTGCTCAAATATGCATGTTCCAGTTGGTAACCTTTATCATATTCCGTAGTGTTTGTTCATGAATTAACTATTTTTATCGCAAGTCAATCTTGAAAGTCTTAACTTTCTTATTAGAATAGACCTTAAAATGTCTATAACATAAATGATTATGTTTGATACAAATCAAGGCATAGTGTTTTTTTTCTAGCATACCATAACCCAACTTCTCTTATATTACATTTCAACTCGTAATTACACAAGCTGTTGAATTTAATTTGACATCCTGGTAGTTGGTTGTATCACTGGGGGAGCACACTGCAGCATCCACACACTAAAGATATGGGAAAGTCACAGCTTGCAGACCTGTTATTGTGTTCCTGAGCCAGCTCCTTACGGTCCCACTCCACCAGCCTCTCCTGGGTCACATGGTCCAGCAGTGCCAGCAGAAACCTCCTCAGAGTGCGAGTGCGATAGAAACGCTTGGCTCTCTCCTCTTGAATCATCCGCCAGTCCTTGAGCTGAAACAGACAATATTCACTCAGAGAGTTTCAGCATTTTAGTGTGATGAGGATGGCAAGTAGAAACTGGTTAAAAAAAATTTTTTTCTTTAAAGAAAACATGATTGATAACAGGTAGAAGAGCTGATTAGGAAAAGGTGTTGCTCTAAATCTCTGGCAGAAGATGGGAAGACTGCAATCTTGATTGAGTAACTGTGTTTGTGATTGTGTGTGCGGAGTGTACACACTCTTTTCCAGCAGCTTAAGCTCCTCCGAAGCAGAAAGTGCTGGTGCAGTTGGTCAGCGGAAGCTTCTTTCTCAGTAAGGGACTCTCTTGCTGATTGCTGCCAGCCTAGTGTGCACCCCCTCAGGAGTAAGAGATTGTGATGACTCTCAGCCAGCTGGCAGAGATTGAAAAGAAAAACGTTGATGCACACTGATGAACGCATCCAAACTCAATCATATGTATGTGCCAGGTTGGAACAATGGAGCGCTATCAAATGATGAAGCTCCTGTCTTCAACTGAATCTCACAATTAACAAAGAGGGTTTATATATAGCTGTGAAATGTATGCACACAAGTTTTTGTGTGATGCTGTGCAAAGAGAGGAACATTTTGAAGATGAAATGATGATACTGTCAAGTTGTCACATGCTTTTGTTTGAAAATGTTCCTACTACCGCATGTTCAGATCAAGAGTTTAAGAGTGTTATTGGTTGGTGGGTTTATGTTTTTCGTAGCTTAGGTCTTTTAAGCTGCTGAGTGAGTATATTTAACACAGCAGTCTGCTCATTGCGCAGTCTATTGAATGTGTTAAAATAGGTTGCCTGTGGATACACAGCGTGTGGTATTTTGTCATAATAATAACTAACTTTCTATAGCACTTCTGAAAATCAAAGTTCCAAAGTACTTCACAATAAGGGAAAATACAGCACCAATGGACAGATATTATAAAAATGGAACAAAAAAAAATCATCCCTTTAATGATATAATAAATAAATAAATGAATACATTAATCAGCCAAGAAAAAAGAGAAATTGAAGTGCCAAATATTCTGCTTATTATGGCCTTTTTAGAAGTTATACTACTACATTTTTAAGAAGTTATTTATACTATTGGTTAAAAAAAAGGTGTGTTATGAACATGTCTGAGCTTCAGTTAAGGGGACTGACAAAGAAAAACATGTATAATCCTTTTAGAATTGCTCAAATTTAAGACAGATTAGTCGTCATAATCATCAGATGGAAAACGATAAACAAGCTTTTTAGTATGAGAAAATTGGGAAGCATTATGTCCATCAAAGATTTGAATTATAAAAAGCCTCTCATTACACACATTGCCTTTAAGCGACTGCCTCCAAGTCAGATAGCAGACGCACATGCAGCACTCCATGCAAACAAGTCTTTAACCTTTTTATTATTCAAATCCATGGCGTGGACTTGGATTTACCCTTGTAGGTCAAAAATTCCTCCTGCTTAGGGACCATTTGGTATTTATGGAATGGACCACCGGAAGAAAATAGGGGAGGGTCATGTCTTTTTTATTTTCTGTTGAGGGGAGGGTCACCCAAACTGTTTTAGTGCAGGAGGAGGGGGTCACCCAACTTTTGTATTCATGAAAAGTGGCTTGTTTGATGCATATTTTTTCATGTAGCTCTTAGTCTCTGCCCTCCTTCACTACCAGATGGGTCTGACCCATGAGTTTGCTGGTGGCTGAAACGGGTAATTGCATTGTTTAAAAAATAAGTGGAATAATTAATTATATCTGGCATGACCAGATATTTTATAAATATCTTAAATAACACATCACATCAGATTTCATATACTGCTTTAGTAAAAAGAATATTACCTGGCTGACGATGGGAGCAGCAGGACGCAAAAAACGAAAGTTACTGTTGCACTATGTCTGGACATCTTATAAATAAAGGTTTCCTAAATGCCATGTATATACATGTGATGTCAGCTTACTAATTGATTGCGGGTTTTGTGTAGATTTGGACTTTTATACGTTTATTCCACTTTGTTTAAACGGCGAAGTGGAGAGGCCTCGTTCACCTGTTTGGAGCCGGCTGGTGAATGTGACGCCTTGCTGGATACACCGTGACTCTGTTGGTGGATCTACTAATCGCTGTGGATTACTTTTTTTTCGTGTCATTGGATTACGGCAAAATACGGATTTTTTTTCTCAACGTGTCTTAAGGTTTTATGGTGAGTTTGGAGAGGCATCTCAACAGACTGTAGGTCCAACACTGATTGTTCTCCGTTACATTTTAGTTGAATTTAAGCGTCTGTCTATTGCGTTCCAAGACAGCCGTGCCACGATTGGATTTCATAAGGGTGAATTGTTAAATTATTACAATGTAATTTAAAATCTGCTTTAAAAATAAACATATATGTTTTGGAATATAATGTTCAGCTTCGGCAGCTTTACCTATGTGCTAAAATATACGACTGAGGAAGCCTAGTGACGAGTCCATAGCAACCAGTGTTGAATTGGTTATTTCCCAGTTTCCTTTGCTGAATGGTCTCAACGTTTTATTGTTTTATTTCATATGAATACTAGTTTACTAGAGGAGTAACTTAGTATTTGAAGTAATGCAGTAATGCATGAAGTGTGCATTTAGTTTCCATGCTTATTGTGTTTTCACAATAATGTTAGTGAGTAAATCTACTGAAATGGCCACCACACCATAACAGAGGAGTGGGATGCGTAAGATGAGAATGCAGAGGTTGAGATGTATTTCACGGCTGTAAAAAAAAATCAAATGGCATTTGTATATCTTTGCTAAGCGCAAGCTAGTATATAAGGGGAGGGTCATGCTTCTTTTTCATATCATTTTGGAGGGTCATAGAAAAATGATTACTGGCGAGGGGAGGGTCAAGTCTTTTTAGCCTAAAGGTCCCAAAACTCCTCCGGTGGCCCCTTAAATAAATAACCAACAGTCCCTTATTCAAATTGGATTTTAAAAATCAAAGAAGCATCAAGAACGCCTCCTGGGTTCTTAAAATGTTGAGTTGGAGGACTGAGGGCAGGTTGAATACGGCTGATAATACTCTACTGCTGTAGCTGACGACTGAAATAGACAAGACCAGTGATTCACCTGTATGTTGGCTTGTCTGAGCTGAATGAGGCGTTTCCATGGCGCCAGGCCTCGCCGTAGCAGCAAGTTTCTGTGGTAGTGTTGGTGGGCCAGCTTCAGGAGCTCCTGTTGCCTTTTCAGTTGCCTCTGTTTTTCCTCTTCCCTCTGCGCACGCACACACACACACACACACACACACACACACACACACACACACACACACACACAGAAAGAAGTGACATTATACATGTTGCTCAGTGTTACCATTTTCTGTATTTTGACTGATGTTTTTGGGAACATCCATAAAATATGAATCTCACCTCTCTTTTCTGCCTTTTCTCCTCCCTCTTCTTTTCGGCTGCTTTGCGTTTCTCCTCCTCCTCCTCTCTCTGCCTCTGCTCCTCAGCAGCTTTCATCTCAGCCTGAAGAGTTAAATTAAATTTATGTTTTAAAAAAGAATATTGTTTCAGACAATTACAACTTGCTACTCACCCTACAAAACAGTTTGGAGGTCCAGAAAACAACTTATCAATGTCTTACCAGTTTTTCCTCTTCCTTCTTTTTCTTTAGTCCCTCAATCTCCTTCCTTCGCTCTGCACGTTGACGTGAACGGGCCTCCATGGCTTCAAAGAGAGGGAGATGGGTGAGTTGAGCACAAGGTATTCCTCTGGTACAAACAGAGTCTCAGAAGTGGATATGTGGATGTTTATGTATGTATGCTTCAGCCTTCATATTCTGAACATGCAACTGAAAGGAAAAAATTAGTGCTACTGTTGTCAGACTATTGTGGACTATAGATCTATAGGCTTTTATTATGCAATTGTTTTGTCTCCATATGCGTGAGAGAGCTACAGCATTCTATGTTTGGAAGAAGATATGTACCTGCTGTGTGTTTATATGTATATGTGAGTTTGTGTATTTCGTCTTCTGCTTTTAAGCTCTCAGAGTGAAGGACCTTGCGGACTGACCCGTGATGATTGGATGGTGGCATGTCTGTCGTGTGATAGCTTCCCTTGGAGGTGCACAGAGACTTTCAAGTGTTCCGGTAACTCTCGGTGCTCTTCAACAGTAACGATCACAGCAAGAAGCACAGAAACACAGCCCCGTCATTATAAATTTCTCTGCATATTCACATCTTCCTGATCCTTACCGGGCAAACTTTATTCAGATAGGTATCGAACCAATCAAACTCAACCGACATGCATCAGACATCCATGCATCTGTAAATTAATTTTAGTGGGAGGTCAGAGCCAGAGGTTTTGCTTTTACTCATGAAAACTATATGTTCAAGGTTGTTTAGACTTCTGGGAAAGCATCTGTAATCACATAAATATCTAATTATAAGAACTATTAATGTACAAAATATTGGCTTTTAAATATCTAATTATAAGAACTATTAATGTACAAAATATTGGCTTTTGCACAATCTCCTGCTCCTCTGTTCTCTCTAAGCTTTAAAATCACTCTGTAGCTGACTGTATATACTCCTACATGACTTGTATTTAAAAAGAAAAGCTATTAACGGATGACTTTCACCCCAATTTACTGTACCTCGGTGTAGCTCCTGAAAACAATAAGTGCCTGTACTATTCTAGATTTTTCTGTAAAAGCCCATGTTTACCCACTGGGGTGTACACAGACAATGTCCTGCCAATATTAGTCTGCACTGTAGAAAGAGAAGTGAGCTAAGCTAAGTGATTTTTCTTCATCTAAAGACAGTTTTAGAGCTAACAGCACGTTTGGGACGTGTAAATGGAAAAAGTCCAGGGGTTGAAGTGAGAGGCCAGGCTAAGAATAGATACACATCACACACTGTAGTGTACTTGTTGTACCCAAAACGTCCATATTCCTAATCTATTTTTTAAAAAGGTTTATTAACTATTAATAAAGCCATTAGTTACAGTTTTTATAAACGGTTATATAGGGTGAGGTATGAGAGAGTGGTGAATATGATACACACACATCTGGAGTTTTTGTGCCTTACATTGTGCAGTGGGCCTTCCTCTGCTCTGTGCGGTCAAAGTTGAGGCTCTTTGGTCTTGAGCCTCCAATTACTGATTGCTGCTTGAGCTGTGTGGTTTTCTCCATTTCCAGCTCCGACCCCGCCACGCTCTGATCCTCCTTCAGCCGTGCAATCTGCTCTTGCTGCTCCTTCAAAAGCTTCCTCTGCTGTGTGATGATCTGCTGCTGGGCGGCGTGTCTGTTCTCAAACTTGCTGCCCGGTGGCACTGTGCTTTTTGAACAGGTAAAGCCACCGCCCTCACATATCTGCCGTGCCCCTTGGAGCTCAGCAGCAGTCGGTGCTGCATGCTGTCGGGTCACCTGCCATGGCTGAGTGGGCTGGGCCACAGCACCCGCAGGAGCGGGATTCTGATGCACTGCAAAGGCATTGCGGGCTGAAGTGCTTGACCTGTGGTGCTCTCCCTACAGAGATGAAAACAGAGCAGATATGAAGATGGTAATAGGCTATATATGAAAGAAATTCCCCCCTTAGGTTTATGAAAAACTTAAGGGAGATAATATAGATACAGTATTTCAGTCCAATTTAATCTTCACTGAGCTCTGGAAAGCCTGATATATACGCAGCAGGAGTATGAGAGCAAGTCAGTCCTCTTTATTGACCCCTCCAGCAACTCCAACTTTATCTCCTGTTCCGTTTCTACTGTCCCTTGAGCTCTGGTCCACTATCCTAAACCTCTTATTTCTCTCTAGTATGCTTTCCATCTGCTCTATACATTCCCGTCCCCTATATATTAACACCACTCTTTTCTTGTTCTCACTCTCCAGAGATGTGAATATTTCAGCAGGAAAAGTTTTTCTTCCTGGTTGACTTACTGAGAAAGGTTCAATTTAATTTTAGCCTTTATCACCACCTGCCAAGGATAGGGCTGATGTTTTAGTCATGATTCCACTCAGTGTTTAAACATGTGATTTGCCAGGTTGTTCTCAGTGGGAAGCATCAACAAAGATGTTTAACTATTAATAAAATTATTGCAGTGCACTTCTCACCTTTTCCGTTGTCTCTGGTTGGTTAGATGCCTCAGGTGGGGCCATAATTGGCTGATAAATTGTGGTTTCTGTGGCCTTGAGTTTGCCTGTTGATGCAGCATTGATTAAGGCAGCCATCTTGCGCCGGGTCTCCTGCTGCTGGGCTAAAAGCTCTCGTTGTTCCTTCTCCATCCGACACCATAGCTGCCACTCATTCAGACATCGCCGAAGCAACCGCCTTCGGTCACTCTCCACAGCCAGCTGACATCGCCTGGAGGAGGGAACAGGTGTGATTGTATTTTTACCCCTCAGTTATTGCTTGATTGGGGTAACGGAGATGATGGAGGGTGTCTTCTAGAAATACTGCCATCATTAATAATTCATTTTGAATATAGGTTGTAATTTACATTGTATAATTTGTGGTAAATGGCAGGATTTATACAATGATGGGTTATCAGGACCTTTTAACGTAATTCCTTTGAGGTTCTTGCCTGTTTTCAGCTCGTAGATCCTCCTCTGTTCTCGCCACCTCTCGCTGCTGTTGTTCTGCCCACACCACTGCCCGCCACGCTCGCCAGGCTCTCAGCTGCCGCTTCCAGTCACAGAGGGCCATGGCTTTACCTAAGCGTAGCCTTCTGGCCAACACCACTGAATACCATTTGGAGAAATGCCTCTGCAGACACTAAAACATACGAAACATGCACAAACATGCATGCCCACAAGTTAGAGAACTCACATTGATACATTTGCTGTACCAACCTGCAAGTACAGCCACAGTACAGGAACCAACCTTGAGATTACCCATGAGAACCATGGTTTGAATTTTCTGTTCTTTATAAAGTTTCTCTGTGTCCTGCGGCTGCTGTTTTGTGGGAAGTGGAGGAGCTGACTGGACGCTTCTGGCTGCCCTTTGCCCTTCCACTCTCTCCCTTTCCCTGTGGAATAACCATACATACACTTCTTAGTCTACCAGGGGCCCATAAAGAATAGCAGTCATCTCTAAAAGTTGCAGTAAATAAATCTTTTTTTTGGGTGTGTATAAACACATACTAAACACGAATATGTGGTCTTTCATAATTGTACACCGTATCTCCTGGAACTGACCCAATTGGTTATTTTTCTCTTGCCAATCTCTGTTAATTTTTTTATTAGATTTTCAGAATTTAAATTCAGTAGAAATACCTTAATGACAAAACTAATGCCCTGTAATACAATCGTAAAACATTTTAGCTATGCTAGCAGCATGGCTCTATAAATGGCAATGACGGCTGGTTCGGTCCACCGCTTTGGTCCAGATAGAAATACGTGACATTTTTTTGGATGGACTGCCATTAAGTTTTGTACATTTGACATTCATGATCCCCAGATTATGAATCCCCTGACCACGGGTTGACAATTGTGGATCTGAGTGAAATGTCTCCATAACTATTTTTAACAACTTTTCATCTAGCACCATCATTAGGTTGAATTTTTCATTTGTCCAATACTTGATTTATGACCAAAAACCTGCAAATCCAATTACATTCTCATCAGCCTCGGATGATGGTGAACATGGGAAACATTATACCTCCTAAACATCACCATGTTAGCATTGTCATGTTTGCATTTAGCTCAAAGCACCGCTGTACAAGTATATCTAAAGGTCTCGTTTTTATTTCCGCATGGTGACAGCCATTGATCGCTTTTAACAAAGGATGTTGTACCTTGGCTGCTACACACTTTGTAAGAGATGACACAGCAGTCTCACCGTGCTGGACATGAGCTTGTGTGCAATGCCCTTCACAGGGACCCTCGTTTGGGTCAGGGAGCTGGCTTACTTCTCAATATGTTACCATTAATCCATTCAATCCACTATAGGAAGGTGGAAGAGGCAAGATCACGTACGATGCAATCAGACAGGAGACTGAGGGTTATTTCAGATTTGGGCGATAAGCACTTCAGCACAGGCCGGTGGTTGCTGTGGATACCATACCTCTGTCGAACCAGCTGTTCCAGGCCTCTCCTCTCCTCCATCTGGCGTCGCAGTCTCACCATCTCCTGCTGCACCATCTCCTCCTGTCTGCGTCCCTGCTGCTTCTTCCTTGTGTCCTCCACTCGCTCCCTCCTCTTTGCCTCCTCTATGGCACCCCGCCGGGCCTCCCTCTCTCTCTGTTGCCTTTGCCTTTCAGCCTCCTGCCGGGCCCTGTTCTCTCGCACCTTCAGTGGCAATCAGTAGCAATTAATTTAAGTGAGAACACAACATGGGTGCCCATCATTCTACTCATGGTGACAGTTTCCCAACCCACAGCATTCACGCCTCTTATCTCGAGAAAACTGAGATTCACTTTGGTCACATACCTGCAGGTGTCGTGCTTCCATGGTGACAGTCGGATCTCTGAACTTCTTCCTTGTTTGTCCAACATCCAGCGCCAGTTCCTCCATCACTCCAGAGTCCAACACCTCTTGCTCCATCAGGTCCTGTAGGAAGCTATTAACGGCACTGTGTTCTTCCTCCTCGGCCAGGCAGTTGTACAGATCTTTGCACGAGTGAGTGTAAAAAAGAAGTATTATAACTGAGGAGTTTTTAAAAGGACTGTACCAGTGATTTTATTTTTTATACCATTAACATTTGTACTATAAATTACTGCTGACAGATTTGCAAAGCATATGTTTTCAGATTGATTTGTTGCCCTTTCAGTTCATTTCCCCATGATGTGAAAATCAATGCGCCGAGACTCAAAACACTTGCTTGAGATAATCTTTACAGAAAGCATTTAGACATACACACATTATATATGTGCTCTATTGTTTAACTCTATTGTAGTGCAGTTAATAGTTTTGTTTTCAAACTCAAGGAAACTCCTACATCTAAGATGTGGAAGTCACTTGTTGAAAACCATTGCATTCACAAGTTATGTTGTAGGAATATGAAACTTAAATAAAATACCAAAAGACAGGACATTGTGAAAGGAAATTGAAATTTGCTAGCCTCTTGGTTTTAAAACATTGCAGTTTGGCATTTAACTCTGAAGTCTTAACATTCAGACTGTGAATGCACAAACAAAAGAAAACATCTATACTATGATAACTTAACTTTGACAAAAAAAGAAAGTTTATAAAATGCTCACTGTGATCAATTTCTATTCTCAAGCAAGTTCAACATCTCTGCAGTGAAATAAATTCCAATCAGTGAGTTGGAGTTAAGATTACATGATAATGACTAAATCTTCCTTTGTGGTGAACTAGTCCTTTAAAGGTGTTCTGCTCCAACTTTTGACATATTTAACTACAAACCTTAGCTTTAACTGATCTTGATTAATTCAAATAAAGAGGAGGTTAGTTGGATAGGTTATATAGTTTTTGTCATGCTTTGTACCATCAAAGTTGCAGTAGTTAAGGGCGGCAGGCTGAGCACCTGCCAGTGCAACAGAGCTTCTCCTCTCACTGGAGCACATCAGGTCATCTTCCTCCTCCACTTCCAGTTCCAGTTCCAGTCGCAACTTACTGCTCAGCCAATCACCAAGAAGAGCCTGAGCTGCAACAAGCAATCACCCAAATATTATTGTTCTGTCTGCTGCTGCTGCACAGGATCAACTCTGTTATATAGGTGACATTTCTCTAGAGACCTCTATTGTTTTTTTATAGGCTGACCTACCTTCACTGCAAGCATCATCATGATCTCTTATCTGCTCAGTGCTTCGCAATGGTACAACTAGGCTGTTGGTTCCTAAATGAGGTTTCTTGTGGGGGAAGACTTCCGATACAGCAAACTCGGAAGCCACCTCTACGCGCTAAAGACAAAACAATAGAAAAACTATTGATTGTTTTCATTATCAATTAATGTGATGATTATTCAATTACTTGGTTAATGCCCATCAGTCACAGTGTCATCTTCAAATAGCTTGTTTTTCAACAGTCCAAAACCCAAAAGAATACATGCAATGATACAAAAATGCATCATGAAAATACACGTGCACACAGCTGCACCTGAAAATAAGTTATCTCACCTTCCTCCACTGATCGATGTTACCATTCTTCACATGCATCTGTTATTGGAAGAAAAAAATAATAATTTCAAGTGTAAGCTGATAGTGTTTTGCAAAAGACATCATAGGGCCCATGAAAATGCCCAGCCAAGCTCACAGACACAGACACCTTGAGCTGTGGGCTGAGCCAATGCCTGATGTCTGCTGATTATTAGGAAAGCTCAGCTGCTGCCTTAAATCAGCATATTACTTATTAAATTATTTCCCAGACATCCAAAAGTCTGTGCTTTACTAGCAGCGATCCAGCTATCTCGGTCTCGTCAGACAGGAATCATATGAGACTGCAGGCATATGAATATCTAAGAAAGGTCATCTGTATGACATTTCTAAGCCATCCTCTGACATGAGCCATCCTTCATCCGTAGTAATAACACTGATGCTGTGCTTCTTCTTCATTCATAAATCCAATAGGGCCCTTTTGTACAATTATGTTATATCTCTAGGGGATTTGATAATCCTGGGGAAAGGTCTACAAAATGAAAATAGTTGGAAAAAATATTTGATGTAAGAGAAAGTGTTGAGGTGAGCCTGAATGTATTATCTAGAATAGGCAGCCACATTTTAATTCCTTTTTCCCCAATTATAATTGGAAACCTATACCTCTCAATTGTACAAAGACAAAACTTAGCCTACCTTGTCTGCAGTTTTACTCTTGCCGAGCCTCCTCCACCTAAACAGGTGAGGATTGTGACCTGGGAATGTCATAATCTGTTTAGTTATAGACCGCTGCTACTATAATATATGCCCAAACATCATTACTCTTCTACCAACAGCCACAAAAGCCAACTTTTTTAGTATTTCAACTAAAGGTTTAGAAGTCGGCTCAAAGAACCTTCGCACAACGCAAGACCTGTACACATAACTGCCGTCGATTTGATCACATAAGATTCTGGGTAATGTAGTAAATTAACCATTTTTTTAGGCTAACTGTCGCGTCAACAAAGGATTTTAGGACTACATGGCCCACTACACCTTGTTTGTGGTTTTTGGTAACCATAGCAACGCTGCTCACTTCTCTAAATTTGCTTTTAAAATGTAATAAATCGTACAAATATAATTAAAGAAATCCAGTAACACTACTTATTTGAAAGGTTGTATAAAGCACATTACAACAAATTGGTGTTGGCTATTGGCTATTTGTAGAAGCGCCGTCGCGGCCGGTGATGACGACATATTTCGACGATTTGTAGTTCCTGTCAGTCAGTGAGTTTTGTAGGGAAGCGAAAGAAGAGATGCTCCTAGTTACTTACACGTATATAATTCAAACCAGCACAATTGTGAATGGGTAGGTTTCCTTATCGTCTTTTAAGAGCAGTAAGTAACGTTAAACACCTCAACTCACCGAACGCTTGAATAGAGTCGTTAATACGTGAGTGGTTAACGTTAGCTACGTGGCTGCTTCACGTGTGTTTTGCTAACGTTAACGTAAGCTATCTGAGATCTATCATTGAAACTCGTGGTGGTTTAGGTACTGTACGTTAGTGTAGTTCAGTGAATCTTTTTAGAGAGACTGCAGCTCCTGGTATGGCTGGCAGCAGGATGAAGCTGGAGCTAACCCGTGTGGTTCAGGGAAGAAGTCGGCTGGGTGTACTGAAGGGGCTCGGCAGGACGGGACAGCACTCTCTGGAAGTCCCGGGGTGTCTGCTGCACACACACGTAGGCACAGTGCCCCACCTCACCCAGGACACACTGCACACCCTGAGCAACCTCCCCTCTGTCACTCAGGTTACCCTGTCGAATATGTAAGACACACACACACACACACACACACACACATACATACACATACACATACACATACACACACGAAGTCTAACTTTTTTTTCCTTTCTCAAGAGCAGAGCACCAGGAAGTGTTGGAGGAGTTTAAGGATGGATTCAGAAAGTTTGCAGGTACTTTGGATCAATCACATTTGTATTCTTCTTCCTCTCTCCTCCATCAGTGGCACTAGTAATCAGGAGAAGAGCGAAGAAGATAAATTGGGACACAACATCAATTGCATTAATTATGATAACACCCAATCTATTCAGATTTATTCAGTATGATTAAAAGGTAATCCATCATCATCTTTTTAACTAACTGAAAATCATGAAGTGTTGTATTGATATTAATGCAGTAGAGCTTTATTTACAGCCACTTTTTCTTTCATTTGTATAAAATAGTTGGAATCAGTTTAATATGTTCAGGTAAAGGCATACGACTGCAAAATAGTATGGACAGGTGATGGTAATGTGCAGATCTGATAGTCGAAATTGGTCAAAACATTGGACCAGATATTAGGAAATGTATAGTAGCAGCATATATATTATATGACAACAGTAGCCAGTCAGTGCTGAAATGCTATTTTAAGCAAAGCGTGTTCATACAAATAGTTTATTACTTACTTTTATTATTATTTAATACTTTTTATTTTGAGATTTGAAGTTCCTTCTTGAGCTTGAAAACAATAGATGACAAAAACAGTCTCACCACGTGGTTCATCCAGTAGCTGTTCTATTCCTTCAGTCTCAACTTTAAAGCCAACATGAATGAGAAGTCCGTTAAGTGTTTGTGATACAATCGAAAACTCCATAACAGCTACTGAGTTCTGAACACTTACATAACAGCAGCATTTGCTGCTATCAAGCCTTTTGTTTTCTCACCTTTTGATCTTCTGCTGCAGCTAGGTTTGCTGATAAGGCCACACCTCATTCCTCTCTCCCGACCTGGAGTCGTCACATTAATAACATGCAGTAATGAAGTGGCTCACTCCGTCAGCTCGTTTCGTGCTGACTGTAACCCTTTGTCTGATTTTCTTCCCTCTGTGATATGCATTGATTTTTGTTTTGTGCAGGTCTTCATGATACTGTGTTGTACTGCTCGCTTCACGACCCTGCGACCCCCTGCCCAACAGGTTACACTACTAACAAGGTAAGATTAAGCTTCTGCTTAAAGGAGTAGTTCCACATGTTAGGAAAGCCACTTATTCCTTCCATGTCGCGAGTTAGTCGAGAAGATCAATACTACTCTATCTGTGCGCTAAATATGTTAAAGCCTGTTAGCTTAGCATAAATGCTGAAAACGGGGAAACAGCTAGTCCCACTCCGTCCAAAGGTAGCAAAATGCACCTCTAAAGCGTGAAAATTATGAAGTTGTAGTTTTATGGGGTGTTATGTGTGACTATTTGTTGGCCTGAGAGCAATTGCTAGGCAACCAGTGAAGACTATGCCCAAGAAATACTTGCACATAACACACAACAATGGGTTAAACCGCACTTCGTTGTTTTTGCATTTTGTTTTTGTTAATAAGTGAGCTAAGAGAGGCTGGTGGGTGAATTTGTTACCTTCAGACAGAGCAAGGCTAGCTGTATACTCCTGTTTCCAGTCTTTATGCTAACTTAACCAGCTGCTGTGAGATTGGTATAGATCTTCTCATCTAACTCTTGGCAAGAAAACGAATAAGCGTATTTCCCACAATGCCAAACTATTTAAAGAGAGAATTGTCTCACCAAAGCTGTTTCAGCTCAAGCATCTTTGTACATGGAAATGCCCTCTGTGGGTTGTTATTAGACGGTGTCAGTGTGGGGCAGCGGTGGGCGGATCGAGCTGACAGTGGCCAAGTTTATGGCTCTCCAGAAGACCGTGCAGCCAGACTGGTACCAGAGCATGGCAGACGGAGAGACGTGGCAGACTAACACCTCCCGCAAAAGGGTTCGAAAGTCGGTGGATCGAACTCTCGCCCACTTGGATGAGTGTCTGCTAGTTCACCAAAAATCACAGGTACACACACGCAAGCAGCAGTCTAAACACACACCGCTGTTTTTTCACAGTACATTTGTGTATCAGTCATGCATGGCACGATTACACGGGACAAGGATTGATGTTTGGTGTTTATGTTGTCACAGGAGCCACTGTGCGGCAGCTGGAAGCACATTGAGAATAGGAGGAATTCTTTATCAGTAGTTGTGTAGGGCTCAGCATCACGGATGAATAATGAAATCAGCTGTTCTTTCTTTTAAAAGCAGCTACCTCATTTCATGACAGATAAAAGAGAGTGGCTCTGATCCACATAAAGAGATGCATGCATGCATACATATGACACCTTAACTCAGATATGCTTCAGAAGAGATAATATATTTTCCAAACTGTCTGTAGCTTCATATATAGGAAGTAATTTACTCCAAGTTTGTTTGGGTTGCATTAATCTGAAAGTATGTCTTTTTAACACAGTTTTTTATTATGTGTACATTTCACTGCCTGTATGTCTCTTCTGTGTATTTTATTGCCTGGCTGCAAACCAAATTTCCCTTGGGATAAGTGTAGAATGATGTTGAGCAAAGGTAAAAACAAGCAACCGCGTGCTGCAGGTAAATGTCAGCATTGTCCTGACTGAGTGAGCTGCTTGATTACTACCGAGCTCCACTCCCCACCCCCCACTGCATCTTTCCTCCTCGTGATGTGAAGTTAACTTCATGTCGAGTCATCAAAATCCAGATGGTCTATGGCAAGAATAAAACCTTCATTTTTATTTTTGCACTTGAGGAACATTTCCCATTGTCCCTACACACCTGATAATGCTCCATAAACTTTTCTTTCTATATTTCACCAATCACCAAACTGTGTGTCATTGCCAGGAGTTGGAGGGAGTGGAGATGTTTGGGGTGGTGGAGGGAGGAGACATCCTGGAAGAGAGGGTGCGCTCAGCCAGGGAGACAGCCAAGAGGCCGGTGGCAGGATTCTGCCTGGACGGCCTGCAGACGGGCTCCATGGACCAGGCCCTGAGGAGCCAGCTCATCACTGCTGTGACCAAAGAGCTGCCTGAGGACAAACCAAGGTCAGCTTCTGACTGTGTGAGAAATGTGTTAATTCATCACAGAGATTTCTCCCCCATTAATCATACACTCTAGTGTTTCATTTGAAAGTACTCTGTTATTTACTATCTTGACATCAATAAGACAGCTGTAGCACAAAGGCATTTTAATCACCCGTTTAGGAACAGCCTGTAAATGCTCTACAGTAAATCCATACAGAAACAAAAAACACCCGAGGGGCTACAACTAAGGACTTTCATCATTTCATCATCATGAAAAAGTCATTACCATTTTAAAGCGACCAAAATCCAACACCTAAATATATTCAGTTTACAATGATATTAAACAGAGGAAAGCAGCATGTTGGAGTCTCTTTTTTTGCTTGAAAAATAAATAATAAATGATTCGGGAAAAATGTATGCAGATTAATTTTCTGTTAATAAACAAATCAATTTGTTGACTAATTGTTTCACCTCTAATGCAAACTCGAAGGAAGCAAACACATCTTTATATTTGGGAACCTCTAACTAGGAGATACTCAACATTGTTACTAGTTACCAAAATGATTATGCAGTTACCAACACTAGAATTTATTAATTATTTGCTGATACATGAATGAATACAATTTTAATTCATTTGGTTCCTTTTTATTTTTAGTAAATTAACAAACCAGTGCAGCAGTGCAGTGTGATTCAGAGATGGAGAGTGGTCCCAGTTGGTAGGTCCAGCTTATCAGTTAACGATCCTGCTTGATTGATTAGAAGTGAAAACCCAGCAGCTTCTCTCTGTTTTAAATAATTAAGAATTGAATATCTTTGGGTTTTGGACTTTTGATTGGACAAAGCAAGCCATTTTGAAGACGTCACCTTGGGCTCTGGGAGTTGCGATAGATGCTTCACTGTCATTTTATTTATTTTTTTAAAGATTTTTTATGGGCATTTCCGCCTTTTAATGATAGGACAGCTCAGACATGAAAGGGGAGAGAGAGGGGGAAAACATGCAGGAAAACCGTCACAGGTCGAACTCGAACCCTGGACCTTCTGCGTCGAGGAATAAACCTCTACACATGTGCGCCCGCTCCACCAACTGAGCCAACCGGCCACCTTCACTGTCATTTTATATAAACGACTAAACAAATAATTGTAAAGATAATTGACAGTCATTTTAATGAAAAGTATTGTTCGTCGTAACCCCAAATATAATCTTGGTTTAAGATTAAAACACTCAACTTGTACATATAAGCATAATGATGAAATAGAAAGATGATCTAGCCAATTTTTAATCCTGTGAAAGGAATACTGTATAATGATAAATGATAAAATGCTTCTTCTAGAGATATTCAGAAGAACCCCAATTCTCCAACAAGACTGAATACACTATCAGTACGGCCAAACTTTCTCTAGATGTTAATGGCTCTCCAAACATAACTACATAAGCTGCCTTTCAGAGGCTTTTCATTGCCTGCCTTCACTGGACCACATGAGCGCTCTTCTCCTGGAGATGATGGAGGATATGGCAGTGGCTCTGAGATTGGGAAAGAGGACCTGAAAGAAGCAGTAGTCTGTATCCAGGAGCTGCATTTGAGCTCGTCTGGAATACAGAGGGACGCCACCGTCCCTGCTGTTAGTGCTGGCTGTTAGGAGATACTGGAAAGTGGAGTGGAGTCATTATCAAATGCTAAATTGGGCTTGGCCTTGATGCCTGCAGGCAGAGAGTCAGAGGGAGCCAGTTTACTGAAAGCCCACGAAGAGCACAAACACACACATATGTTGTAGACCCTTGTGTTTATGTACTTTCTAGGGCTGTCAAAATAACGCGTTAATTTTGATTAATTAATCTGACAAAAAATAACGCGTTAAAAAAATTAACGCAGATTAATCCATTCCATATTGACGTTTGCATACAGACGAAAATCTGGTGCCACTGATATGTCTGCGCTTCTCTCTGCTGCTCTGAAACAGATGTTACAGGAAACACAAACCCCGCTGCATGTGACGCTAGTTAACACAATACTCAACAGCAGCTAACGTTAGCCTACCGCTAGCTAGTAGCTGGATTAAACACGGTTAAAATGCTGACAGCTAATGCTAAACGGTGTAAAGTTTGACTGTGTTTTATTGTTATTGTTATACATTATTATTAAATCATTTAATTTTGACCATATGGCCTTAGCAATAAACAAGCCGTTCTTTAATGTCACCAACTGTTGTTTAGTACCCTTTTTTTTTGTCTTTTCTTTTTTTACTTTCTTAAAAAGTCGGTTCAGACACCGTTAATTATGTATGCGATTCATTTCGATTAATTAATCACAGAGTATGTAATTAATTAGACTATTTGTTTTAATCGATTGACAGCCCTAGTACCTTCTGCTGTTTGTGCTGTGACTGTCAGACTGCTGCAGGGTGTAGGACAACCTGATGAGGTGCTGGCGTGCGTGGAGGCCGGTGTGGACCTGTTTGAGAGTTTCTTCCCCTTCCAGGTGACGGAGCGAGGCTGCGCTCTTTGCTTCAGCTTCGACATTTCCCTGGACCCGGAGCTCGCAGGTAGAGCCCTCCATGCAGGTGTGGTGAATACCTGTGCTAAGGAATAGTTTTGTTACAACTTTTTCTTTTTACATGTTACATCATTTAGAGGGTAAATCAATATCTCTGATAAAGCTAAACCACAAGTGGTAAAAGAAAGTTTAACTTAATTGGCAGCTGTGGTACGCTGATAGATATTGATCTAGTAATTTATATATGTAGTGCTTCAGCACCAAACGCCATTTAAAAAAAAAAACGAACCTATTTTATTGTTAATGATTTTACTTGTTTTGTCTTTCTCTTGTACTCCAAACTAATTTAGATTTTGTAACATCAATGAATTGAACATATCTGCAGATGCAGATCAAGCTTGTTAACTTTCGGCTGCTCTCATTCCCATTTAAGTTGCATCTAGCCCCCTCCGCTTTCTTGTTCTTTCTGTTGTTGCAACTTATGTAACTGTTTCTTTAGACATTAAGCATTTAAATGAAAGCTCACAGAGGTTTAATTCCAAACTTAAAAGGGAACAAGGTGACACTTCTGCTGTTGTCAAACCCAGTAACCTTTCAGGTAAAACAACCTTGCCCAAAGCCATATAATGACTTTTTAAAGTGTGATGAAGGAAATTACCCCAAAAAGATGGAAAACACTGGCTTTTCTTTTCAACAGCTTGCATTAGGGTTATGCCTAGAGCAAACTGACATGTCACAATGTAGTATGGGAGCTTAGGTAGGGGGTCTCTCTCGCTATATGGGCCGTTTTACGAAAATTGATGGCTAATTGCAAATTTGGTAAGACGGTGTCGGACTTCCGTTTCTGGTGTCGGTGACTTTGCCCTGGGTATGGAGCGCCGCAGAAGAAAAGCTCTCCTTCCAAATAGGGCCATTCCACAGGGTAGCCTTAGGGCCCATAGAACAGCACCTGGGCCATTTTCAGCCCAACCAATGTTACATACTCTATTAGGAGACCTTAAGGAACAGTGTGAAATACCCTATATAATCATTCTATCACCCCTTTTTAAACGGAAAAGAAAGATGCTTGAAAGACTTTTTTTTTTTTTTTTTTTGTGGTTGTGTTTTCTCAGCAACCTTTTTAGATGTCCAAACATCGATTGCACTATCCAAAATGTTTCTTTTTTAACAATCTGTCTAAAAGGCATAACATTAAGGTTTTTAGCAATGTGCTTCACAGTTTGGTTAAGTAGCCTGTTTCTGTAGTTACTGTTCTCTGCTTTTGTAAGGCAGAATTGCTCTTCAGCGCAAGTTACTTTGGTCAAGCCTCATTTTGTCTCTTAAACTAATTTTCTTTTTTTGCTTTATTGCACTCATCTTCACCTTTCAGTTTGCACTAAACCCATTTTGCTCTATTGTTGCATTTTAATCTCTATACTTAATCATGTGCATTGCTGTGGACCACTTTCTTCCTTTTTGTCTTTCCCTCTTCCCTGTCTTTTTCTTCTCTCTTATATCCATTGTGTGTGTTGTGGTCTACCCTCCTGTAAACAACAACATCCTTCCTGATAAAACAAGGCTCTTCTCTGGTTTAATTATTAATTAAGTAAAGTCACCTTGCAGTGAACACCCATCTGTGTAAGACGGGCTTTGGTTGGCATAACATAGCCAGTACGTAATTATATTATAATGGCGGAGATAATATAGGACACAGCAGTGTTTAAAGGCGATCAAGCTACAGTATTTGTTCCTGTTTATTTTCTCCGCCGGGCTGATAGAGCTATGGTTCTGTATGTAGGTTTTCGTGCTAAATAATGAGATAATGCTGTGAATAGTTTGTGGTGTGCTAGGATTAATGGATGTATGGATGTATGTTTGCTTTGGCAGTGCTAGGGCTGGATGAAGAGAGGGACACGGCGGGAGAGACGCAACAGAATGGAGATTTTAATCTTGAAGATCAAACGCAGATGACATCCTTTGAGATCAATCTCAAAGACAAAAGGTTTGTGGCAGCTATAATAAAACTCCAACGGGTTTCATAAGTAGCAGTGCTTGCAGAATCATGAACACTTGATTAACTTTTAGGATGCCTGTTCATGAATTCTACGTACTTAAACTTTCTTTGAACTTCTATCCAGGTACCAGGACGACTTCAGGCCCCTGGTGGAGGGGTGTGGCTGCTACTGCTGTAAGAACCACCAGAGAGCGTACCTGCACCACCTGCTGGTGACCAATGAGCTGCTGGCTGGAGTCCTGCTCATGATTCACAACACAGCCCACTATCATGCCTTCTTCGGTGCCCTGAGAGAAGCTCTGGCCAATGATAAACTGGACCTTCTAAAGAGACGGATACTTAGGGAAAGAGGCAGGCAGACATAAAGAAAGGCTGATACGTGGAATGATAGGAGAGGGATTGATCCTGCTTTTCCTCTAAAGGATCACTGGACTGACTTTGCCAGACGCAATCAAAGCTTTGTCTTACCACTGCAGAGACCTTGAGACAGAGCCCCTCCATATATGGAATAAAAAGACAAATGAAAAGACAAAAAGACACCCATTTGATGTTTGTCCCTTAGATTTGGGTCCTGGTTTCACAGCAGGAGGGACCGCTCCCTGAAGCTTGTGTATTGATCTGAGCAGATAGCCAGGAGATGAAGTCAGCGTTAGGAGCTGGATAGGCGGTCAAGAGGAATTTACATAAATAGATACATGTAAGGATGGATGGTGGTGTACTATCGACTGACTAAATCCATGTCTGCCTTCTGTTGTGGTGTGATTGCAGGTTAGCAGATGACTAACACCCTTTGGACTCATTGATACAGTAGCATAGACCAGAGGGAGAACCAATTTGGGTAACCCAAAAAAGTTCCCGCTTTTCTCCTTTCATACATTAAAACATCATGTACTAAGATTTCTTTGATGCATCCTTTTGTTATTTCATATTGGTCTGTTGTCATCCAGCCATTCATTTGTTCTTGTGCTCCAGGAATATTTTTAATGTTTCAGTTGGATGAGCTTCTCACACACGTAGACTTTGACTTCATGTTGCTGTCAAACCCAATGACTAACCAGCATGTATGATGAGATTGTGTGTCGCATTAAACACGGCGCTCTCAACATGCAGATGGTGGTGGTTGTCTCTTGTGAGCTCTGGGGAGGTTAACTGAAGGTTTGAGCTGACAGCTTTACCATTCCCACTGCTGAGGGAGGATAAAGATCAAGGAAAGATATGTGTCTCTACTGCCTCCCGTGCAGCAATGGAGAGAGGCTTTTTGAAGGTGAGGAGATATAATTGACTGCCAGACCGTGCAGATATCTGTGGGGGACAAGGGACAGACTGAGTTGGTTTAATGGGATGGTAGTAGACAGAAAATGGTGTGGAGAAGGTTGTAAAGTCAATCCCCCAGATTAGCCAGTAAAAATAGAATGAGTAGTGAACGGATATTGCCCTCCTTTCCCTGGATAATGGCTAATAGTATTTTACTCAGAAACTTCTCAGTGGAGGTGTTCAGCAGCTAATCCAAAAATAATGTTTCCTTGTGTATCTGACAAACATTTGTATAAAGTAATTGTGACTAAATCTATCCTTGGTAAATACGCACTGGTTAAAACAAGGTTTCCGTCTGTTTATTGCAATAATTAGGCCCCTTTTGAAGTGGTTCTTAATGACGGTTGATTAAAGCTCCTAATAAGATTCCAACTGATTATTCATTTTGACATATATTTCTCAGGTTTGTGATCTTCAACTGCAAGAGAAAGTGGAACAAAAGTGATTGCAAAAATGATGAGATACAGCACAATGAAATAGAATATAAATAAGCATGTAGCAGATGGGGGTTGGTGTCCCCAGCTGACCTATTGCTAGAGTGTATTAAGTAGAAAAATAAGAGTTTGAGAACAATATGTGGATTTAGAGCATTTAGGATACACAGGAGTTTATACCCTTTACGTTAAGAGATTCACACAAGATTCCTACAGACTGGACGTGTGATATTAAAACTATTGATGTGGGATCCTCATAGGGAAAACGCTTCTGTTCAGGTCAGTTTGCTCCTTCCAGCTCATCTCAACTATGCTGAAAATAACCACGGCTCATAGGTTTGATAGATTATTATTGTATATTAGTATAGTATGTAACCGTAATTATTTCAAAGTTGTGAGCACACCTTTAACATTATGGGAATTCATTTCCAAAATGCACTTGTTGTAGATAAACTTAAAGCAGGGTTAATTTATTTTTTTGGCAGCTTAGACGCTGTTCGAGTGGAACATTCAGCTAATGTGGACGAATATTATCGTTTGTGTTTCTGGTCATCTGGAAAATGTAAATCCAATATTCACTCTCCTTTTAAGGTTTGTTTTTAGTTTCCTTCATAGACTATAATGATATAATGAACTCTTGAGAGAAGTATCTAGCTCTTTAGCTGTTAAATGTCCCACTATGTTCACCAGCTAGTCAGTAACTGCTAAGCAGGTGTGCAGTGAGTTTATCAGAGCATTTTCACTGAAAGAATGCCTGCTGCAGCTGAAAACAAACGTTTTGGGCCATAAAAGCAAAACGATGAACAGAAAGATGCTAAAACGCTCCATAGAGCTGAAGAGAACTGCAGTGTCAGGTGATAATTCTGTGTGATTTATCACTGTGAGTGCCCCCCCACACACACACACACACACACACACACCACATTTCATACAAATATATTTATTAGTGCAGCTTTAAACTGTCAGTGCTGCACAGGACACCATGTGGCTCTTTCTCTCTGCTGCACTGAGCGACATTGGGCACAATTTCCATGTAAAGAGCTCTGAATGACATAGTCAGCTGGCCCTCATAGCTCATTTCAACCAATTATACAGATGGAAAGTGCCATTCAGGCTGTATCGCTACACGTTTCTTTTCTGTCTCTAGTCTCAAGCCGTGCCTCACATTAATCCCACACTCCACGTGGCAGCTGGATTGTTATCTGCTCTGTCATGGCAGCACAACATGAAAAAGGATTAGATCAGCTTCTCTCCTAAGACAACAGAAAGTCTCATAAAGTCAGCAGTGTGAAGTGCATCGGGTGTTATTGTGGAGGAAATGATGGCCAGAGAAGGGTTTCATCAGTGAGGGATTGTGTTATAAGAGCAGAGCATCCAGAGTCTTTACAGGAGTTAAAAAGTGCCAGCATTTGTCATTTTGAGAGGAAAAGTGTCACGTTGTAATGCTTTGGAAGCTTAAATCATTGATTCAACAAGGTGTCACAGCTTTGATTAATGGGTTACTCAATGGGACTACTGGGCACAGGCCTGGGTGTCACCTGAGCAGCTTCTGTTTGTGATTAACATCTTGTTGAAAATGTTATTGAATGATTACAAAGAGACACATATCAACTACAATGAGACACAAAACAACTACAGAGAGACACAAAACAATTACAATAAATATGCCAAAAAGAGACAAAAAATGACCACAAAGAGAAGAAAGTATCTCTGACAGTCTTCTACGTGTCCACGGGGCCTGTTGTCTCATAATCTGTCCAAGGCTGTAGCTCCCTTTTTAACTACAGTCGCTCAAAATAACATCATTCTGTCAGCTTACTTTACAGGATGTCGTTCTTCATGTCACCCAATCATAAACAATAAGGCTACAACAAACCTACGCTGCGACGACTCCCTCAGTAGTTCCTGACCCTATCCTCAGTCCCCTTGGCCACCCTTGACCACCAGCGAGGGGCAGCCATGATTCTTGCCACTTTGCTGGCTATGAATGATTGCTCACTAAACAGGAGGGCAAATGCCTTATTACCTCCCTGATGTATTTCAAGATTCATTTATTCACATAAATCATCGGCTGACAATGTTTTAAATCAGCGGGGACCTACTCACTCCGTTGGATGCCCTAAGTGAATATTTCATCAGGGCTGTGACTCTGCACTTCATAATGTATAAGTCTAAGTTAAAGTAGTCTGAACTATAGAGATAGAGGTCATAATACATTAATGCTTCAGACTTATTGGTTAACATCCCTCATGACCTTCTGCACCAGTGTCATGTGTAAATTTAATGGGATGTGATATGAAACCAGTATCATAATGTTTGAAAGACATTGCAACACGTGTGCAGGTTTTTTCTGCATATCATGCCCCATTACTGTGATTTTATACTGTACAAATCCTGGGGATGACCCCATATTTTTCTTCTTCTGGTACCAGTTTGCTCACTGCAACACCAGTATGGAGTTCTATTCAAAGAAGAACAACCCAAAATATATGCACTACAGCCGGTCCTTTGACTTTGTTGAACATTTGCAAGCGATGGTGTTTTTCCGGGTTGGTGAACGAGGCTGTCAATGAAGTGTAGTGTAGTTTTGTGCAAATCCCATCCAAACGGAAAATGTTTCGACCCTCGGGTACCAGTAAATAATCAATTTACCATCATAGAAAACAACAAAAAGTACCAAATTATTGAAACCAGAGAAACTTTGATTAATTGTTTCAGCTGTACTAATTATGCTTACTCTTCTTTTTGACTCACAAATCCTCCTCTTTGCCTGTGCACACACAAATGAAATGAAACATACTGCCAGAATAAATAAAAAGATGTGCAGAGAGGTTGGCTGGGGTTGCCCAAAATCATATTTTATTGAATGAAGCGTTTTATTTGGTTTGCCTCTGAGTCAGCAAAAAGCTCCCTACAGTAAGAAACATGGTTGGAATTTTTAGAAAATATTAAAAAAATGCTTTTTCTTACAACTTACAGTATATTTATCATACCAATCAATAGCAGAACAATACACACAGGGAAATGAGGGTAACAAGCACCTTTACATTTTGATGCTCTGTCTGTACAGTGGTTCAGTTACTAAACGCATGATTATTGTGGGATGTTAGCTAAATCCTGAGAGAACATAATGTCTCTTTTTTTGGATCAAAGTAATTTGGAAAATATGTGTTAGTTAATTGAGGGTTTATTTAAAGGACACCAAATGTTACAGAAGGTCGGATGAGCTTTTGCTTCTGTAGTTTCTGTGTTTCACTACTAAAGCAGGCTTTTCATTTATGTTGCTCTTCTGCTCTAGAGGTCACAGGAAATTGAACGAAAGGTCAGTTGTGTAGTCAGTGTAGTGGGACAGCGGATGGATGAAAAGGCCACGTAGGATTTGACCTTTACTGCTGAGCATCACCAGTTAGGGCGGGGAAAATGCAGAATGAACTCATTCAGCATTATTTCAGGTCTGTGCTGTTTGCTGTTTGTAGGAAAGAGAGACGAGAAAAGGAAAGAGCGTTAGGTAAAACATTAAACATTAACACTTAAAGTTTCTGTGCAGCTGCATCGTATCACTTATTACAGTACAGTGAAGTTGCAGCAAGTGATTTGCTGCACTTGAAGTATTTACAGCTAAAGTTATATCCAAGCATGCCTCCCTACAGTGTGTCTGGATAGGCAGTAGTTTGAAAACGCTTTTACACAATGAGTGATTGAGGGATTCATCTTCCCCTAATGGCGTGACGTGTAATATAACCTTGTTGTTGTTTATGAGATTCCCTTAAGGATCTTGTGGGGTAATTTGTAATGCACCTTCTAACCAGTTATATTTTATCGCCACTGTTGTTGATAGCTTATGGGCCCCTGTTTGAAAGAGCGAAACGGTAAAGAAAGACATAATGATGGTGAATTTATGTGATCATCATGCCATCAATCAAATCGCTCATGTATTTCTGCTGCAATGATCTGTTCATATACATGTCAACCATAATTCAGGATGTTTTTTTTGTTACTAAATTCATTATTTCTAAATTAAAAAAGCAATATAGCCTCATTTTTCATATTAGAAATTCTCTTATATCTTTTAAAGTGGTTGGATGAAGAAGAATGGGTCCTAAGGCTGCAAAACATGAGCATTATCAGCTGTTTAAAGAGATAGTTCACCCTAAAATCAAAAATACATATTTTCCCTCTTACCTGTAATCAGAATCAGGAAGGGCTTTATTGCCAAGTACGTTTTTGCACATACAAGGAATTTGTCATGGTGTTGTTGGTGCATGTCACACATTCAAATATAAGAAGGATAAAAAGAATATAAACAATATAAGTATAATCATATACAAACAGTATGTATTAATAACGATATTCTGATTCTGATTCTAAAGGGATAGTTCACCCTAAAATCAAAAATACATATTTTCCCTCTTACCTGTAATGCTATTTAGCAATCTAGATTGTTTTAGTGCGAGTTGCCCAGTGTTGGAGTTATCAGCCGCAGAGATGTCTGCCTTCTCTCCAATATAATGGAAGCAGATGGCACTCACACTCGGCTTGTGGTGCCCAAAGTGTCAAAAAACACATTTGAAAGTCAACAGCAATGTCTCTTTCCAGAAATCATAAACCAGTTACTCAAGATAATCTACAGACCTGCTTGTGAGCAGTTTCACGTAGCAACTTCATTCTTTCTACCGAGCTACACTCTCAAATCGTAGAGTTTGATTGTAATGACAGCTTTGTTCCCAAGAGTGTGACTGAACATCTTGATGGGTTTACATGCAGAGCCTTGATTAAATAGTGATCGCATTCCATGAAGGTTGTGGAGATGGAGTGAGGCATTAGTGGAGGCTTGTCTTCTTCGCCTTTCAGGCACAAACAGCGTATTGGCCAATGTTACCATAGCTACATTGAGGCATGTGTGTGGCATTATTTCTGAAGCAAACTTTGAGACATTAGTAGTATTTCTTTTCTCTGAATAGCTGTGGAACGTTTCTCTATTTTGCAGAACTAGCTGGGTAATCAAAGCATTGGACAGGTTATGAAAAGAATAAGGACAAAAAAAATTACATCAGCCGTTGAGAGATCAGGCAACCAGTGGACAGAAATCCAATTGTTCCTGCTCTTACAAACAAGGTTTTCCTTCTTCTTGCCTGTATAAATGGAGACAGCTGATAGCAGAGATCTATAATGTCATCTGGATTTTGAAGGAACATCAAAAGCAGATTCGTTTTAAGTCACATCACATATCTGTTGCTCAGCATGGGATCACTGCAAATTCTGGTGCTTTTGAGAATATTTCCTTTAAATATCTCTTCTGGATCAATAATTATTATTGAGAATTCCTGTCTTTGAATAGCAGCTGCCTCAGACCTCCCACTCCACCCACCACCACCGCTGGTCCGCTTAGAACTAGCCATGTCATTTAAAAGAAGTCAAGCTGATTTTTATTTGTGCTCAGAAATAACAAGATTGCAGATTATAAGAATTCTGCTGCTGCCATATAAAACGTTTACTGAGCTGAGAACTTGCTTACACTTTCATAGACATAGAAACATCGTAGTATCTGAAAAAGTGAGCTGAGCAGATTCTAACAATTTGTGATTTGTGTCTGCACGATTACAACTGAAGGCATTATTAGACTGACATGAAGGACTCTAACCCTAACTGTGTTTGTTGGGGTTCACCATACACAACACGTTTTAAATTGTAGCTGACCACCTTTTTAATATATGAACACTGTTAACACACTATCTGATTCAATCTGTTAGCTAACAATAGCTGATAGTGGCGAGCTAACAATATTAAAGTAACCTAGGAAATATGTTCTATGGAAAATGATTTCTTATGAGGGTTTGCTTAATTTTGTTGCCTGAGGATAAATAGATTCAAACTTCCAAATAAAATCCATCTTTTCTGTCTCACCATGGTATTCCTCAGCTCTGGGTCATCAATCTGTCATGCACATTTCAAAAGATTAACCACTTGACACAGGCTGTCTCCAACTTTTCTGAAAGAATTCTGTTTTTGGACCATGATTATGCTGCCACTTTTTGTGATGTCACAAATCATGCACATCTACCACTGAGATTTCATGACAGTACAGAGAAACCTTTAGCCCGTCAGCAGCTGGAAAAACTTCTGTATACAATCTGTATGCAGTCAAAAAAAACGAAAGAAGTAGCTCTAGCAAAAACACATTTTTGAGTGGAGGGGTCTTTGAGGCATTCCTCATGATATTCTGGGTTTTTGGCTTGTAAACCAAGAGTGTGATTGGTGCTGCCACTGTGATAGATACACTGACAATCATTGAGTTTGAAGGCAATTTCCTTGTGTCTTGATTAAATCAAGAGACGGATGTCCTGGTGGCTCGGTTGAGGATGCTATATATTCAGCCTATAGGACCTGTGTATGATTGCTGCCCTTTCTCGCCCTCACCTTTTACTTACTCTGTTTGCTCTGTACAATCAGTTAGTAGAATCCCTCGCCTCATTGCTCCAGGCTGAAGGGAGGGTGGGTTTCTTTGAATGATGGAGCCGAAACTCTCATTGAAACTCTGGCGTTAGTCCAATGTTTTGATGATGTTGATGAAAAGGCTGTCAGGCAGCCACGCGTAGACACAAATCTCTGCTGCTGTTCACCTCTTTACACCACAAGTATTGAGCATGCCTCAGGTACTCACCCTCACTTGGGACATTTAGCTGAGTAACTAAACTGTAAGTAAGCAAACTGGGATATTTGCCTCTGTTTTTCAAGCACATCCATCCATCCATCCAACTAAAGTCATTTGCAATGCATAACATGGTGATGTTGTGTCCAATAAGCAGTATTCCACCTGCTTCAAGTATCATTATATAATGATAATGTATAATTTACTGTATGCGTATGGTGTTGATTCAAGAAACATTTATATTGCAGTTAGGTTAATGGTTCAGGGTTATATAAAATGTACAGGAATAAAATGTACATGTGTGTCACCTAAATTTGTATAGTAGGACTAGTTATGCCTACAGTGCTTTACAGAGGCATTATACACAGAAGTCTTATTAATAGTTGTAATTATTTAGTTCCATATATATATTGATCCACTTATAGAATAAAATCAGACCTTTTGGATTAAAAGTGCACAAAGAAATGCACAAATATTACCACAAAGTAAAAGAAATCAGAAATGGTGATAATAACAGCTCAAAGTACAGGAGCTGAAACAAGAGCAGAATGTTATTATTTCTCACTATTTCAATTTCATATTCAGTTTGTCCCTCAGGCCACATGCCTCCTGGATACTGGTGGCCTTAGCCACAAGGGAGCCTGCATTTGCATTTTTTAATCCACAGGATTATCTGCATTGCTACATTTTCACATACACTCCACACATTTTCAATGCCTATAGTTTATGGATCAAACAATTTATAACATGTTCATTTGTAAGCTAACAAAGGTTACCTTTGTGAGTTGTTTCTCTTTCCAGGTTTTGTCTAAAGGTAACAGAATCCACCTGCCATAACCTCTACCACAATTTATCATTTTTATTTTAGAGATTATCTTTTGGAGGTTTTTAATTTAATAGACAGTGATAGTGATAGACAGGAAAGGACCACCAAATATGACAAAATTATACATGAGTACTCCACTGTATCTTCTGCGAGTTGGACTGTATGTGTTTCCATTCTTTGCATTGTTATTATTACATTATAATATGATTTCTAGCCATGCTATTGATGTGGCTCTAGAAGTCTGATAGTTGGTCGGCCCACCACGTTGGTCCAGACTGAAATATCATACCATAAAGTTTGGTACAGACATTCATGGTCCCCAGAGGATGAATGCTACTGACTTAGGTGATGCCCTGACTTTTCATGTAGTACCATCATCAGGTCAAAGTTTAAGTTGTCAAATACTTTAATTTATTACCAAATTACTGCAAAATCAGAATCAAATTTATTGCCAAAGTAAGTTTTCACTTGCAAGGAATTTGCCTTGGTTTGTTTAGTGCATACAATACAACATAAGGAAATAAACAATAAAGCAAAGTACTGCCACAGTCAAGAACATATACATATATATATATATAGATTAGAAATATCCCATTGAAAAATATGTAAAAGACACTATAACAAATATTTACAAATAAACTTAAGGAAAGGAAAGCTGTACTATTTTGTGCAGAGTGTGCAAAATGATTGATCCAAACCCCTTCCATCAGCCACAGCTGTAATAGTGCTAATTTTAGCAAATGTTAGCATGCTAACATCCTAAACTAGTCTTGTTACTATTAGTAACTACTAATGTGTAACAAGAGTAAGAGTCTACAGCCATGCTTTTGGCAACTGCCAAAACAGACGTGTTGAACGTGGCGCCCTGTAAATGTGGATGGATTTTGATTGACTGTCAGTCTCTATCGTGATTGACTGTCAGAGTCTCTATCGTTTATTAAATCACTCTCAAAGTGATCTCAACAACACTGTCATTGTTATAGTTGTGGTGTGGACGCCGCCATCCGCTTGAGTTAGAGCGATTTTTAAAACAATATATTTATAGTTATAGTTATCGTTCCAGGTATGGACGGCCCTTTAGGCTTAAAATAAGTCTTCATTATTGAGAACTATACTATAACTACAACTAGTTCATGTATGAATGTGTAGAACTTCTGGTGGGTCACTGATGACATCTTTTCAGGCACTTTCGGACTATTCCGGCTTTTTTGAGAGAGATTGTTGTGTCTGTGATGATTCACGGCCATGTTTTCTCTGTGACTTTGCGTTTCAGTGTTGTTGTGGGTGCTGCTGATGTTTGAGCCAGCTGGGTCGGGTTGTTGTTGCTGGAGATGGGGAGGTCAGACACATAGTTAGCTGCAGGGGTAAAAGAACAGCTGGGTGAACTGGGATACTGCCTGCAGCTAAAGAAAGGCCAGGCACCCCTCTGCCTACCGAGTGCACTTAGTATGTATGTGAGTGCACATGTGATCGTGCCACACTTAATGCATGAATATTTGTCTTCATTTGTACATGGTTAGGCACAGTTAACCTAATTTGCATGTAACCTCTGTTCTGTTCCTTGTGAATCATCAGTAACGTTGGTCTGACTTTGGGAATGAGATGACAGCCGCTGGTTAGAGTAAACCTCCTCCGCTACACATCAGGTAGTAGGTCTCCATTAGAAGCACTCGCTTTCCTGATTTAGCTGACATATCAACAGCAAAAGAGGAGAGTTGCAGGGAAATGGGGTTAAGTCAAATTTTGAAAAGAACATTTTAAGCACAGAAATAACAAAAAAGAGGTGTTCTACGGTAGTGAAACAATTTACTTGTTGTAACTGAGGGAGAGGGAGATTGTAAGCATTTAGTGATTGATTGAGATTTATCTTGCACTGGTCTCTTTGTAATTGTACGAGTACACACACTCACTTCTCTCAATTGGGCCAAGGATTGGGCTAACAATATGGGAAGAGTTGTGTGGAATGAAAGTCATCTATTTGTGCCCATCGATTAAACATTGTTCCCCACGGGTCTTTCAATCTGCAGATTTAATTAACAAGTTTCACAGGACCAACATGCAGCTGTGAGACTGGGAGTGGATTATGTAGTGAATAAAAAGCAGAACATTAAAGAAAGGGAAGGTGTGAGAGACAAAAGGGAATTGATATGAGAAATTGACGGGGCCATCGGCAACAGAAAAGAAAGGACACTATTAAAGAAGTGATAGATTGAAGTGTGAAAAAGAATGAGCACAAACGATTAAAGGAGTTTCAAATGCATTAGCACACATCAGTCATACACAATAAGGAATAAAGGAAAATGCTCAAGAAATATGCTTATTTGCTTTCTTGCCTAGAGTTTATGGATCAAACTAGTTATAATGTGTTCATTTCTAACAAAGGTTATCTTTGTGAATTGTTTCTCTTTCCAGGTTTTGTCTAAAGGTAACAGAATCCACCTGCCATAACCTCTACCACAATTTTATTTTAGAGATTATCTTCTGGAGCTTTTTATTTTAATAGACAGTGATATTGATAGACAGGAAAGGAGGGAGAGAGAGAGAGGGAATGACAAGCAGCAAAGGGCTGCCGGCCGCTGCTAAGGACTCAGCCTACATGGGGCGCACACTCTACCCGGTGTTTTTTGTAGGGATTAAACAATATTTATTAGTAAGCTAACAATGAAGCAACAGTCAACAGCCAGTTAGCTTAGCTTTGTATTAAGACGGAAAATGGGCGGAATCAGCTAGCCTGCTTAAAGTTAACATAATCCTGATGAGGTAAGAAAATATTTTTTTTTAACCTTTGTTAGCTCATTAATGAACACCAAAAATATCAGGTTGTGATAGAGGTGATGGTAGGCCCTGGTTTCCAGTCTTTATGCTAAGCTAAGATAACTGGCGGCTGGCTTTAGCTTCTTATTTAGCATACAGATATAAGAGTGGTATCGACCCTCTCATCTAAATCTTGACAAGAAAGCAAATAAGCAAATAATTCTTTTAAATCAAATATTGATTCCAACCACACGTAGACTGTGGGAGAAGTGTGCAGCTTCAGACCAGTCAATATTTCCCTGCAAGAGCAACCACCTGTGCATCATCACTGAACAATCAATACATGTGAGCCTGACACACATAAACAAAGCACGTGTGATGGCAAAGCAGAGTGAGCCTGTAATGGAACAATTAGGAAGGACCCAAGAGAATGCAAGAAGAAAGTAAGATGTGTGCGTGGTACCAGTTTAGTTACTACTACTACCTACTCTTAAGACTGTAGCTTGGCCCTTGACTCACATGTGCAGAGTATCTCACCCGGCAGAGAGAGGAAACACGGAGCAGGGGAAAATTTAAACTGCAAAGGGAGCAGGGTATAGCAGGGAGGTCTACCAGGAAACAGAGAGATAGGGTGTGTGTCTATGTCCTGATTAAGGTAACCGGTTTCATCCAGGTGCTTGTGAGGGTGTGATAAAAAAATGGAAGTAAACACAGACTCTTGAGGTGTAGTAAGCTTTCAAAATTAGCAGGACAGAGGAATGATTTTTCGTTGACCTTTCCAGGCTCTGGTGAAGTATTTTCTGTCAAAGCATCAGCAGCCTACGTAAAATGGACGACGAGCATGAGAACAAAGTATGTAATTAGTAGTCATTATAGCAGTTTAGGTCTAAATTTGGCGTAATTATACAATATTTAATGCTGCATGTGTATGTGTTTGACCCCTATAGAAAGAAAATATAATGACCAAGCCTTTACGTGACCACCTTCCTCTGTCTCTTTTGCTCTGTCTCACATGCAAGCACACCCTCAAGTGAATGCACATTTTTCTCATAAACTACTCACACGCAAGTCACTCTCAGTCGTCCCTGCCGAGATGGTAGGGAGGTGTTGCTTTAATTGCTCAACAGATTAACAGATTAAGGGGAGCCCAGGTGTTGACAGTCCAGAGTGAGAAAGGTATGACCATGCATTGAATGCATTACTTATGTATGCAACTCCTGATACCTTATTGAATGTGTGCCTCTATTTAAGGAGCACAATTCCCCCTCTGTTATATATATTCTAAGGCAGAGATGTTCACAAGTCATTTTTTGGAAGTCCAAGTCAAGTCTCAAGTCTTTGAGCTCGAGTCCAAGTCAAGTCTCAAGTCTTTGAGGGGCAAGTTCAAGTCAAGTTTCAAGTCTTTTGCCACGAGTCCAAGTCAAGTCTCAAGTCTCTGGCCATCTGATCTGTCCCTAACACTGTATTGTTAAATCTTATGAATTCAAAGCATGTCCTGTAGCTGCCATCCATACAGTACAGTATCAAAATCAGTTGTGGGATAACTTTATGGGGTCTACTTAACACATCCCTCTAGCCCTTGGACCTGGTGAAATATTAATCTAAGTCTGTCACATCTTATGGATACAACTATAAAGATACAATGTGCCTGTTCCCAGCATTAGCACAATACTTTGCGATGGTTAGCTTGTTACCTGTGGTGATATATGCTAAATGTAACGTCTCTTTCACTCAAAAAAAATCTAATGTCGAAGTGGAAATCAAGAGAATAGTGGCAGTGCCACACCAGTTAGGGAACAACATGCATCTCAGTGTCCGTCCAAATTACGCACAATAAGCAGTTTGAACTCACTGATCTAATGCAATTTAACTCAGTGAAACTGAGTCCAGCGCGAGGGAGATCCGACTCAGAGGAGGAGAGGTTAGTGAGGCCAGCGTATCCACGGCAGGTGACAGTGCGCACGGATCCGCTGCGCCACGCATGGATGAAATAATGAAATAGGACTACGGTAACAGAAATATGTGCAGAATTAAGACAGTCAAGACGGCCCAGTGTTTGGTTTACCGGGTACACCTTGTTCACTTAATAGCCCACAAATCATCCACGGGATCAATTACGCATCACATGAGTTTGCCCACCCGGCACAGCGTTTGTTCCTGGGGAGATAGATCCGTGCGTCCCGCGTCCTGTGCGCCATGGATGTCTGAGCCTCAGCAACTACTAACTATAAAGATACAATGTGCCAGTTCCCAGCATTAGCACAAAACTTTGCGATGGTTAGCTTGTTACCTGTGATGATATATGCTAAATATAACGTTTCACTTTCTTAGCGTGTGAGTGACTGACCTGCCTGGGTGCGTTTTGAGATGCCTGATGAAGTTCGACGTTGTTGATCCGGCATAATTTATCTTGGTGCCACACACCTTGCATATAGCTGTTGGCTTACTGCCTCTGTTTACCAAGTTATTGAAAGCAAAACTAATGACAAAAGGCACAACTCCGGGAGGACTTGGTGTCGCCATCGTCAATGCATTTTTATGTGTGAGTGTGCGCACATAAGGCATAACGCATGCGTTACGTTGCACATTATGGCAAAGGGCAGGTGACATGCAGCGCGTCATACATTTCCCCAATGTATCTGCGCCAATAAAAGAAACTAGAAATACATAAATACATTTAGATTTAAAAAGCTATAATTGCATGAAAACATGTTGTTGACGAGTCTCGAAGCTCGAGTCTGAAGTCTTTTGGGTCGAGTCGCAAGTCAAGTCTGAAGTCTTTTGGGTCGAGTCCGAGTCAAGTCTGAAGTCAGCTGTTTGTGCGACTTAAGTCCGACTTGTGTCCGAGTCTCAGACTCGAGTCCCCATCTCTGTTCTAAGGATATAACATTATATACAATTTCCTCCAGAATTAAATTTCTCAGGGGAAATACCGGAGCTTGTGTATTGAGGGAGATGAACCTGTAATTTTTTAGGGCAGCAGCGTTTGCCCTTTAACCTTTTCCACAGGAGAGAATCCAAAGGCCCTGACACACCAAGGAGACCGTCGGCCGTCTGTCCAAGTTGGGCCGACGGTGAGCGACCGTCGCCGTTGTTTGTGTAGTGTGTCCCGCACCGTTGCCACACGTCGGCCTTCGTCTGCCTTTTTCGGTGTTCAGCTTGAAAACGAGAGTGAGGAAAGAAAACAAACGACATTGAGAGGCACACACAACACATTTTTCCATCTCATCTGATCAATCCAATAGACATCAGAGCTGTCAAAAATGGTAAAAAATGACGTTTAAATGTTCCTTCTAAAAAACACAGGTTTGAACGATTGGAATAACTATTTCTGCACATTATGGCCCTAAGATGGCAAACATACAACAAGATATACATAGCTACTTGTGTTGGTATATTTATTCCAACAATAACATGTCTTTTAAAAGATCTCTACATACATTTCGAGATCTCTACATATATACAAAATAAACTAACGTTAATTAAATTAATATCCTTTACCATGATATTTAATATAAAGACCGTAATAGACCTCTCTCTCTATGCACCGCTAAACAATTAGCTCCCTAGCAAGCAGGCTAGCTTACTAGCCAGCCTCTACACGCTCTTGTCACATCCATAACAGTCTATGGTCACATTGTAGGAAAGCACATTGCTATCGCCAGATGAGTGACAATTTAGTTTGGCTAATTTTTTGTAACCAGTGTATTATGAGGGCATGTTGGGTGGGGGAAATTAGCATACTAACGTTAGCTAACAAGCCAGCCGTACAGCCACTCTGCTCCCACTATAGGGGGACTTCTTTGCCAACATATTTGATAGAGAAAGAAAAGCCTCATTCTATGCATTGATTTTTAATTCACTTTGAAAAGTCTTTTGAAACGTCCCTTTTCCCCTCTTACAAACTGCATCACTAACAATCTAAAACAAATTTTATCTAATCATGTTAAATAGTTAGGCCTACCTCAAATCCTCAGTGCTTATGAATGTTAGTCACGAAACTCACAGAACATTCTCCTCTTGAGGCTTCCATTCTCCCTTCCTCCTCTTGTTAACTCCTTATCACAGGAGTGAGATAAATACAGCTGGAATACATAAAGCAAATGTGAAAGGTTCACATCTTTCAAGGAGTTGTTTGCAAAAGAGTGTACAGGCATTGCGCATACAGGAGCATGTAGAGATTTGCATGCTCTCAGAGAGTGCCCAGAGTCAGCTGCTGAAGATTAAACATAAAGTCCAGTCATGTTTGGTTTTAACACTCAAACGATGATAAGTGAACACAGGATTCTGTCGCCTTATATATATATATGGCAGCTGCAACTAAGCTGGTAAGTGGGATTGGCCATTAATCGTAATTAATCATAGGTGGTTTGATCCCTGTCTCCATCTGTTCACATTTTGTCTTCAAGGACGACATGGAGCCCAAAACTGTCCCAAATGTATGTGTATGGGAAGCATGGAAGTTGTTTTGGACAAAAGTCTATTCAATTTCTGCCAAGAAATGAAAAAAGTAATATTTTTGAGATATTAAATTAAAAGTATGAGGTACTAATTCAAATGGATGAAATAGCAAATCAAAATCGTGAAATTTTAAATAAAAACTTGATTTTGTATCTCATAATTTTGACTTCCATCAAGTGTAAGATTTAGAAGGACTAAATGATGGGTAGCCCTTAAAGCTGTATCGGGACTCAATATACAGTGGGGCAAAAAAGTATTTAGTCAGCCACCAATTGTGCAAGTTCTCCCACTTAAAAAGATGAGAGAGGCCTGTAATTTTCATCATAGGTACACTTCAACTATGAGAGACGAAATGAGAAAAAGAAATCCAGAAAATCACATTGTAGGATTTTTAATGAATTTATTTGCAAATTATGGTGGAAAATAAGTATTTGGTCAATAACAAAAGTTCATCTCAATACTTTGTTATATACCCTTTGTTGGCAATGACAGAGGTCAAACGTTTTCTGTAAGTCTTCACAAGGTTTTTATACACTGTTGCTGGTATTTTGACCCATTCCTCCATGCAGATCTACTCTAGAGCAGTGATGGTTTGGGGCTGTCGCTGGGCAACACGGACTTTCAACTCCCTCCAAAGATTTTCTATGGCATATGGCTAGGCCACTCCAGGACCTTGAAATGTTTCTTACGAAGCCACTCCTTCGTTGCCCGGGCGGTGTGTTTGGGATCATTGTCATGCTGAAAGACCCAGCCACGTTTCATCTTCAATGCCCTTGCTGATGGAAGGAGGTTTTCACTCAAAATCTCACGATACATGGCCCCATTCATTCTTTCCTTTACACGGATCAGTCGTCCTGGTCCCTTTGCAGAAAAACAGCCCCAAAGCATGATGTTTCCACCCCCATGCTTCACAGTAGGTATGGTGTTCTTTGGATGCAACTCAGCATTCTTTCCCCTCCAAACATGACGAGTTGAGTTTTTACCAAAAAGTTCTATTTTGATTTCATCTGACCATATGACATTCTCCCAATCCTCTTCTGGATCATCCAAATGCTCTCTAGCAAACTCCAGACGGGCCTGGATATGTACTGGCTTAAGCAGGGCGACACGTCTGGCACTGCAGGATTTGAGTCCCTGGCGGCGTAGTGTGTTACTGATGGTAGCCTTTGTTACTTTGGTCCCAGCTCTCTGCAGGTCATTCACTAGGTCCCCCTGTGTGGTTCTGGGATTTTTGCTCACCGTTCTTGTGATCATTTTGGCCCCCACGGGGTGAGATCTTGCGTGGAGCCCCAGATCGAGGGAGATTATTAGTGGTCTTGTATGTCTTCCATTTTCTTATAATTTCTCCCACAGTTGATTTCTTCACACCAAGCTGCTTACCTATTGCAGATTCAGTCTTCCCAGCCTGGTGCAGGTCTACAATTTTGTTTCTGGTGTCCTTTGACAGCTTTTTGGTCTTGGCCATAGTGGAGTTTGGAGTGTGACTGTTTGAGGTTGTGGACAGGTGTCTTTTATACTGATAACAAGTTCAAACAAGTGCCATCAATACAGGTAACGAGTGGAGGACAGAGGAGCCTCTTAAAGAAGAAGTTACAGGTCTGTGAGAGCCAGAAATCTTGCTTGTTTGTAGGTGACCAAATACTTATTTTCCCGAGGAATTTGCAAATAACTTCATTAAAAATCCTACAATGTGATTTTCTGGATTTTGTTTTTCTCATTTTGTCTCTCATAGTTGAAGTGTACCTATGATGAAAATTACAGGCCTCTCTCATCTTTTTAAGTGGGAGAACTTGCACAATTGGTGGCTGACTAAATACTTTTTTGCCCCACTGTAACAGTAAAACGACAAATCAGTCAGTCACATTAGCACAAGCTAGCGTTAGCAGGCTACATTCCAAAGGCTCACGGGTTAGCATTAGCGGCTTAGCATTAGCTATCAGTATTAGCAGTGGTGTGAATACGGTTTTAAGTCTACCACCTTGTGGGGATTCAGTACAGCAACACACATTTGATTCGCTTCATTGGGGGGAATTGGGCTCTTGACCTCAGTATTTCTGAATTCCTGATTACGGCATGGTATTAATATGTTGATTTGACAATAAAGATGTTTCTTATTTGTTTTCTGGTTTATACTGTGGCTCTTGTAGCATCCTGCAACATAGCAGCTGAATGAATTTTAAATAATTTTATTCACAAACCCAATGATGAAAATGTGACTAAAAGCATTAAAAAAGGTGTGTTGATGTAGTTTTTTTTTTTTTTTTAGTTTAGTTTTCTTCTGCTTTTTGTATCATTTTGAGTTATAATGATGTTGGTAAAAATATCCCTCAACACTGGCATGGTAAAGTACTGGAGTGGAAAAGTATCATGATTATGCTAAATAAAATCTAGACTTGGTGAACCTTTACGCACGCACACGCACACGCACACACACACACGCACACGCACACACACACACACACACACACACACACACACACACACACACATTGACGTAATTCATTCCCTAGAGACTTATCCTTACCTTAACCATAATCACAACATGACTAACCATTACCTTAACCTAATCTTAACCTAAAACCAAGTCTTAATCCTAAAGTGTTATGGTAAAAGGAATAGTTCAACATTTTGGGAAATACGAAAAGGTTTTCCTACTCCTCCATGCTGCAAACATTGCGTTAATGCAGTCTAATGATCACATTATATCCAGTTTCTTTAATCTGTATAAAAACCAAAGTCTCTGCTGGTTGCTTGGCAACCTCACATTTCCCCCCCCCCAAATTTTGTTTGTTTTTTTGTACGGATTAAGCAAACAAAACACTTAATGAGTGAGCTTTTGGGGTGCTGGTATGTAGATTTTGTTTTTGTTAGACAGTGCCAGGCTAGCTGTTTTCCTCCTGTTTCCAGTCTTACAGTAATGTGCAGGACCTAATGCCATAGAAAGTTTGACGGACCTATTTCAGTGTTTTGTTAATTTTGTTTCTTTAAGCAATGCTGACAGACTGCTGCTTTGAACTTTATCTACAGTAAAGTATGTGCAGTAAAATTGCTAGAACTCATTTCCCACCACCATTTCATTCTCACACATGACCCCTTAACCTCAAAATGACATCAAATTAACAGTAAAGGCAGCATGTGTATAAACGTCAGGGAGTGTCAGAGAGGGGGAGGATGATTATCAGGTGGCTTTGACAAACTAGTGGGAGGAAAAAAAGTGGGAGGCTTTGGTGTCTGTAATCAACATCTTTATCCATCATCATTAGCCGCTGCTAAAGTCTGCAAGTGCCCATAACATCTGTTCATCCACACACAGAAATGCACAAAGCCTCTCATATTCATGAAGAAAAAGGAAAGAAGCAGAAAAAGAGACACTTTTAGTCATTGAGTTATTTTTGCCCTGTGTGTTTTGTCTCCTCAGTCACATATTGTACATGCAAAGCAGGTCTAAGGGATTAAACAATATGCAGCCATCACTCACGCAAGCATCCTGTTCCTTCTGAGACCTGCTGATAAACAGCAGCTAAAAGAACTGCAACTTTGCAGAGCTCGATCAAAAATACCCGGAGGCTAGCTGCAGGTGAAGCATTTGATAATTTAATTTTGATAATGTCAGGTAACCATCCTACATTATTAATTTAATATGAAGTAGGCCTATTTTATTAGAAGCATTTTCTTTAAGTTGAAGTAGGCCAATAACTCATTAATAACAAATGCTTCAATCAATAATAATTATTACATATACTATGACTTTTTTCATATTTTTTCGACATACTACTATGCCATGACTTTTTTTAATAATTTTTTTCGACATAGTATACTGTGGCATGTCAAAAAAGTGTAAAAAGTCATGGTCTAGTATGTAGAAAATAAGTCATAGTCACTATAGACATACTATAACATGACTTTTTTCCGACATACTATACCATGACTTTTTTTCAGACTTACTATACTATGCTTTTTTTGACTTTTTTTTGACAAATTGTACTATGACTTTTTTCAACATACCATACTATGACTATTTTCGACATACTATACTATGACTTTTTTTCCGACCTACTATACTATGACTTTTTATGACTTCTTTCGATATACTGTACTATGACTTTTTTCGACATACTATTATATACTATGAATTTATTTTCAACATAGTATACTATGACTCTTTTTGACATACTATACTATGACTTTTTTTGACATATTGTACTATGACTTTATTCATGTTTTTACGACATACTATACTATGACTTTTTTCATGTTTTTACGACATACTATGACTTTTTTTCGACGTTTTTCAACATACTATACTATGACTTTTTTTTCGATGTTTTTTGACATACTATACTATAACTCTTTTTGGACATACTATATTATGACTTTTTCCGACTTTTTTCGGCATACTATACCATGACTTTTTTTTTACGTTTTTCGACGTACTATACTATGACTTTTTTCGACATACTATACTGTGACTTTTTTACGACATACTATAACTATGACCTTTTTCGACATAGTAATCAATTACTTTTTTGACTTTTTTCAACATACTATACTATAACTGTTTTTGAGACTTTTTTCAACATGCTATACTATGTCTTTTTTAAACATGTTATACTATGTCTTTTTTAAACATATTTTTCGAAATACTATACGACTTTTATTTGACATACTAAACTATGACTTTTTTTCGACTTTTTCGACATATTATACGATGACTTTTTCATGTTTTTACGACATACTATAAACTGACTTTTTTTCAACTTTTTTGACATAGTATACTATAACTTTTTTTCAACTTTTTTGTGGTGTACAGTATGACGAAAAAGGCGTAGTATATTATGTCTAAAAAAGTCGAAAAAAAGTCAAAGTGGAAAATATTTGGAAAAAAAGTCATAGTATAGTATATCGAAAAGAGTCGAAAAAAAAGTCATATAATAGTATGTCCATAAAGATAAAAAAAAAAGTCATTGTATAGTTTTTCCCAAAAAGTTGAAAAAAAAGTCGTAGTATAGTAAGTCGAAAAAAGTCATAATCTAGCATGTCGGAAAAAAAGTCATAGTATAGTATGTCGAAAAAAGTCATAGTATGTCGAAATAAAGTCATAGTATAGCATGTTGAATAAAAGTTGTAAAAAAGTCATAGTATAGTATGTCGAAAAAAGTCATAGTATGTCGAAATAAAGTCATAGTATAGCATGTTGAATAAAAGTTGTAAAAAAGTCATAGTACAGTATGTCGAAAAAAGTCGGAAAAGTTATAATATAGTATGTCCAAAAAAAGTCATAGTATAGTATTTCGAAAAACATCGAAAAAGTCAGTACAGTTTGTCATAAAAAATGCATAATTTATTGTCTGGTGTCCGAGGCTGTCATACAAGGTGCCACCAGCTCATCACATAAACTTTCACACACCGATGGCACAACATCCGGAGCAATTCGGGTTCAGTGTCTCTTCTACATTGGACTGCAGGGCCAGGGATCGAATCACTGACCTTTGAATTGGTAGATGACCGCTCTAACACATAAGCCACAGCCGTCTTAGAACAGCATGTCAAAAAAAATAGTATAGTATAGTATGTAATAACTATGTCATAGTATAGTACATAGTCATAGTATTCATACAAATGTCATAATAATTCCCACATTATATTTCCCACATTTATCAGATTCATTCAACATAATTCTGCTCCATATAATTTCCCCAGTCCCGCCCCCCCCACAATGCCACCCTCACCGGGCTAGAATAGAATGAAATTCTAAAAAAAAAAGATATTCATGGTCCTCGGAAGATAAATTAGATAGAGAAGCATGAAAATCTAACCAGTAAAAAAATAGCTGACCTTTGACCTAAAAATTAGTAAAAAATATATAGTATGCCTTTTGTTATACGAGCAATGAAACTTGTGTGTTTCAAACTGGATCGATCTGACTTAGTTGAGAGTTAATATCAAAAGTATAGACTACAAGAAAATTATTTGCATTAGATGCATGGGGCTTTAGGATGGAATGCACACAGAGCACAGCATGTGTATGCGGGGGTTCCAACAAACCAGCAGGGGTGCAGCGATAAGGACTTTGAACACTGTCAGTACCCAACACTGAAGCTGAGCCTCTATAAGCCGCTGGTGGGCAAGAACATTGTCTTTGCACCTATGTGCCTGATGCGTATTTAAAAAAAAGATAATTTCAAACAAGCTACTTTGACGTTTAACGCTTTATTTTTCTGGTGTGTAATTTCCTATTGATTTCATATTGTTTCCTGGAAAGCACCATGTTACTAATGATAAGGAAAATAGGGACTTCCTTGAGTCAAAATACCATTAGATACAAATGAATATTCAATCATTATGTTAAACATAATTCTACATATGTGGAATTGTGTGCTTGCCTGTAGACAAACTTCATATTTATGTTCAGCTGACCTGCTGTGCACTGACTCACTGATTGTCTCTAGATTGTGCAAGAAATTAATTGGAATTATCTTCCTTATAATTACTTGATAAAACACGATGCAGTGCCACAATCAACTTATTTTGGAAACAAATATTCTCACTATACTATCACAATAAGCCACACAATTTTAGACACTCAATAAGCTCTCCATGTGCTTTCATCACCTTCAGGATAAAATCAACTTTCACACAAGATGGCTTTCAATGTAAAAAGCTGATTGCCATGAAATTGGATAAGCACATACAGTATATTCTCCCAAATTGATAAACTCTTTTGTTTTTAATGACCCTGTCATTTGTCCTCTAGCAGCATCCACATAACACGTTTTAGCCTCACTACTGATAAAGATGCAAAGCAATATCATTAGTATGTCCTTAGAGCTGCTTCCTGGCCTTTGGGGTTTTGGCTCATATGCAGTTCATTTACAGTAAGATGATTTTATTATTGTCTCAGACTCTAAATAATCTCTAATATATGTGCACAGCTGTGCATTATTTACATACTTAAATGGATCTTTAATTAAATTAATTCACATTCAAATTAAATTAAAGAACAGAAGAGCAAACACCATGGCATCTCATCCTCAGTTTATGTCCTGATTACACTATTAAGTGTCTACATCTTAATAAATATTAATTTCAGTTGCAAATGGATTTTTTCTAGAGAAGGAAAACATAAATTAACACTACGGGTTAGTAGCGTTAGGATGATCCTAAACTGGAGGTTCCACTCATATCACAGTGTACACCCATGAATAAAGTCACACACACATACATGTGGTGCATCATCACCATAAATAGTCTCAATGGAACAAGGCCGAGTCGACGCAATGGCAGTGTCAGGGGAGCAGGTGTTTATGCCTCTCAGAGAAATAAGACAGCTTAAATTGTAGACTGAAAAAGGCTGACCCCCCCCCCTTTCCTTCCCTTGTGCCGCTAGCCTCAATCCATCTCCCTTTTCCCCCGAAGATATCTTTGATTTTTGTTCTTTTACTTAAATTCTTTTCTTTTTGGCTTTACTCCTTCCCACTCCGCTCTCCCTTCATCCTCTGTCTCATATTGTGTTTTTTATCCTCCTTCGGTGTCAGTGTTGCTTCTTTTTTCAGTGTCTAAATCTCAGAAAATGCTCTCCACTCAGCTTTGTTCCTCTTGTGTTCCTCCCAGAAAGCTCACAAACGCTTTAATTCATCAGTATATCATGGTGTCTCCCATCATCAGCAACATTCATATACATGCATACATTTGTAATAATCTGTGTATAAATAGCCTGGAAAACATTTAATCATTTCTTTTATTTACAACGCACTGCAGTAAATGTTGTGTCTATGACAGACCTGCCCACCACACGGTTTATAATCCTGCTCGATTTGTTAGGATCACAAAGCTCCTCTGTTATCAGCGCTTCAGAATAGCCAGCAGGCAACTCTAAATCACAGGGAGGTTCGCCAATAAACAGACACTGTGCATTACATAAAAATCTCACATTTCTTTTAATTATAATGAATCCACACTGAGCACAATGCTTCCACATCAATATATATATATATATGACAATCTTTAAAATGATGTGAGGCTTGGCAGGGACCAATATGATCCTTCTTGCACAATTCAAGTGAATGCCCTTGAAATTTGATGTGTGCATGCACTGGAGAGTAACTGATGGTGATGAAGTAAGGGGTGAGTGGGGATATGAGTAACATCAGTTAATCCACACAGTGCGGTGGCAGCGGGCCTCAGGACAAAGTGGCCCGGAGCTCTCAATTTATCAGCCTCAAAACTTCATCTTGAGTCCAAAGAGCTTCCAAACTTACATCAATTGGAAAGTACTGTGCCAAAGTGCAGCATTCATACTGTACAAGACATATTCAACAAGAAAGTCCAACACCTTGTGCTATCAATAAGACTGTATGCATGTGAAAATGTAGGTAGAAGTCTTATTTGAGAAGTAATATTGTTTAAATGGCGTCTCCCAGCCCTGTTGAGAAAGAAAATCCCCTTTTGTTTGTATTTATTGCATACCACAGCGTCTGTTGTTTTTCATGCTGCTACTGTGTAATTCCTGTAGAACAGGTTTGCTTATATGAATCATGAACAGCGTACATCTGTGGTCACCGTTTACCAAATGCACCACGCTTGAGCTGGCGCACAAGTGCACAGCCTAATCTCCATTTGAATTTCCTGGTGCGCTGTCCTCCTCAGCAGCTCAGGATCTTGATGAAGGCCCGTCTGAACTCGATGTTAAAGGTGGTGTAGATAATAGGGTTGAGGGCACTGTTGACATAACCCAGCCAGGTGAAAGCACTGTAAAGCCCAGGAGGCAGGTAGCATGTCCTGCAGTGGGTGTTCAGAATGTGAGTCACAAAGAAAGGCAGCCAGCAGATGAGAAACACCCCTGGAGCAGCCAGAGAGCAGAGAGGTATGAAGAGAGGACGAAACAAAAAACATAAGAGCAGATTTGTAAGAAACAGTGTGTTTGTCTGCTGTAACATGAGCTGCATAAGCTAGCTACCAACAGTAGTAATCAGTCGTTACTTCAAAAGTTAGCTAATAATAATTAATGTAGTCATTAGCTAACTACATTAATGATTATGCAGGGTTACGGGTGATAATGAGTTTATAGTAACAATTGAAAAAGTTAGCATGCTGAGCTAACTATCTTACTACCTACAGTAATTGTGGGTTACTTTTAAAACTAACAGTTAGCCAATAATGCATAATAATTTATGTAGGCCTAGACATTAGCCAACTACATTAATCATTTTGTGGGATTGGTTTTGAGATTTGAGGTTATGCTTGAACATTCCCTAAAATGCAACTGTAAAACTAAAACAAATTGTCTAACTACAGCTGATAAACTTCTTCTAGCGACGGTTATTTCATCCAACAAATTCTGCAGTTGCTGCTATAGTTGACCTGCCTTTGTTGACTTTTGTGTAAAATCAAATACCCATTGCTTCAAACATTACTATGAATTTCAAATTGTAAATCTGCTGCTCGTTGAAAACTGCCTGTGTGCCAGAATGAAACGCTTGACAGGCTTAGCAAGGGGTCAATTAAAACACTTTTGGTTCCCAATTAACCTTTATGTGGTAGTCATACTCAAGTCTTGAAGTCACTTAATATGCCCAGCAGCAGCCAACAGGACATAGTTTATCATGTATAAACAACTATAAATGCAGAAGCATACTAAACACTCATTAAAGTCAAGCACTATAATTGGGGTCACAACATCAGAGCAAAGCACTAGTCAGTTGGGTGAAAAGCAGGTGGGAAGTGGGCGGGACTGAGATGTGTGCCACAGTTTTTCACTGACACCAGTGTAACGTAATGAGACACCTCTGATTACATTTTTGTCAGTGAGATCTATGCTGTGCCAGAGCTAACTTGAACGGGCTTATAGCAACCTGGCTGATAACTGAAGCGTGTGGAAGCTGTGTCAGGAGCTAGAGCGTGTGTCTGGACACACACTGTGAACCCGAAGCCAGCCAGACATTTTTAACATTTCAACTTGATTTATTGTGGCGCTGCAAAATAGGAAAATGTGCTGGTGTTACCATCGCCAGGCGAGAGATCAGTACAGGTGACCGGGTACATATGGCAATCAGGAAAATGTCAAAGGAGTTGAAACAGAATAAACAACTATCTATGTTAAGTGTTACCATGACATTAACATTTTCTTTCCTCAGCTACTTAAGACAATCTCTACTCACCAAGCACAATGGCCAGCATCTGAGTGGCCTTTTTCTCCCGTGCGTGCATGCTCCTGAATCGTGAGCTGTTAATGTGAGAAAGCGCCATCGATTGCAGTGACGTGTGTGTTCGTCCATTTGACAGATCCTTCACCTCGCAGCTCATCCTGACAGGAGCCCGTTCACTCTGGTTGTTCTCCTCCGCCTCCTCCTTCCCTCGCTCCTGCTCCAGATCCAGCTCGGTGCGGCCGCAGGAGGCATGGCTGATGCTGCAGCAGTTCTGCATGTCCACCGGGGGCAGCACAGAGTTCTCCACAGGTCCTGTCTTTGGGCGTTTGCGCCACAGGCAAACTGACAACAGGTTTGGCTTGGAGGGACCTGAAGGCTCTACACTCTGTTGTCGGGACAAATGACACACAATAACAAGATCAGCACACATGTAATCATATTAGTTTTACTATAGGCTATGGTATGTCATTAAAGCTGCACTAATTCATATTTTTATATAAACAATAGATCAAATGACTATATGTTATATCAAAGGTGTTGGTTGTAGGGACCAACCTAACTCTGTAGTTCCCCTCAGTTCTACGGAGTGTTTTGGCGTCTTTCAGGTCATTGTTTGGGTTTTTTGGCCTGCAGCTTTAATGTTTTGGTTCACTTTCACAAATGGCAGACAAAGTTAGCAGCTATCTGGGGAACGTAGTGGAGCATTTAGCTGTCTGAAGAGCTGGATATTTTTCTTGGGAGTTAGGGAAAACCAAAACAGAGCTAAAAGGACTGAATATTGGACCTTTGTTAGGTGCCAAGAAACACAGGTCTAAATGCTGCTCAGTGTAATTGTTTACTAATTACTTAATTCGGTGATAATGAGTCAATGTTGTGTTTTCAGCTAGTTCTGCTGTCTCCAATTGCAAAAGAAAAACAAAAAATATTGCAGCTTTAACGTTTCAATTTAAAGATATCACAGTTCATTGCTCTGCCTTCCTTCTTATCTTCTCTTTTTGTATTGAAAGATTACCGTCATCTTATCCAGCCTTGACCTCATGTGGAAAATATTAGAAGCTGAGTGCTACTCCCCTGGCCAACACAGTGGGGAGCATGACTTAGAAAGTTGGACGTTATGGCCAATACATCTCAGAAGTGCTGTTCAGACAGACTGAAAAAGGTGGAAAAGCTCCTCCTGCACCTCTTCTCCTTTTTTAAGTTTTTAAATCACAGATGCAAAGTTAGTATTCAGCATATATCAGTGTGACTGCAATATCTGGTAAATACAATATTAAATTTTTTATAGCCTTGTACCAGCAATTACTTACACTTTCTAAAACATTGCAAATTCAGCAACTACAGCTCCAATGAGCTTTTCCCCCTTGGAGCAATAACAAGCATCATTAACTAGATTTAGGAATTGTGTAATGTATATTTCTAGTATAGCCAGAAACGTCTTGGCTATTTTACTTCGTCTTCTTTTACTAACACACTCATCTCTTTACACATTTTCCTTTAGGTGAAAATTATAGATTGTTATTCCCTCTGCCTTAGCAGTCTGTGGATTATGCAGGTGCTATAGTTTTTTTTTGCAGTGAGCCACCCACAGACTTTGTTCAGCTGACAAGTGACCAGGTGATGAAAGCCACGCTTCAGAATCACAATTTTCAGCTCCTTCTCAGACTCCTGGGCTGCGACCACACAGCGGAACAAAAATAACTCAAGTGTGCATGAATATACACGCTGACAGACTCCCATGAAAAGCTAAAAACAGAACCTCCTTGCTTGCCACCATGTCACAATACGCCAACACAGTCAATATGAGAGTTAGTCAGGCATTACTGTGCTGCATTCAGCTAAACTAAAGCACTGAAAAAAATCTATTCAAGAATTTCACAGTTGTGTTGGATCTCTAGTTTAAAATAGCACCCACCACTTTAATCCTTATAGGTGACAGGTCTTGCTTTGCCTTGGGAGTCTCCTCTTGTAGACAGGTCTCCTAGGTTATGAGAGGGATAGAAAAATGTTCAGAGAAATGCTGCCCCTACCCCATCAATATACACATACATAAACTCTCTGCCATTCATTTGGAAAGTCATTGATTCATCTCTACAGTATGCATCTCAGTGTCTCCCAATGCAGACATGTATACCGATTCACATCTGTCATGTTTTCAGTCGCTTTCACTCCTGAACCAAACGCTGTGCGACTCAATTAAAGCTCACAGAAGAAAACAAGCCTCCTTCTTCATATCAGTATCCTCATATCCTACCCTATTATGTTATTTCAAAACATGTTGCCATTATACCAATCTCAGCCTCTCCTTCAGCTCCAGGACTTGGATATTATCTATATATCTATCTATCTGTCTGTCTGTCTGTCTGTCTGTCTGTCTGTCTGTCTATCTCTTTATACAAGATAAATAAGAGGGACAGAGAAGACTCCTCCAAATTAAATTGACTATATTTAGCGTGACAAGCCATTTTAATTAAGAACAACTTCATTTTGACAGTGACAGTCGTGTCAGCTGCTTATGAACCAAACTATAAATCTTTTCTACATTTCATCTTTGACCATCAGAGAGGCCAATTGCACTCAGCCTACATTTACATTTTACAAAATGATATGGCTTTTTTCTCCTATTAGAGGAACACAATATTCCTGAGATTATTCTGACATCTCCTCCAAACTCTTTTACCTGCAAATGACTTATAGGAAATTATGCAAATGAGAAAACCGGCTTTTACTTTGGCAATTTTGCAGAGTTTCTCAGACTCTCTCATGCTATAATGGAGCCAGTTATCAGGCTTTGGGGGAGGTTTTGCTAGTGAGGTATAACAGAAAAGGAGTAATATAAAGGTAAATTGTAACTTGCAAGTCATTATGGGAATATATAAATTGGGGGGATGTGAATGAGGGAGAGAGCCTGCATTTACATGAGAAATATAAAGCCGCAGAGAAAAACGTGTATCTACAAAGAGTCAGTTTATTAGGAGCTAAACAAATAGCAGCATTATTCTGAGCTTGGCCACCATGAATTAACTGTATACAATCAGATCTAAAGGGTTTTATAATGGTGGATAATAGTATTTTTCTCTGTATAATTCAGATGCCACGTTCTAATAAGACACCCTTTATAAAGGATTAATAAGTTGTAACTAATGCCTGTATAAATGGTTAATAAAGCCTTTACTAATGTTAACAAGTTAAATAAATGATAATAAAACATAAAGTCTGCATCATGAATGTCATATAACATCAAATATCACATAAAATGCAATCATATAAGTCTTCAGTTAAAAAATGTTGTAAGTCATAAATAAACGATAATAAACCATTATGTGTGCCATAATTCAAAGTACCATAATTCAGCAAAAGTGAAAACACTAACAAAGATAATGGTCTCACCACAGACGGCAGAGTTGAGCCTGGCTGCACCTTTCCGCTGGCCTGGCCGAAGGTGATCCTCTTCCGCCTCATCCTGAGGAAGACGTAGATGCGGATGTAGACCAGCAGAGTGACAATAAACGGCAGGTAGAAGGACACCACCGAGGAGTAGATCACAAAGTCGGGGTTGGAGATGGAGCACACCATGGGGTCATCTGAGTAAAAAATAAGAGAATAGGCGTAATTTATAGCCGACCTCTGAGCCCAGTGCTGATGCTCTCCACCTGTAAAATGACCTTGATGGCTTGTCCTCGTTCATATTCGCCATACATACTTAATCATACAGCGATGATTGTGAGGTGGAGGCATGATTGATTTGACTGTAATTGCGCTATTATTTCAGAATAAGAAACCATTTGACATCATGACAATAATAATATTGTACAGTATATATCAATTTTTCAATCAATATCTAGCGTTAAACATCTATCAACTGAGCAAATAGTGCTGCAAATTGAAATTTGAAAAAAAAAAAAAAAAGACCACAGCTGTGAAATTAATAATGCATATTGCATGTCAGTGGCATGAACAAACAGAAGTGATTTGCATTTATTGTAAGTAGACTAAACTAAATGTCTGTGTCTCTGTGAGTAGCTTTACATTGTGTCTGACTAATGTTTCTAATTGTGTATGTGCAGTCATGCATCGGTGCTGTTGGCTATTGAAATTGAAATAGCTCCTGTCTCTGTCCCTTTTATTGTGTGGTGGTTCATTCTTCGTCACACAAATGCAGAAGATGTGATTTCATCAGCAGAGCAAGTTAGTTATTGCTCAGTAATCCCTCCATCTCTCCACACATGGTAACCTCATTTAACCAGAATTCAATGCAATATTTGAAAGATTAACAAATGTATGCATTTTCACTTTATTGGGAAAATGCCTTCTTTTATTGCTGCTATCACCACTACTCCCTCCACCTATACACACAATATAATTCTAAATAAACATAAAAATAAGACAACTCCTACAGTGTACTAAACCTCACAGATAAATGATATACATGTATTACACAGCCTTGTTGAATACTTGATTCTAATTGGTCAATCACAGGTAAGTATAACAGACTGTTGCCATGGACGCAGTTCTGATCATGGACTCTGGTGGACCATTTTTAAATCAATAAAAAAATTCAAAATCAATATTTGTGCTCATACGGAGCTCGTACCTCTGATCAGTGGATCGCACATTTTTGTTAACAAGTGAAACCACATGCAAACCGATGGTGTACAACTCTTTTTAAATTTGCTGAGTCAAATATATTAGTATAATTTTGGATCTTATTTATTTGGATTTTATTTAGCAATAGTGGCTTTTCCATCCATTTTGCCACAGATTTGTTGGGTGTTTGGTGTTTTAAGCCCCCAACGTCATTTTCCAGGTAGCGCTGCCTAGAAGGCACTAGGATTAGGCAATGGTTATTGTTAGGTGCCTTGAAGTCGATGGTCGCAGCGCTGCCTTGAAGTTGACGTTGGGGCCTTAAAACACCATCGAGTGATTTGTTGACAGCCAATATCGGTGACTTTGGATTACAACTCCATGGCTTTCTCCCACTCGACTGTTCCTAATTACGGCCTGAACGATATGACATTATTAAACGTTTATCATGATGTATATCATTCAAGCTCTATGTTTAACAGACTCTCTGTTAAACATGTTACTTCTCAATCCCATCATCAGTGGTGTGTTCTCAGGCTTGACAAAGCTCAAGACAGAGTCACAAAAACATTATACAACATTTCACAGGCTGAGCAGTACAGTCCATGACTAGTAAATTGGCATGCTAAATTGGTGGAATGCACCTTTAAATCCCATTTTAGAGTGCATGCCATGTCCCACTGCTGACCCTACATGGCAAGTAGACTGAATTTTGACACTCAATTTCATATTAACACGGTGCCTTCGTGCCTTGCATTCTATTTTGTATCCTGCATAACCTGATTCTTTGCTACGATGCATCCAGACAGGAAGATAGGAGTCCTAATGTTGTTGACCTGACCTGTGGTGTTGAAACCAAACAGCAGCGGACAGGAGACAGTGAAGGCCAGGACCCACACAGTGGCAATCATCACAAAAACTCTCTTCCTGGAGCGATGGGTGGTGTTGTACAAGACGGGCATCACCACTGCTGTGTACCTGCAGACACACACCCATTAGAGTCTGTTTAGCTGTGAAAATATGTGTGTACAGGGGATAGGAGAATAGGTGGTCCAGAAAGCTGAAATATCGGACACTGAGAACAAAAATATGTCAATATCATGTGCAATATTACTTTTATCACTTTTTTCAATTTCATGCACAATATCTTTAGCTTACTTATTTACTAAATCTTATAGGCACTGGTGTTAGAACATAACTCCTTATACACTTTACATGTATTGTTATTGTTAGGGTTAAGGATTAATAAAGTTCTATCTTATCGTCTCTTATTTGGATGAAGACAGAAGTGCTGATATAGTAAAGTTAAAGGGAATAATTAGAGTGAGAAAAAGAGTGCCACTGAAAAGATCTTAAGGATGCCAAGAAATGCACTGCTGAGAGAAAGCAGATAATATAAAGACCAACAATAGAGCAGCAAAGTAGGCATTTCTATCTAGAAAATATTTTGGTATTCAGCAATAAACCAAGTGGAGCTTTGATTTAAGAGTTAATCAGCATACTATACGCCATGAGTGTATAATGAGCCCGGGAAAACTAGGCTCACATCAAGCAGCAATTATGCTGGACCCCAACCCAAAATGGATGTGATGTTATGTAGTTTAAAGCTAGATAACTACCATGATTGTTTATCCTCATCAGAATAATTACACTGCTTCTTCTCTGGGAAAAATGCCGGGCTAAACCCGGAGCACAGAATTCACTAAAAATACTCTTCCCTTCTGCCATGATGCTGTCTGGTTTAATAAAAGCAGAGATGAACAAATGGAGTAGGTAACAACTAATGTACATGATTTATTGATAAAGTGCTGTTTTAAGTTACACATTTAATTGAGGATGAAAACAGCTGCTGCTCTGAGAAGCCACTCAAACCATTACCTACGCCGTAAGTAGGCCTACTTCACAATACCTTCACCATGAAGTTTAATGCAAGAACTTCCATTCTGTTGTATTTTTATGCTGCCTTCCGAATAGCCTGGTTTGACCTTCCTTTTGACAGACGATGAATCTTTCCTGCTATCATAGCAACGATTGCTATAAACTTATAAATAAACAATGCTGTCACAAAGGTTGAGTGGGTGTGTTGAACACTATCAATGACACATAATGCCCCTGGTGTTTTGCTTTAATTTAGCACCTCACAAAGCGTGTGTTGCTGCAGCGTTGTTGTTGACACGTCTAATAATCAATCACAGAGAACCGCAGGGCTCCAAATATCTTGATCCCTCAGAAGCAAATTGTGCATTGTACGTACAAACATAGTGTATGTACCAGCAGGCATGTAACCATGTGCAATGAGAGATAGAAAATGTGGGGAAAAGGGATTTTGTAACCTGTTAGGGGGCCCTGGATCATATTGCCTCTAAGTTCCCATTAAGACCCAGCCCTGACTGCAAGTTTTTTGTTTATTAATTAATTTGTGGCAATCTAAACCGTCAGCCAATTGGAGGCAGCAGAAACTGACTTGTCATCACTTGTTAAGTTGGTATGGTGAACAAACAGTTGCCTTTAACACATTCAGCAGTTACAAAACAACAATCATTCATTTGGAGTCGTGTTGTGAATAAAAGTCCAATCCTTTCTTTTAGCTCCATTTTTGGTCTCTACGAACTCCTGAGGGACATTTCTATCTATTTCACTAAAAACAGCTGCCTGCTGCGGCTGAAAACAACACTATGAGAGGAAGTGAGTGTGAACCAAAACAGTAAAGTTTAAATGAGCTGAAACTATAAAGCTCTGTGAAGCCGAGGGGCACTGCAGGGTCACATGATAATCCTCTGTACCTCCATACTGGAGGTGTCACGGCAAATTTCTGTAGTCATACACAGTAATTGCAGCAAGAAGGTACACACACACACACACACACACACACACACACACATACATACATAAACACACACACACACTCACCTGTCAATGCTGATAGCACACAGGTTGAGGATACTGGCGGTGCACATCATCACATCTAGCGTGACAAAGACGTTACAGTAGAGCCGGCTGAAAAGCCAAGCGCCGCCGACCACCTGCACAGGACAGACAGGCAGATTATCAACGCACACGTTTCTCTTTCCCTTCTTCACCGTGAAGTGTGACACACCTATTGAGTGCACACATGAACACAGACACTTGCACATGTAAAAGAAAGGCAAGGAAGAAGGAAATGCATGAAGACAGTTTGGACTTCATTAAAAAGAAGGATAAAGAAAAATAAGGTGCCAAAAATACTACCATATTCACCTTGATATGTTGAACTTAAGCGGTTATGATAATAGGGGCATTAATTAGGCTAATTTATGCATGAATTAAATATGTTTAAGTCACTTGTTTTCAGATAACACTAGCTGCAAAGGGCAAATGTGAAAATGGCCTGTGATGATGCGTCATGATAGATACAAGTCATAATGTTGTTAAATCTAATTATCATTGACATGACATTTACCAACAGGCTTTCACTTAGGCTCCATAATGCCTGGTATTACCTGTCTGACAAAGATAAATGGGATCCAAACTCCATTGCTGCTGAATCTTTTGTGTCCATGAAATGAATATATGCCTATACCCACACAGAGAGGCGGCGGGCACACATGGGAATACGCACGGGCAAACAAACATACACACACACACACACACACACACACACACACACACACACACACACACACACACACACGGATGTTGAATAGGCAGGGAGGGTGTAAATAAATATACTATACAATTGCCAGTGGTGGAATGTAACTATGTACATTTACTCAAGTACTGTACTTAAGTACAAATTTGAGGTACTTGTACTTTACTTGAGTCTTTTCTTTTCATGCCACTTTCTACTTCTACTCCACTTCATTTCAGAGGGAAATATTGTACTTTTTACTCCACTACATTAATCTGACAGCTTTAGTAACTAGTAACTTTACAAATGGACGGTTAAACACATAACTGTTTTGATCGTTTCCAGTTTCTAAAATGTATTATAAAAGTATTTTTCTGCATTGATTACTTTTACTTTTAATACTTTAAGTACCTTTTCCTAATGGACAGAAATATCTTAGAAATGGCAAAAACAGTATTCTATTACAATTAGTATATTACTGTATATACTGTATACACTGAGTTTGTAGTATGGAATTAGGACACAGCATAGGGAAAATGTTCTATTTGTGGCATGCAACTATCATCACTTTAATATTTTGTAAGGACTTCTCAAATATAGAAATGACGCCAATATACACAATATAGACACTGCATGTACACAGTACATGTTTGTACTCAGTCACCCCCTCACACAAAAAGGCTGAGGCTCACATATTGAACATTATGTGCACAGTGTGGGAAATTATGGTGACTCAGTGGGGCTCTGCATACACCTTGTATCGACTGTTTGAGCGAAATGTATAAGATCTATACTTTTGCAGCAGTTAATGTGCAAAATGTCTCAGTAAAAAGACAGCAGGAGCAGCAAATGTTAGGACCCGGGGACAGGAGATAGAGTATCTGTCAGAGATCTGTTTGTGTTTCCACTGTTTTCTATAAAGTAAAAATAATATCATATTCTGTGACAATAAACTTCTTTTTGGAAATTATGTGAAACAGGTGCAGATGATAACAAACCAAGTTTTGGGAATTTTTCTTGGCGAAAGGTGGAGGAACAAAGTGTTGACCCAAGAAGAAATAATCCGCATGTGGATTTATTTATTTATTCTTGTATGCAGGAGTACATTTGTACCACTTAATCTTACATTTTCTGTCAGATCTACCTGTATTCCATAAAATAAAACACCACGAATAAAATCTTGACCTTAAAGAGGGGTAACCTCCACACTACCAATGGAGCTGTTTCCGAGTCAGGCTGTATATTTGCTGAGGCTGAGCAGCATCATTTAGGATAATTTGTAGAAAGTGAGCTCTCTGTCATTGCTGCCAATACAACCACTTCCTTCAAGTACAAGTCATACATCAACTGTACCATGCAGGGATAAGATGGCTTGCTCAAGGGCAAATGATTGATACCTGCTGAGGGGTGGGGAGAGAGATACTCAGTCACTTTTCCTGCCAAGACACATCTGCAGAAGCAAACCAGCAACCCTCTGGTCAAAACAAGCTAATCCCCCATCCTTCAGATTCTAGAGCTCGCAGGGTGATGGTTCCCGCAGTGTCTTGGGAGTTGAAAGTCTTTGCCTCTGACTAATATGTTTTCCCCCCAGCCCTATATAAGATATTGACCTTTAAATTCCTGCTAAAATAATAAATATAGTACCGATTATTATATTTGTATCATACTATATTTTAATGATTAATCCCTTATGGGTTTAGTGATTTATTTCTTATGATCTGAAATGAAAAATATTACCCCCACACACACACACACACACACACACACACACACACACACACACACACACACACACACACACACAGAATCCTGTGCGCTTACACAAATTGGAAACCCCTGCAGTGCATTGTCAGTGTGCAGAGTATTACTTTGATGAAATGTGGATGCCTGAGTGTCATGTACGCCAGTACAATTAATGGATTTACTGAACAGCACCACAAGGATGGAGGCTGAGAAAATGAACAATAAGCATTAGTAAGTAATTTGTAAAGTGTAAATAAAAATGAACAGCAAACAAATCTCAATTTGCTTCAAAAGTTTTGATAAAAATGAAATTCACAGGTTTGCAGTTGCCTCCACGTATTCCAGCCAATTACCCAAAGCAGTCATTATTTCTTAATACTCAATATGTCCTTCAGCAATTATGTATAATCTGTAGGAATGGTGAAGCACTATAAACCACCTGATATCATCATTACTGTCGTCCGATCACCCACACAGCTTTCACTTTGTAATAAGCTCCAAATTACCCTCATCTTTTTTCTGACTGTAGCTCCATTTTCCTGTTGCAAAAGTCCACTTTGTCTCCCACCCAACTTTCTGTCCTCTCTTCGCCTCTCCAGCGTCAGCGCACTGCCAAGCATCTGTATTTCAATCTCGTTCACATCCTCCGTGCTTCCTCTCTACTTCCTTACCCTTCTTTCCCTTCAGAGCTCTAGAGATGATTCCCAACCAGAGGTACCTGCAGCACAAGCGGTACTTCTACAGTGTTGTTGCTGGGATGGTGGGTGGAAAGAGATGAGGTAGCTCAGCCAATTTAAAAAAAAATAATTTTTACATTTTATAAATTAAAACTATAATTTTGAGGTACTTGACAATTTTATTTTTCTTTACACTTCTAATCCACTACTTTTTGTAGGTAATTTTTGGAGGTATTTCACTTTTATTACACTACATTTATTTACCAGCTTTAGTGCCTTTGCAGATTTAGATTAATAAAAAATAAAGATAGACTAATAAATTACGATGTAATATTATAGGAAGAGCTACGCAACAGTATATGAAGTAATCCAGTAGTCCAGTAATATACATTATTCAGAAATGGGTCATTCTCTGTAAAGGTGTAAAAGATCTAAATACTTCTTCCACCGTTGCCTGAAAGTAAACACTTTGAAATAGTTACCTAAAAGTAGCTTTTGGATAAACGTTTGAAATAACTAGCTACAAGTAATGGATCAACTCTTGAAATAGTTTGCAACAGTTAGCTAACTTACAGTAATTGAGTAATTAAAATAGTTAAAAATAGCTCAAAGTAGGCTAATGGATAAATGGTATAAGTTCCAGCTTCTGTCACAAAACCGTGTTAGTTATGCAAACTTGACCAAACCAACTGTACACATTGACAATTCAACTGTATGAAAAAAAATGATTGTAACAACATCCTCTGTTAGCCTTTGTAATGCGCTTGTAGCCTATGCGTTACTTAACATCCACTTTGAAATAAATTGAAATGAACTGAAATGTAATTTAAGTCAGATAAAAAAAAAAAGGATTGGAAACCTGTCTACATTAGATCAATGATCCCCCTGTACACTAACATTTAAATACAGACACCCTGAACTCCTCACCTCCAAGTACACAGCCCAGGGCATGACCAACGAGGCCACGAGCAGGTCGGCAACAGCCAGGCTGACCACCAGATAGTTGGTGGTCGTCTGGAGGGAACGCTCCCTCAGAACAGCCAGACACACCAGCACATTTCCAAACACGATGCCCAGGATGAGCAGGGAGTACAGCATGGCGTAGTAGTTACGCTCGTCCTGCCCTGATTCCCCTGAACTCTCATTTCTCTCTGAGTCCCATCCGAGTCTGTCTGATTCGTTCCAGACCTGCTCTGCGCTGCTGAACATCGCCATGGAGACGCCACGGTGACATGGGAGGTGAGATGTTTGGAAGACCTACCAAAGGAAAAGAGCATAGTTTGGGGTTTATCCATTCATCACATAACTTCCTCTCATTTGGTTCCTATACAGATAATCAAATCCATAACGATGCAGCAAAAATTCATGCTCTCTACAGCAAATTTCATTAACAGCATAATGCATTTTTGATTGTTACAGTCAGCTTCTCCCTTCCTTCCTGAACAGAAACTCCAAAGCAGAGATGGTAACTTTAATGAGAGGCTGGCAGTGTGCCTTTGAGCAGTGTCAGTGAGGTTAACTCATCAGGGAGGGGTAAGAAGTCTGTGATGCCACCCTGAGAGGTTGGCTCTGGTCCCGGGCTCTGCTCCTCGCACTCCATCCTTCCTATCACTTATTCCTAATCCTCCCTATCTGGCCTGAATCCAGATAACAGCGCTGCTGTTGTAGTGCTCACACTTGTGTCTATAAAGTGGTCAATCTTATCCAGCTCCAACCCTCCTTTCTCTTTCTTTTACAAAATATAGAGAATGACACGACAAACTAGGATCATTTTTAGATCTGGTTCAAACCCAGGAGGCTTTTAAAGATTTTTCCTGGTCTATAATCCCACTCAGTGCCTCAGTGGCACCAGTATCACAAGATTGTCCTCAAGAGAATCTAGAAGAAGCAAAAGAAAAAGCAGTACCAATACCAGTCTCCTAATGGAAGTGAGTTTATCACATAATCAAGTGTGACAGGTCACAAGGAATGCAAATAATAAAACTACTGTACATGCGCAGGCATTTTAATTTTTAATCTGAGGACACTGGTTATGTGATACAGGGCTGCATAGTGCTCCAGTGAATGGTTTGTTTCTGTATTGTAGATAAAGGGCTGATTACAACTGATTTCCCTCTTTACTCTTTTGTTCCCCCTCATGTCAATATGCAGAGCTCTGACCTCCTCCAATCATTGGACCCTCAAATGCACACATGCATGTGTGCATTTGAGGGTCTAATAATGCTCATATTGTTGTATGCTCTAACGCAATTAGGGAGGATGTAAGGGTGTGTTACTGTATTTAACTGCATATAGGAAGACATAAAGCAACGTAGTTACACAGTATTTAATCAATGTTAACGATAAATTAGAAGCATATTAGTTAAGGGTTATGCAGCAAAAGGCAATTTATTGGGGGTATTTTTCCTTCCAAATCTAAATTGGCTGCCAAGTCAAACCTTAACGTAAAATTCAATTAAATCCCGTAATAGAGCATCTATTCAGGCTCCACAATCCTGCTTCCCCACACGATCAACTATCAGAGCACACGCACAATGGAACAATTAGCAAACAGAAGCATAAGAATTTAACACTGGAGCAGAAACATGAAAACTTCAAAAGGGTGTGAAATGATGCTGTGGTGTTTATTATGATTTTTAAACCAATGAGGCAGAATAAGTAAACACAATTACCTGTTACGGTTTCCCAGAGAAGAATTCATCAGATACCATCGAGGATAAAAGCAACATCCGTGCAGAGTTAAAAGTTATCCGGTCATCGCGTCCAGCACTGCGAGGCGAGCAGCAGGAAGAGCGCTCGGTGCTATTGCGCACAGGCGAATGTGAATGTGGTAAGCTCGCAGAAGAACCACTCACTTTCTACATGTTCACCAATGCTCTGTGGCTGTGTGACTGCCGGTAACACGCGTTGGGATTTTTTTAGACCTTGATTTTGCAGCCACACGGGAGGCGCGCGTGTACGTGGGTCGTCAGCAGTCACCCTTTGCGTGTTTGGTGATGCAGTGACAAATGAAGGGGACTAATTATCACAACCCCAAAAAAAGCTATTTTAATGTCAGAATTAACTCATTTTTATATTTAGTTTTAATGAAATGTCTATAATACAACTGATCATATTTCTGTTACATTCACATGGGACTGGACTGGACTGGTTCAGGGTCATGCTGAGAAGTACTCCTCCTCAGTGCCGTGCTTTGCTGGAAGTGACATTGCACAAAAATAGTTTAATGTTGGCCTCATACAGGACCAATAAAACATACAGAACATAAATTAGGACAGGCTGGGTGTATGCAATAAAACTGATGCACTACTGTGTTTCTGTATCTTACTGATCCCATTCCAAACCCCATTTTCCACAAGAAAACAAAAAAAAGATTAAAAAAAAAAAAGTACCTACAGCCTAGTGTCTTATATCTAACAATTGCAGCCAATGTGCTTTGTTTTGCTATCTTCAGCATGACATTTTAAGATAAGAGTACTAAGCCCTGCAGAAGCCAAACAAATGAGATCTGGACCAAACAAATGAAGTGTCCCAATGGAATATGTTGTTTTTCCTCTATGAACCAGTTCCAACTTGCAAAGAAAAAAAAAAAACAGAGACAATTTAATAGACGTTTCTGTAGCACATACTGTATAAATACATGTTTTCTTTTTTTAAATAACATGTCAATTGGTAGGCAAATGAAGACCCCATAGCTCACATTTCCAGATATTTCTATATTTAACAAATTACAGCACATGTACTCAATGTAGATTTCATTACAAAGCCTCCCATAAAATGCATTTTAAAAAAGCAGTGAGCAGCAGGATGTTGATGATCTGTTCCATGTAACCGCATGCAGCTGACAAACAGCCCTAACTAATCATTTTTCACCACCAACCTGGAGTCACATTGTGTTTGACCTAATGTTAAAGTGCCCAAATGTCCTTGGAAATTTGGGCCATTGTTCTCCACAGCAGCACGCTGGTAAAAAGCTCCTGTACACTACAGAGCTAAAGAGAATACTAATACACACTGTAGCTGGCATGAATCCATACATTTGAAACTTGACAAAATTAATGGTGTGACATCCATAACACATGCTGAAATTTGACTTTGAATGAGTGGTTTGTAAAGTCATTTGAAAACATCCAATAAATATGTCTAATAAATCCAGATTTTGCTTCATACATTTTAATACATGTATATTATACAACATGCCAGCTACTGGAAATGTGTATTTTTTCTCTGGAGAGGCTATTGAATTTCTGAGTTAAACATGTACAAAAAATTAAGGTTTTTTGAATAGAGGCACATCCAAATTTCTTTTTCACGGTAAGTGAGAGGATCAACTGATGTATAAACCCTGAGGGGGCCATTCACTCTATGCAGAGATCATAATAACACACACACACACACACACACACACACACACACCTGCTGTATCGTTGATGTTTTGCAAATAACCCAGATGAGGGAGGATAGGATGGAGGGTGAAGGTGAAGTGGGATTTGCTTTCCCTCTGTATGAGGCGTCTATGGACCTTGTGCAGATTGGGCTCCGGACAGCTACTCACAGAGCTGTTACTCACAGGATCCATACCTGTCTAGACCAATACCTGTGTGACTGTCAGGCATGTGAGGGTTTCGCTCCAATAATAATAAAAATAAAGGAAAGTGGTAGACACAAAAGTTGGACTTTGTTGAAATGTTGCTGCCATCTACTGGTCCGGAGATCTAACTGCTTTTATATCACACAAACTCACAAGCTGTGTCCCAAATCCAAACTACACATTAATTGAAAGCAGGTTTTGAGTATGTATGTCTGAGTATGTTCACACTCGAAAAGAGACAAAATAAAGTGCACTCAAAACAGTCTGTATGCATATTAAAAACTTGCACAAAAGGAAAACTGGGATGGTTGGGTGGGTTGGGGTGTGTGTGTGGGGGGGGTATCTTTCACATTGGTTAGTATCTGTATAACACAGCCATACTATTGCTAAACAAAAAAAAAACTTGCACAAAAGGAAATGGAGAAACTGGTTAAGGATGCGGATATTTTTAAGACGCTAACTACAAAAACAGTAAACTACGACAATTACTACATAGCTTAAAAAACTGAAGAAAGAAAAATAGTGTGTAGTATGAATGGGACAAACTGCAGGTCTACAAATACATTCAAAGACAAGTTGAAATTTGTATATAATTTAATGTGAATCTGATTTGTAACTAATAAACAGTCAAGTCAATGTTGCTCAAGACATCGCTCATTTATATTCTGTAGTTTTGTATTAGTATTATTTTTGATACAAATATGGCGGTAAAGCGCAGCACTTAGTCCGGATTCATTTTCCTTCTTGCTCTGCCCACTCACTGTACCCTCCTTTATAATGTCTCGCCCTGAGAAAAAGAAGCATAAAGAGAAGAGCTTAGTCTCTTATCACTGTTGTTTGTTTTTCTAGTAAAAAGGTCATACAGCGTTCAACACACCAAAGCAGTGTCAGAGGACATTGTACTCTAGTCCCAGCCCCAGGACTGATTAATAATTACCTAACAACACATAAAATGTGTCATTTATAGTGCTACATATCGCCACTACAGCACATTGTGTGTGTTTTAGCAGGGTCCATATTATCTAGCATGATTGAAATCAGAGAGTTTAACAGTGGAGTCACTTTTATTTATTTTAACAGGCCATGTAATAATTGGAGTACTGACGTTTCACTTGTATACAATAACATCTGCTGTCATTTACCTGCTAAATCCCAGCTGACGGGCGATGTCAAGTGCTTTGGCGCTCCTGTTGCCACTTTTGCAGTGAAACACAATGTTGTCGTCATCTTTCCCAGGAGCCTTCACTTCAAACGTCTGCTGAAAACGCTCTGGGGACAGCTTCAGAGACTCCTCCAGGTTGCCCACTGATATTCAAACACAAACAATATGAGAGTAAAAACAGATAGAAAACAACTCTTCTTCCCACTTTGCACGTGTTAACACTTACGTGGGATGTTGACAGCATCTGGAATGCGCCCAGCCTGGTATTCATCAGGATTTCTTACATCAAACAGCTGAATGTCTCGGTTGGACAGCATTGTCTTCAGCTGAGAGTAGGTCACCACTGAAGCTGAGGGGGAAACATAAAATATATACACTTTACCTATTAAGTTAAAAATCATCAAAAAATGTTTACCGATGCCTAAACAAAACCTATAAACTCACCATCCATTGATTCAATGATAACCTGGGCTAATTTAGCATATAGTACTGGTAAGTGCTGTGAGGATAAACCAGACCCTTTCCCTACTGACAGACTATTGTGAAGACCATTTGAAACAAAACTGCCAGTCAACCAAACTCTCTGTTTCAAACAATCACACGAAAAACACTACATACACACTCTACAGTTCATTCAGTTTGACAAAAGGCCTACTGGCAGGAGCTTTATGCAAAATGCAGCCTCTGATAATGCCATAAACCACTACAGTGATGACTACACATATTAGGTAACCACCAACATACGACAGCAGTGGTAAACACTCAAATAACTCTTTAAAGCGACTTTTCACAGCTGTAATTATGATACCCAGCATATAAAGAGACAGTAATGTAACGTTAGGCCAACAGTTAGCTATATTAAGGTGATTAGTGTTGGACACAGCCAAAGTATAACAGGATTTTATTTATTTATTTTTTACCGCTGTCGGATGCTTCTCCGCATTTGGGACTTGAGGTTGTAAAAGTGCGTAAAACTGAGCCAAATGTCGGGTAAGACCTGCGGTTCACTTCCGCAACAACCTGGCAGAAACCTCGAGACAGAACACAAGAAAACATCGTGAAGACAAACGGCCCGTGCAGACTGCTGCTGAGAAGCGAACACATCCTACTCATGGAAGAGAAACTATGCCGCGAGACCATCTGCATCATATTGTATGCGCGAGACTTTCTTCTTCTTCTACTTAAGAAATGTCCCACAAGAAGCGCTGCATTTGACGCTTAGCAACTTGACACGCCACCCTCAGGTTGGAAAGGTTATAGCCTAGGTTTCATCTTTTTCTAATTAACTAGGAGGAGTACCTCTGCCCCATCTCATACACATGTCTGTACAGGGAGCATTCATGTTGGTTGAACTGGTCGCAATTCATAGACATATGCAATGTGGCTAAAAAAGGTTGGGAATCAGTGCAGTAGGCATTTGGGGCCATTGTAAAGTCAGGCACTTTAGCAATAGAATTGTCAAAATCTTGATTTGGTTGGAGCTGGGTTTTCTCCATAACTCCAGGGTAGATATGGACATGCTGGTCATCAATGTGACTGGGAGGAGCTGTAGTATGTGAATCAGCTTTCAAATTCAACGGAGAGCCATATTTGGTCATTTGGGGCCAGTGCAAAGTGTTGATTAAAGATTTTTACTTCTTCCAACCAGACTACTAATCTCTGCTCACTGCATTCCTTCCAGCCAAATTTTAGTCAAAACTGGTTTATATTCTGAATCCAGAGTTCTGGGATTCTTCATAGGCGTCAGCAGGAACCGATTCAACAGAAAAGCCTAAAGACAGTGTTGTAAAACTGGGTCAGGTGGCTGAAAATGGAACTGGACATATTTTATTCTGTTTTACACTGATGGATCCATTTATCATGATAGATGAAAATCACACTCGTGCAGCAGATGTGCTCATCAGGTTTCTCATTTGTTCGTTTGTACATTTCCATCATGCAGTGGTCAGAGAAGTCAGCTGAATTGGATCATGTTATTTTATGCACAATTGCCGGTGAAATTGAACATGATGGAAATAAGGTATGCCTTCCAAGCTCGGTGTTAAGATGAATGGAACGCTTGATGAAAAAAAAATGATCAGAGGTGTTACCCAACCTTAGATTGTAGAGAATAAATGCTATACATAGACGTGTGGAAAGGATTTCATTTACTCAAGTACTGTACTTAAGTACAATTTTGAGGTACTTCTATTTTACATGAGTATTTCCTTTTTCTGCTACTTTATACTTTTTACTTCACAACATTTATTTGATAACTTTAGTTATGGTTACTTTTCAAATTCTGATTAATAAAACAAAATATAATCAACAAATATACAGATGTATTATTGCAGGTTTATGATAAGATAAGACTTTATCGATCCCCATTGGAGAATTTACAAGCAGTATAATGTATAAAGTAATTTAAATTAGCCCCATCAATAAGTATAATCCAATAATACATTATTCTGAAATGGGTCCTTCTGCATAATGAGTACTTTTACTTTTGGTACTTATTTAGATGCTAATACTTTTGTACTTTTACTTAACTTTTGAATGCAGGACTTTTACATGTAACAGAGCAGGCTACCTCCTCCTCCACCACAAGCAGTTAGTAGAAGAATAAAGGGATACAATGCAAATAGCTTGTAGGCTATAGGCCTACTTAAGTAAAGTAGACCTACAATCATCCCAAAATTGTTGGCTACTTAAAATAGTAATTTAGTAAATGTAGGCTACTTGGTTACTTTCTACAACCAAATACTGTGGAAATTAAGTGTAGAAAATAAATAAATAGAAGATGAATCATCATATCTGGCCTGTTGAGTGATTTATACCCTATCAAAGTTGTTGTTTCAAATGTGGAATTGGAGATATAATCCTAATCTGAAATTTAAATCAATCACTTACTATGACAAAACCTGTTTAGTGAATGTATGGAAAGTGTTTAAACCGAAACTGGACTACAGAGAGGGTTTTAATCCTGATGCCGTTTAGCCTACTCTTTTTTGGGGGGGAGGTTATCTGCTGCACAGCAGAAATGACTATTAAAAGAGGAAACACAAGGAACACAAATTTTATGATTTATGAGAGTCCAACCAGTCTGTATCATGGATGTATAGGCCTAATAAGTATAAGTCTGTACTGGCTGAATTGGCTGAATTGAGTCACTTCCCAGCAGTGTTTTGAACGGGATAGTCAGCTGTCACATCCAAACACAGCCACGCCTCGGACTAAACCATATGGCTGTATGAGGGAGAACAAAAATATATATTAAAATATATTTAAGAGACTTTCTTCCTGAAACTTTAAACGATTAACACTAGAGATATAAAATTAGTTTTAATAGTTTATTTACGACTCGGATAGGCTATTTGTTGTCTAGTCGGTTTGTGACATCATTTGAAAAGTAAACACCCCTACGCCGATGGTATGATTCAAAATAGCAAAACAACAGCAAAACTACGCAGAACATCGAGATTCATAGCATCATTTTGGTTCGCAGCAGACGAAAAGCTCTAAAAACCCAGTGTGCACTCCACTATCTGCCCAGCACCAAACAGCAGACAGACACAAAACATAGTGGAGCATTCAGCAGCTAAAGAGAGGGAATATTGGATTTAACTACATTTTTCAGGGCAACATTTCAACATAACTTCAAAATAAATGCTATAACGGTGATACATGTCTGCTGGATGTATTAACTATTTGCTAATAAGTTAGACATATAATACGATCAGTGTTGTGCTTGTTATTTCTGCTACTTTTTTAAATGGCCAAGACCAAGATCTTCTGTAACTTTACTTTTCCTTAAAGTTAAAGTTCATACTAAAAGTGGAGGCTATTATTTAAAAAACTATCAAATCTAATTGTGATAATTAACTTACCACAGAGACAGTTGTTTCTGTTATGTGTTTGACCGCATACATTTTTAGGTACCCTCATTTCTACTACGTCATAGAGTTTGAACTTTTTAATTTTTTTGTTTCTAAACCTACAAAATGATGACCCTAAGACGCTATTTTCCAAGCTACTATAGCGGTCATATTTCATCAGACCCGCGTGAGCTCGGTTTCCATAGGAAATCAGCTGTTGAGGCTTTCCTCCCCATTTGTCACTCTGGCTGAGGAGTAGGGATGGATGGATCAATACTGTGGGATCAATACTACTCATTTGGTATTGATTCCTTTAAACAATAATTCAATAATAAAATATTAAACAAAACGGGGCTAGCTGCATCACATTTAAACGTTTTCAGCACTTTTGTATAATGTTTGTGCCAAAATAGCCTTGAGTCCCGTCACATGACTGTGGAAACCTATGTGACAGAACTAGTGTGCACTGCGCAGCCGTGGCGTGCCCGCACAGTTCCGCATGTGGAGATACACTATTTGTGACAAAAAAGTGGCACACAGCAGCTACAGCAGCAACATGTGTAACCTCTTCAACCATTTTAAAACAACACACCCTGAAAGTTGGAGGCTGAACAAAAACATGAAGAATGTAAAAAGTTTACTTGCTTTTTCATGTAGGTACAGAAGATTAGAAAATCTTCACAAAACAATCAAAATGTTTAGTAACTTGTATTTCACCTATAGTGCAACGTCAGTAAAGATGTGGAACAGGCTAATCCATATTATATGTGTGCTGTCATTGAGTGTGATATTAAATTACTTTTCAACCTAAAGGTCCCTTCAAGAGTGCATTTCAGGAGAAATATGGACTTCCAAGAGGTTAAATGTTGACTAAATGTAAAGCAACATTTTTCAGAGTGTAGAGCCATGATATCTGCCCTATAACAAAAGTGCAACATAGTTGTGGCTTAGAAGTGAAGATGAAGTGCTGTAACTTTATACCACAGTAACAAATGTACAACAATAATCACAATGATGAACATTAAACATATTTGAGAAGACATTATTGCTTTTTCATTTCCAATACATAGTCAACATGTAGCTTAAAATAAAATGTGTATTCTTTAATGAATTTGATTATTTACACCAACCACTGCATCATTCAAAAGTAAATGTAGTTAGTTGCATTATAAACCGTGTTTCAGGCTTCATACATAGCTGGTGGAAAATGACCACATATATTAAACAAAAGTGTTTGCTGTGACCCAACCCCGCCTTTAAGACATTTGGATGAGTCGTGCAGTCTCCACATACCTCCATATAGTTTGAATAATACTGTGTAAACTAAGCAGACATTTAGGAATCACACCCACTGCACTGGGTTCGGTCGATAGTCGAATCTCAGGTTGAAGAGGAACAATGCGGATTCCGTCCTGGTCGTGGAACAACGGACCAGATCTTTACTCTCGCAAGGATCCTGGAGGGAGCCTGGGAGTATGCCCAACCAGTCTACATGTGTTTTGTGGATCTGGAGAAGGCGTATGACCGGGTGCCCCGGGAGATACTGTGGGAGGTGCTGCGGGAGTACGGGGTGAGGGGGTCCCTTCTCAGGGCCATCCAATCTCTGTACGACCAAAGCGAGAGCTGTGTCCGGGTTCTCGGCAGTAAGTCGGACTCGTTTCAGGTGAGAGTTGGCCTCCGCCAGGGCTGCGCTTTGTCACCAATCCTGTTTGTAGTATTTATGGACAGGATATCGAGGCGTAGTCGGGGTGGAGAGGGGTTGCAGTTCGGTGGGCTGGGGATCTCATCGCTGCTTTTTGCAGATGATGTGGTCCTGATGGCATCATCGGCCTGTGACCTTCAGCACTCACTGGATCGGTTCGCAGCCGAGTGTGAAGCGGCTGGGATGAGGATCAGCACCTCTAAATCGGAGGCCATGGTTCTCAGCAGGAAACCGATGGAGTGCCTTCTCCAGGTAGGGAATGAGTCCTTACCCCAAGTGAAGGAGTTCAAGTACCTTGGGGTCTTGTTCGCGAGTGAGGGGACAATGGAGCGGGAGATTGGTCGGAGAATCGGCACAGCAGGTGCGGTATTACATTCAATTTATCGCACCGTTGTGACGAAAAGAGAGCTGAGCCAGAAGGCAAAGCTCTCAATCTACCCGGTCAGTTTTTGTTCCTACCCTCACCTATGGTCATGAAGGCTGGGTCATGACCGAAAGAACAACATCCAGGGTACAAGCGGCCGAAATGGGTTTCCTCAGGAGGGTAGCTGGCGTCTCCCTTAGAGATAGGGTGAGAAGCTCAGTTATCCGTGAGGAGCTCGGAGTAGAGCCGCTGCTCCTTTGCGTCGAAAGGAGCCAGTTGAGGTGGTTCGGGCATCTGGTAAGGATGCCCCCTGGGCGCCTCCCTAGGGAGGTGTTCCAGGCACGTCCAGCTGGGAGGAGGCCTCGGGGGAGACCCAGGACTAGGTGGAGGGATTATATCTCTAACCTGGCCTGGGAACGCCTCGGGATCCCCCAGTTGGAGCTGGTTAATGTGGCCCGGGAAAGGGAAGTTTGGGGTCCCCTGCTGGAGCTGCTACCCCCGCGACCCGACCCCGGATAAGCGGATGAAGATGGATGGATGGATGGACCCACTGCACTGGAGGTGAATCATCAACTTGTTGACTTTGTTTTTATAGTATGAATATGAAAAAAACTATATACATTTGATCCATCTTTCTAAAAATATGTCATGACGTTTTAATTCACTGCAATTATTGATTCATTTGTTTTAAGGTATATCTATCAACCTCTTTAATAAATAACTATTCTGTAAGTCTATTATTCTGGTACGCAGCACAGGCTACACTGTCTTAACCCACAGGCAAAAACATACAATCACATTTATATTCTGCACTCGGGTGCTCTCACATAAACTAATCTGCTGACCAAGCTGACTAAACTGTAGCCGTCTCTATGACTTTGTACCTCTATTCAGTCAACAGTCCGTCAAGCTCCTGAAGTTCGCGGACAACACCACTCTCATTGGACTCATCTCTGGTGGGGACGAGTCCGCCCACAGGTGGGAGATTAACCACCTGGTGACCTGGTGAAGTCAGAACAACCTGGAGCTAAACGCTGTGAAGACAGTGGAGATGGTAGTGGACTTTAGGAAGGATGCAGCCTCACCCGCCCCCCATCACCGCCCCAGTTGTAGGCTTAGCACTACTGCTTCAAGTGCATTGTATTCATGTTATTTTCTATTAATTATCGCATTCTATGTCTGCTTATGTCATGCAATTTCCTTATTGTACAGTAGGCCTATTTCTTGTATTGAAGGCACAGTACAAATATTATTTATACAAAGTGTTACTGCTTTTAACACATCATAAATACCTGCAGACTCATTTCAATGAGGCTTGGTAATCAGCTGCATGAGTTTCAGATTCAGAAATTTGTGATCTGTATCATGATTAATTATATTAATGCTTACATTTCGCAAAAACAGAATTTCTTCTAAAGAAATCACACATACAACTATCTATTAAATAAAACGTATAAATAAATATTAATTGACATTAGTTATATTACTCAGGCCTCCGAGGGTCGATCTCACCATGTTCACTTCAGTTTTTCAGACAACTGGATGGCGGCGAGGATTCCCCGAGGGCAAGTGCTTACGTGAAGTGAACGAGGGCATGTTGAACCACTATTGAAACGTAGCCAAAGACTATGATGGTGCACTTCTACACTGTCATCATTGAGTCCATCCTCACCTGTTCCATCACCATAGTATGTAGTATCTGTTGCACAGCAGAAGACTGTAAAAAGAGGAAACACCAGAAACACAAGTTTTTCATGACGTTTCCCAGTCCAACCAGCCTTTATCATGGATGTATAATAAAACCAGTCTGGCTGAATTGGCTGAAATGAGTCACTTTCCAGCAGCGGTGTTTTGAACAAGGTAGTCAGCTGTCACGTCTAAACACAGCCGCGCCTCGGACTAAACCATATTGTCTTTAAGAGGGAGAACAAAGAGATATATTAAATATATTTTAAGAGACTTCCTTCCTGATACTTTAGACGATTAACACTAGAAATACAAAAACATATTGTAATAGTTCTATACAAATCAGAGACGGTATATGTTGTTTTAGTCAGTTTGTGACATCGTTTAAAAAGTAAACACCCCTACGCCGATGGTATGACCCACAACGCAGAATCATATGACTCCTGACTATTTAACCGCCTCACTGACTCAAAGCACATCGTTTTCTGTTTTTCGCTGCTTTTTGCAACTTAAAGCTGACAAAATGCCGATGATTTGTGGAGGAACTTCCCCTCCGTCTGCTGCCGACGAAAACATCCAGAAGATTTGTGATCACGTAAGTAGATAAAAAGGAATAATACACGTTGACTTTCTTCTCTCAAAACTATCCCCGCACGTAAACACGACTTGTATTATTTTGATGTTGCCATGATTTCATTTTTACTCAGGTAAAGGCCAGTGCAGAGGCAAAAGCAGGGAAGACTTATGATGTTTTCACAGCCAAGAGCTACACGCAGCAGGTAGTGGCCGGGACCAACTACTTCATCAAGGTAAGTTTTCTTTGCAAAAAAAGCACAATAGCAAAACTACGGAGGCTTTTTCCTTTTTCAGGACTTCTGACGCTCCCTCCAAAACAGACCAATGACTAGAAACCACTTTTACTCTGTTTCAACAAGATCAAGTGATATTTAAAGCGACTGCAGTCAATATTTCTTTTAAATCAACAATGGATCACTTAACTAATTTTATGTAAAAGGGGTCGCTTATGAACCCACAGGAAAAGTCACCAAACCCCTCATTTCTATGATATAGTGAGTTCTGGTTCTGGTTTTCTGGCCCGTAACTTTAATGTTTCATTGGTTCACTCTCACCACTCGAGACTAGCATCATTTTTATTCGCAGCATGGTGAAAAAGCTCTAAAAACCCAGTGTGCACTACCAAACAGCAGACAGACTCTAGCTGGTGAACATTGTAGGATCTATTTATGTTGGTATTTAGTTGTTACTAATGAGTAGTATTGTTTGATTGTTCTAGAGGTTTGCTTTAGATTAGTTTTTTTGATAGTATTTTCTTTTGCTAGTTGTCTAGTTTTTAATTATTTTCTTGTTTTAGAATATTTATTAGTTTTTGCGTAATTAGTATTTTGTTTTGTTTATGAATTGGTCACTGGGCACTCGGTTATATAGTTGGGTACTTCCACCACAGTACAACCAGCATGCACCTAGGTGGGCCTATGTTTTATTTTAAATTTTTACCAGTTTAAGAGAGGCAGCAAGAACCATGATTTCTTTATTCCTTTGTTTGCTTACTTGTTTTGAGAAATAAATCATAAAAAACTCAGAACTTTGCACAGAAGGTGGACTTCTTTTGCCTGTGTACACCACATGCCCATAGTGCATTTATTTTGATTTTACTGACAAATGGCCACTAGTAACTTAGTGGAGCATTTAGCAGCTAAACAAGATATCTTTACTCAGACCACGACAGAGCTTAAAGAAAGCAAATATTGGACTTGCATTCTTCAGGGGGACATAAACATGACTTCAAAGAAATGCTAACGTTGCTGTGTCTGCTGGATGTATAATTAGACATAAAATCAGTGTTGTGCTTTGTTTCTGCTACATTTTAAATGGCCAAGATCTTCTGTAACTTTACTTTTTTCTTCCTTGCAGGTCCATGTGGGAGGAGACGAACATGTTCACCTCCGTGTTTACAAAAAACTCCCATGTTATGGAGGAGACATAGAGCTGAGTAATATGCAGCACTCCAAGAGCCACCAAGACCCTATTGAGTACTTCTAATGGGATCCTGAATGAAGCATCAGTGCCTATAGGCTGCCATCTCATTATAATCAGTTCTGATCAAATTATCCTTAATGAATTATATAAAACAGTGCTATATGCAGATCCCTTTTTCTAACATGTTTGAACAGACTTTGTCATACTGTAGATCATGCTGTAATGTGTCCAAATGGAACTATGTTGTACGAGCTGAATAAATGAAGAATCAGATTGGTTGTGGTATTAAGTGATGCTTGTCTTTGTGAAACGGCTGCAGTCCAGGGCGTACGTCTTGCTGCAGCCTTCTTTATATTATATGTGGGGAAACCCAGAAGATCCCGTCTGACATAGTTTACCTAGATTTGTGTAATAACATTGGGCTACAACTAACTTATTTCCTGAATTTAAACATGCCTGTTTAGGCAAGAACTGTACCCACAGAACTTGTTTTAAACTCTGGAGATCCCCAAAGTTTCAAATGATGCAAATATGGCAGGCTGAATTTGGGAAAATGAGTATACCCAAGACGTTTGAGCCTTTTGTTATTGAACACTGTTTCCTAAAGTATTCCTCAATCTGAACACTAGTTCACTGTTTATAATTTTAGGTATATTATTCCTATAATTTCTGTTTAACATGTGGTACATTTTGGTAACTTATTTCACCTATACATCATGCAACTTCAGTAAATATCTGGAACAAGCTGATTCGTATAGGTGTGCTGTCATACAGTGTGATATTAAATTACTTTTCAAACTAAGGTCCCTTTTAAGAATACATTTCAGGAGAAATATGGACTTCCAAGATGTTAAATGTTGACTAAATGTAAAGCAACATTTTTCAGAATGTAGAGCCATTATATCTGCCCTATAACAAAACATGCAGCTTAAAATGTGTATTCTTTAATGAATTTGATTATTTACACCAACCACTGCATCATTCAAAAGTAAATGTAGTTAGTTGCATTATAAACCATGTTTCAGGCTTCATACATAGCTGGTGGAAAATGACCACATATATTAAACAAAAGTGTTTGCTGTGACCCAACCCCGCCTTTAAGACATTTGGATGAGTCATGCAGTATTGTTCAAACTCCACATACCTATGTGGTACGTGGAGTTTGAACAACACTGTGTAAACTAAGCAGTCATTTATGAATCACACCCACTGCACTGGAGGTGGATCAACTTGTTTCATAGTATACAATACATGTATATATGAAAATATGTTATGCATTGTTACATTGAATTTAAAAAATGTCAATCTATGGCAATTATTGATGCATTTAACAACAATGAAATTACTTTATTAACTTTATCAATTTGTTTTAAGGTATATATTTCAACCTATTTAATTAAGTCTGTAATTACTCAGTATGCAGCACCGGTATAATCTCAACCCAAAGGTTGAAACATAGAATCACATTTATATTCTGCACTCGGGTGCTCTTACATACATGTAACTGTTGAACAAGCTGACTAAACCGCCTGAGACTTTGTTTCTCCATTTTCCAGTGAACGTTTATACCAAAAAAATGCAAATATTCCTCAATGGAAATGATTTTAATTAAGTTAACTGCTAGTCTAATTAAGCTAGTCTGCTTTTACGTGTCTTGAGTGTTTAATTTGTGTCCACATATTTGCTGATTAGTCACCATGATGACATACACAAACGATGTAGTGTAGTTCATCAGATGCTGCAACTCTACTGACCAAGAAACTCTCACTTGATGAGTAATTCCCACAAGTGGCATAAGATTTCTTTAAATCCTCAGTTCACTAGGGAGCAGTGGAAACAGGCTGGAACACGACATTGACATATTCATCACCTTATACTAGTATTATTTACTTACTTATAATATTTATTATGGCTAATTAGTACACAGTTAATTAGTACTACAGAACAGTTGCCTATTTAAACATCCAGCATACATGAAGCAACATTAGCATTCATTCGGAGTCATGTTTCTGGCCACAAAACTGATGATTATCCAGTCCATTATTCTCCAATGAACTCTCCTTTGTTTGGTGCTGAGCAGCTAGTGAACAGTGGGATTAGCAGAGGTTTTTTGTTGCTGAGAACAGCTGCCTGTTGCACCAGACATTCAGAATTACACAATTTGAAACATACTGTTTTTGGGACGTGCCACAGAGAAAGCTTGAATTGGGGAGTAATTCATGAAGAATGAACAACACTAACCACACATGTAATAGCTCCACCCAAAACGTCATGCAGTAGAACCACCTTCCAGTCTGCATCCAGAGATAGTTACACAGTATAAATACATTTAATAACCGGCTGAAAATTAAACACTCAAGACACGTAAAAGCAGACTGTTGCCTTCTCTGTTAACTTTAACAATGACTAGCGTAGAGCTTGGAGGATGGTCTGAGGTGCAGCTGCAACTGAGGAAACTCAGAAGATCTGTGATCAGGTGAGTCTCAATCTACCTTTATTCTTCACAACCTCTACACACACAACTCTCTGGTTTGCATTTCAGTCTGGATTTACATCATACTTTCATTATACACAGGTGAAGCACCAAGTGGAGGAAAAGACAGGCAAGAACTATGTGGAATACAGAGCTGTTGAATACAGGAATCAGCTTGAGAATGGAGAAACATTTCTCATCAAGGTAAATAATATTGTAAATAGATGTGTCTTTACAGGTTGAATTAATTGTGACATTCAGTTGAATTAAATGTCATGTCAAATTCATGGCAGGACAGTAAAGACCAGTTAAACACATACCTGATGGTAGAAGATCCTCACTGTTCAATAACAACAGGATCATTTTCCATTTTTTTTCCTGCAGGTTCATGTTGGAGGAACGGACTACATTCATCTGAAGGTCCACCAAATAATTCCTCTTGTCAGAGACGTGCCGAGCCCAGAAGATATTCTACAAGGTGTAGAGCAGCACAAAACCAAAGATGACCCCCTCGTACCTTTTACAAACTGATTAAACAACCTGTTTCAACAGTGAAATACTTACAGGCTGCAGTCTCATATTAAAATGCTCTGCTTCTTTATTCTGAAATGATTTGACGTTGATTTTGAATGTATTACAGATAAAGATATTTGGTGGAATGCATTACATGCTAAAGAAACAATAAAGATTGAAGCATTAAAACAATCTTTATATCTCTTGTGGTTCTTATATGCATCATTTTGTCTTTTGTTAAGTCTGATTACTAAAATAAAAGTCGCCTTGGCTGCAAAAAATGATTATAAATAAATTAAAAAAGGTAAATCCATCGCTTAAGTTAACACATACCTTAATAGGCATTTTTTAACCTTCTGATTACCGGGAAACACTTTCTTAGTCAGTTAGTTGACGGGTGCCCTCGAGGAGGAAAATGTATTTTTATACTTTCTTCTGAGATTACTGAGTGAGGAGCGTACAGAATGTAACCAAATGAGGAAATACACTGACATTAAGTCCTGTCTGCCAATTTTCCTGAACGAAGAAAAAACAAAGAATACTAACCACGTTAAGAGTCTACAACCTGCTGTACAACATATGTCAATCCACATGACAGTTGTTAAAGGTCCAGTGTGTAACGTGTTTAGTTGTTGTCCTTTATCTGTAGCTATCCCATACAAGTATTTTCTGGAATGACTTTAGTTTAATTTTGTGCACTGTGGATTACTCTATGCAAAGAAAGAAAGAAAGAAAGCCTACTGAAGCATGTTGCATGTTGTATTTTCATCTTGTATCGCGGTGAACCCAATCTTATTAATAATTTATCAGATCATCTATTAATACTACTCAAAAGTATTTTTTTTTTTTTTTATGTATAATATCTGTATAATAATATAGTCCAGAGTATCTCCAAATATCAGGGAAGAGGTGCTGCTGCAGCAGCCAAAGCTGAACAGAGTAGGCAGATGTCTATCTGGATGGAATGGTTACAAATAAATTACAAAAGGTAAATAAATCCCTTCAGTTTGCACAAAGCTTTTGCACTGGGATGAAAAAAATAAATAAAACTTCCTCATGTTTTGAGTTCTGATTACACAAATCAGGCAACATCTTCTTACTTTAACTTCCTTGGCGGGTGCCCTGGAGAAGGAACATATTATAAACTATGAACTATAGTAAACTATAAACTGGAATTAAAAAGGTAAATCAATTGCTTGCTTTGGCTGCAAACCGTTTTCATACTTTCTTCTGAGGAATTAGTCCCAATGAAATCTGTCCACAGTGAGTTTTGGTGGATCCTGAGTAACTGGGACACAGTTTCTGTAAATTACAGTAAAATAAATATGACACAATTGGGAGGAAAAGTTTTGTTTTGTGATTTGGGAACCTCAGCCTGACGAGGAGTGTCTTTCAGTGAGCCTTCCAGCATATTGCTCACATATTACAGCCTTGTGGTATTTGGAAAGTACTTTTTTTAAATAATTGTGTGATTTTATTTATTGCAGGTGAACATTGGATACAGTGTGAACTGGTTAATACAAGCAATATATATTTTTTCCATTGAAATATGTTACTTGAATATTTTACATTATATTTTTTCTTCTATATGCTTCAAAAGGTTTGAATAACATTTGCCCCCCTCACGTGTTAAAACAGAAATTACACTAGTCATCTGAAGTTTGGCGTAGGCTTTGATTTACCTTTTGTTCACTAGTTATTTTCTAGGTCTTTTAATCATTCTTTTCTAAATCTCAGATTTTCATTTCGTCATGTGTGTTATATTACTTCTATTTCTATACTATAAATTCTCACTAGATGACTGTTGTTCTAAAACATTGCCCCCAGGCGTCAGCTAACTGGGCTGAGCCCCGTTGTTTTTTGATTATTTGTATGGATTTATAGGCCTACCTTTGAGCACTAGATGGAGTATGAGTGCTGTCTGTTGTTAAGGACTGCTAAGTTTTTGTCCTGGCCCATACATGAGGTGGATTTTTAATAACATGCAACATTATAGCTATGTGTTTATTTTAGAGGTAGCAAATGGCCATCACACTTGGACAGGAGCAACATGTTTGTACGTTTATAAAACCAATGTATTACTTGGAAAGTAACTGCTAGTATATTTGGCATCAAAATAATCCGAAGCTTTGATTTCCTGTAAGTAATCCTAATGTGTGTATATATATATAGTATCTCACAAAAGTGAGTACACCTCTCACATTTTAGTAAATATTTCATTATATCTTTAAATGGGACAACACTGAAGAAATTACACTTTGCTACAATGTAAAGTATTAAGTGTACAGCTTGTATAACAGTGTAAATGTGCTGTCCCCTCAAAATAACTCAACACAGAGCCATTAATGTCTAAACCGCTGGCAACAAAAGTGAGTACACCCCTATGTTAAATTCCCATAGAGGCAGGCCAGTTATTTCATGGATCCAGGATACTATGCATCCTGATAAAGTATATAAAGATATAGTATCCTGGATCCATGAAATAACTGGCCTTTAAAAATAAAAATCTGCCTGCCTCTATGGGAATTTAACATAGGGGTGTACTCACTTTTGTTGCCAGCGGTTTAGACATTAATGGCTCTGTGTTGAGTTATTTTGAGGGGACAGCACATTTACACTGTTATACAAGCTGTACACTTAATACTTTACATTGTAGCAAAGTGTAATTTCTTCAGTGTTGTCCCATTAAAAGATATAATGAAATATTTACTAAAATGTGAGGGGTGTACTCACTTTTGTGAGATACTGTATATATATATATATATACATAATATTACCCTTAAATTCTTGGTTCAAGCTAAATAAATAAATAAATAAAAGACATCAGTGATAGGCATATTGTAATGCGACCTGTTGTCATTGTTTTTATGGTCATTGTGTAATTAGGGACAAAGTGTTACTGTTGGGAGACAAATGTCGTCCATGTTCTGGTACCAGAGTTGATTCTGAGAGCTGTATCAGTGTTCTGGTTTCTCCAGTAGCCTACATTTTAGATTGTTATATTAACTGCTGTGCTGAGATGAATGTCGGTTAAGAGAGATGTCTGAACAGTTTTGAAAAAGTTAACTCAGTATAGAGAATAGTGAGTTATCAATTGTCATTGTTGTTGTGAAATAGCTGCATGTGAGGGCGTTTCAGCTGGCAAAGAAGAAAAGTGAAGAAAAAGGAGTTGGACAAAGACATAAGACACACAAACAAGTCCAGGCTTAAATGCAGCTGTTGCCATCGCTCCAGGTTCTTGAGTGATTTACGATCTTAAGATTACACCGTCCCTTTATGCAAATCATATCTAACAAACTAATAAACAAGAAATAAGTGATAAACACTGTAAGATATGCTCAGAATCGGGGTTATAGAGCATTGTAAGCCAACAGGAAAATCTTCTTATTTTTAGATGTTAGACTATCAATATTTATTACCATTAAACTCTGACTTGTTGAGTTTTAACTGTTCAATAATTTGTCTTAGAGTAAAGTTTAAACCAAACATGCTACTTTAGGTTTGGACATACCCTTTTTGAGAAGTGCCACAGAGAAAGTTTGAATTATGGAGTAATACATGAAGCATGAACAACACTAACTCTACCTGTACTGTAGCTCCACCCAAAATGTCATGCAGTAGAGCCACCTTCCAGTCTGCATCCAGAGGTAGTTACACAGTATAAATACATTTAATAACCAGCTGAAAATTAAACACTCAAGACACGTAAAAGCAGACTGTTGACTTGTCTGTTAACTTCAGACTTCAGACTTGTGACAATGGCAACCAAACTTCCTAAAGTGCCTGAACGCCAAAAGCCTGGAATGCTTGGAGGACAGAGTGAGGTAAAGGATGCCACTAAGGAAATTCAGAGGATTTGTGATCAGGTGAGCTTCAATCTACCTACATTCTTCAAAACCTCCACACACACAACTCACTTGAATGCATTTACATCATATTTTATTTACACAGGTGAAGGGCCAAGTGGAAGTAAAGACGAAGAAGAAATATGTGAAATTCACAGCAGTGAATTACACATCTCAGTCTACGAATCCACCTAAACTCCGTATCAAGGTAAAACATTGTGGTTGGTGAAAAGGAAGTTTGAAAGCATCAGATGTCTGTCTTTGTATAGGCCAATATACAGGTTGAGTTAATTGTGACATCCAGTAGAATCTAATGTCATGTCAAATCCATGGCAGGACAGTAAACACCAGTTAACCCTCAAGGGTCTGGGGGTATTTTCAGCCACACATATGATTTTGGCATGCTCTGATGTTATCAACTTGAACAAATCTAAGCAGTATTTTCAAAGTCACATGGATTTTTCTATTCAGCAAAAGTTCAGATACAATAACATCTAAGTAGAATGTATTTTCATGATTGTAAATGATGTTTTAAAACTGTGCTGAAATTTGTCAAAAAACATGACCTTACATTGTGACGAACCGTTTTAGTCACTTGAGGTGATTCAGTGAAGTCTCAGGTTTGTACCAATCACACTTTCATCTGCTCCACTGTTTTATATAATTAAACAGATTACTGATGGTAGAAGACACTGTTCAGCAACACAAGATCAAGATGGATGTTTTTCAGATGTCCACGTTACCTCTCTTTTTCCTGCAGGTTCACACTGGAGGAGAACACTACATCCATCTGATGGTCTCACAGTCACTTCGCAATGGCAAAGAAGAGATTGAGCTGCTCGGTCAACAGGAGAACAGAACCAAAGACGACATCCTAGTCTGATCACACAATCAGTTTCAACAGTGAAATACTTACAGGCTGCAGTTTCATATTAAAATGCTCTGTTCTTCATTCTGAAAGCACTACCTCTTAAAGAAATAATAAAGAAATTCTTTCAAAATTCTATATTTCTTGTGGTTCTTATATGCAGCTTTTGCTTTTATTATGTGAAGCCAGATTTCTAAAATAGATGCTGTCTTGGCTGGAATGGTTGCAGACCAGGAAACATTTTCTTACAGTCAGTTACTTGACAGGTTCACTGGAGGACTCGGAGGGAAATATATTTCATAGAGAGAGAGAGAGAGAGAGAGAGAGAGAGAGAGAGAGAGAATAGTACCCAACAACAGTATACAGTCAGTGTTGTGGTACCAGAGTTGATTCTGAAATCTGAGGCAATGTGTTTTGGTTGCTTCAGTAGCCTACATTTAAGATGTTGGAGAAATGTCATAAAATCTCAACAAATCTGATTCATCTTGTACAAAATTCATGAAAATAGTTCCATTTTAACATATTTCTTATACCATGATGGACAGTAAGATACAGTAGTTTTTACATGCTGCAAAACTGCATTTAACAACCCCGCCCCACCCATCAGGATCTGCATGGCCACTTTATATAAAAGAAGACACTCTTCCTTTATGTTGCACATTTCAAATATCTTATCTTTAGTTTTCTGTATTGTTTGATTTTGCCTTACAATTGCACTATTTACTTATCTTTCTTTATCTTATTTGTACATATTATCTTTTTTAACTTTATTTGTATATATTTCTTATCTTTTAGATTATACTTGTTGTACGTGTCCTTATTGCAGCGTGGGTCGGAGAGAAACGTATTTTCAGTTGTTCTGTATGTCTGGCACATATTGCAGAATTGACAATAAGGTCACTGTTGTGGGCAACTTTGTCACTTGGAGTGAGCTGAACCACCTGCAGCTCAATGTGACAAAAACGAAGGAGCTCGTAGTGGATCTGAGGAGGGCAAAATCATCTGGGACCCCTGTTTCCATCTAGGGGGTCCCTGTGGACACTGTTGAGGAGTACAAGTACCTGGGGGTGTACTTAAACAATAAGCTGGACTGGACTAGACACGCCAAGGCTGTCTACAAAAAGGGCCAAAGTCGACTCTTTTTCCTCAGGAGGCTGAGGTCCTTTAACATCTGTCGGACGATGCTGAGGATGTTCTATCAGTCTGTTGTGGTCAGTGCTATCTTCTTCACTGTCACATGCTGGGACAGTGGGATGAAGGTTGCAGACACCAACAGACTGAACAAACTGATCAGGAGGGCTGGTGATGTCGTGGGGGAGGAGCTAGACACATTAACGACCGTGGCTGAGAGGAGGATGCTGTCCAGGCTTCAGTCCATCTTGGATAATGTCTCACACCCTCTCTACGACACACTGGCCCAGCAGAGGAGCACCTTCAGCAGAAGACTCCTCTCACCCAGATACACCACAAAGCACCACAGGAAATCTTTCCTGCCTGTGGTCATTAAACTTTACAACGCCTCCCTCAGAGAGTCACACACCCCCTCTCTGTAACATCTCATCTCAAACATAGACAATCACTTCTCTTTTTTATTGCAATATAATCATCTTAACAGACAATCATTTCTCTTTTGTATTGCACTATTTGCACATTAACATTGTACATTTCATATTTTATATATTATTACTGTATATTTGTTTTTATTATATATGTTAAAAGTCTGGATAATATATGTTGTTTGTATATGTTGTTTGTATACCTGGAGTGGTAACAAAAATAATTTCCCCCCTGGGATTATTAAAGTATTTCTGATTCTGATTCTGATTCTGACTTGACTTGACTTGTTTTATATAATGAGTCAGGATAACAACTGTATGTGTTGTTTTTCTTTCTGTGGGAATTTGTGAAATAGTTGCAGGCTAAGGCGGTTTTAACTGGCAGGCAGTGTGCAGAAAAAGGGTTAGGCAAAGAAATGTTTCCACAGACCCAATGAAGACACAAACAAGTCTATTCATTGTGTGGGAACATGTTCCAAAAAAAGTAAAAAGGCAGCACAGCTCAGATTTCAAGTTGGGGAGGATAAAATACTCACATTTCACTCACGAGACTGAACTAGAGCCCGACCGATATATCGGCGGGCCGATATTACCAGCTGATATTAAGCATTTTCCAAACTATCGGTATCGGCATTTATAATGGCCGATAAATGAATATTTAATATTTAATAATAAATAATAATAATAATAATAAAAACGGACGATACACCCTTCAACCATGTTATGAGTGTTGGCGTTGCAGTTTATCCACCAGAGGGCGCTCTACAACTCCCTGTTGGCAACACTCGTGTTTAACCCTTTAAGTTTCATATCTTAAGTTTGTATTTTTATACATTTTATTTATCAGAACTTTAATATACAGTATTTTGATATTCCTCTGTTCTGTTGTGACAATAAAACACTATCATTTTATTTTAGTGAGGACTCATAAATACCTACAAGAAATCTGTTTATGTTATGTTACGCGTTTCTGGATTTATTTTTATATATATATATTGCCCAATATATCGGAATATCGGATTTTTAAATCACCAAATATTTGTATCGATATCGGCCTTAAAAATCCTCGGGCTCTAGAACGAACACTCCCATAAGTTGTTTGTTCAAGCAGTAATAAGACTCATATTTCTGTGTATAGTGACGGCACCCTCTAGTGGCCTTCTGCAATTATGACGTAAGCAAAACAGTAAGTAAGGTGAAGAAGTTTTTTTATTCTTTTTTTTATTGCTTTAGTTTAAACAGGAGCAGTACAGTAAAAATCTGTATTACAATGTACACAGTTATCACTGCTATATCAAGAAATATAGTCAAGAAATACAGTGCAGGAATTTTACATCAAATAAATGTAAAGATAAACAAATAAAATAAACAAACAAAAATTAAATCTTTAAAAAACTTTCAGGTCTGAAGTAGCCTAGTTGAAATCAATTTGAAATGTCTAAATAATCTTATGCCTGCTGGAGCTGCTACCCCCGCGACCCGACCCCGGATAAGCGGACGAAGATGGATGGATGGATGGATAAATAATCTTATAATTTTTGCCAATTTAGAGCTCCTGAGTTTTAAGTTTTCTATGTTGGTCAGATGGGTTTCAAAATTTGTATTTAAAAAAAGGGGAGAGTATTTTTTTAAGCCAACTGTCCTCCCACAAGACGCTAAACGACCTATATGGTCGTATAGTTCGGAGTATTTTTTGTCTTTTGATTAGTTAGATTTAGTTCCAAAAACAAATGGCCACTGTTGACATTGTTCCAGATTATTGATGGCTATGTGTGGAAAATCACAAGATCCACTGTGACATATTATTTTACATAGTTTTGTGCGATAACATGGGGGTACAACCCTACTGCCTTGTGGACTAAACTCCTGCTGTGTAGTTGAACATTATTCAAACAAACCCACAGAACTTTATTTCAACTTCTAGTGGAGATCCCAAGTTTCTAATGATACCAAATGTCAGGTTGAATTTAGGAAAATGTTAAATAAATATAGCCTATGCACAATTTCTCCCCAGTCACTGAATAATATAATCATTAATATTGTTAAATGTATTACTGAATCTTAACAGTTAATACTTAGGCTACAGGCTGCAGTCGAATATTAAAATGCTCTGCTTCTCTTTAAAAAAAAAAAAATGTATTAACACTCAGATATAGATATTTGGTGTTGGGAAGCAGCAAGTTTAATGCACTACCATCTAAGAGATAATAAAGATTAAAACATTAAAATCTATATTTCTTGTGTTTCTTATACATTTTGTTTTTCTTTTGTGAAGTCAGAGATCTAAATAGATGTCATCTTGGATGGGATGGTAACAAAAAAGAAAAAGGTAATTAAATTTGTATAGTTTACACCCACCTTACCACAGACTTAGCTTTTTAACCTTCTCATGTTGTGAGTTCTGATTACACTGTGGAGGAAGGTCTGGCAATGCGAGACTAGATTACACAAACCAGGAAACAGTTTATTAATGTCAATTACCTGATGGGTGCTCTAGATGAGGATAGTATATTTCATACTTTCTTCTCAGATCAACGAGTGGGGAACATACAGAATCCAACCAAAATCAAAAACAAAGAAGACTAACAATATTAAGAGTCTACAGCCTGCTAGTAGCTCTGTGAGGCTGTACTGACATGCTCACATTGTGTCATTAGGATTCATTATCTGGGAACCATGAAGGTCCAAGGTCCAATCCACTTGACATTTGTTGAAATATTAAAATCCGTACAAGAATTTAAGACTGAGAAGTCAAAACGGTATCACTGCATTTAATGTAGAAAACACGAAGTTCATCAAAAGACTTAAATGATTTAAATCACAGACAACACACTTGAAAACATTTAATTTCCTTTAAAAAAAAAAAAAAAAAAAAAGTTTCTCATTAAAGCTGCTCACGGATGACTGTTTTACAGCTGTGGTAATACAATAGTATTGTAATACAATAATCACAATGGAATACAAGTGTGTTGGAGAAGAGGTCTGAGTGGTCTGGATGGTCTGTAGCCTGCAGTCAAGACTCCGCAGCAGGTCACAGTTTCAGCTCCGGTCTGGATTCAAACCTCTCGAGTGAAGCAGCTCCTCTCATTGGACCTTCGTCTTCACTTCACCTTCGGGGGTATGTAGTGGATTCTGCACCTTTCACTGAAAACCTGACCACAGGAAATCGGGAATAAGTACGATATAGGATAATGACAGAGCATTTTTTTTGTGATTATAGGACATTACTAATAACAGTGAGCATACCTTCAGACTTCTATCATTGACGACCTCTTCAACATTCAGCTCTGATTGCATAAGCTTTAACTGGAGACGTGGAAGAAAAAATACATTACTTAATTTATTGTTTTTACTCAAAGTATGATGACAGAATTGTTATAAATATATATTATATACATTTCTGTCTTACACAATTTTTTATATAAATCTATTCCACACAAAAACATATCCACTATCAAGCTATAAAGATAGTTTTATGGATGAGACAGAGGGTCAGATTTTTATGATTATGTCCAAGGTTTGAGATGCACATGTCTAAAAGTACTCCAGTGATTTGATAAGTTAGTGGATTAGCATGGGACAAATAAAGAAATGGTCCTCATTTAAGCAGCAGAAGCCAACATATTCTGATTTTACTCCCTACTACAGGTCAAACCCTAAAAATACTTAATTCTAAATTTCCAATAAGAGATCTTGATAGCACTTTTCATTAGATTCCTCCCTGCTAGGCCTGTCGCAGTGAAGGGATTTTCCCTGTAGTGATTTAGGGTGGTGTAAAAGCGTGGTGTGCTGTATTATTGCATATCCACATATGGAATATAGATTGATGCACATAATGCGGAACCACAAGCGCAAGTTCTTCTGCCAGTAAACGTTTAGCTGCCGCTGTTAGCAACAGGTGCTGAGGTTAGCACAACAAGCTGACTTATGTGCGAGTCAGTCACTGTTGCGAGTGTGAAACGCCAGAGCTGGCACATCAGCTGATTCCTGGTCAGCTACAACAGCAATGGGGAGAGAGTTGTGTATAAGACGAAGATGGTGTGTCACCGTTGCTCCACCGTCGTAGGTTCTGGAAATGGAAACGCATCCAACATGCTAATGCACATTAGACATCATCATCCAGATGTGACAATCACTGGAACGAGGAAAAAAAAACAACCTGGAGCCCGAGTCCTTATCTCGATGCTTTCTTTAGATGGAGCAATTAAATCCTTTCGTTAAACGCCCTCTTTTGTTTACTCTTAAATTACACTCTTAACTCTGAGTTAATAGGAGTGTGAACATAGCGGTTGTGGCGGTTGGCCTGTGCGTGGTATTATAACATTTCCTCCTAAATACCCACGTCTTTTAAACTCCACCCCTCATCGTAATGCAGGCTTTCTATTAAAATATATAAAAAGTATTTGTTCTTTATGCCCAATCCGCGACAACCCTAACAACATCACTATGTCATCATCTGGGTTATTTTTTCAATCTTTGGAAAATTCCCCCTATATACTAAAGCCACAGAGGACATTATACAACTGTTTTACCAGGCCGAGTAATAAGTAAGTAAGTAATACTTTTACTCCGATACATTTTTTATGTGCTGCATCATTACTCGTTACAATTGTAAAAATGTTACGAAACATTCCAAACCCACATTATCACTGCCAGAGCGGTAGATGGCTCCGTCACCAGGTTTGATGAAGCTGGCTCATCATTGAGTGAATCAAGCGATCAAGCTGTCTTATAAGAAGACTGTGCGTGCCCCCGTTCTGCCTTTCTCTCTGCTGCCTGCCTGCATTGAGAACACTTGAGCTTTGTTAGTTTGTTAGTTTGTTTCGAGATGGAAGAACCAGAAACGCCACCGTCAACCCCCTAACTTCGAGTGATCGTGGCGGTGAGGGTGAGGAAGGAGACCACCCCTGGCCCTATTTAGAGTCCATGTTTTCATTTGTCGGAGTGAAAGACAATTCATATAAAATGAAGTGCCTACTCTGCTTCCCGAAAGATTGCGAAATAATGGCCTTCAAAAATTCACTGTTGAATTTGAAGAAACATATCAATGTAAGTTACAAATATAATTGACTATAATTTGACTGCTTTCTTTAATAACTACATAACACAATACTTGTACTTTTACTTTCAGTACTTGAGTAGTACATTTTAAAATAAACTACTTGCAATATTTAAGTACAAAAAATTTTGAATACTTTAGTACTTCCACTTAAGTGTGGTGCTTAAAGAGCACTTCAACTTCTACTTAAGTCACTTTTTTGATAGAGCACTTGTACTTTTACTCAAGTCTGGGTCTCTAGTACTTTTCACATGTCTGCATCTACAGCTTAGTGGTGTTTGGAGCCCACTAGTGTTACAAACAGGACTTACTTTGGTTTGCTCTTTTCTGAGCTGTTTGAGGAGTGTCAGGTTTTCGCTGTCTTTTGCTCTCTCTTCACGCAGCTGTCCCACCACCTCAGATGTTTGGGCTATACAGGACTTGATAGCTTTGTCTCGGGTCAGATGGGCCTCCATCATCTGTGGAATGCATGAGATTATTATAAGAACTGCTTCAGCAATTTTATGAAAAAGCTAGGAGGAAACTTGGATACACGTTATTTTAGTCATGACTGTCACTCACAGATTCATATAGTTGTTTGCATGTTTGTGTGGCATCCACTTTCCCTGAGAAGGAGACTGTGGGCACGGTGGTGTTCAGAGAATGGACGATGCGGTCATCTATGGTGCGCATCAACTTTAGCACCTCCTGAGAAACACAGTGTGGCAACAAGATATGCAGCAGCTCAGTTCAACATTAAAGCAAGGTCACAAAACGTGTTATGCTAAAATACATGGCATGTTTTCTAAGTTATCTCTGGTTATCAGAACATAGCCTGATGTCTTAAAAATCACATACTAAATCTGCCAACACATACATGTCTCCACATACTGTATTTGTGCTCAGTACAAATGAAACAGAATGGGAACTGATGACCTTTCTGGCTTAAGGAGAGAGACAGGTGCTAAAACAGAGCGTTTCAGACAGAGGGTGAATACAGGTATGATAAAAGGTATGATACATTAAAGGGTGTATAGGCTACATGTTCTTGTAGAAACCCAAGCCACAAGTATGAACCTGAAAATGAGCATAATATGGGACCTTTAAACAACTTCAACAGGTCAGGTATCACATGCTGGCCGGGTATGTTTATCTGGAGACCCGTGACAGTGACTTTCAGACCATATGCTGTCTGTTTTCAGTCCTGCTGATCCAGTCTGGCTCCTAAAACTCTTACAGAGCAAAAGGTGTGAACATTAGTATCAGGAGTCACTCAACCACTGGTTTACAGAAAATAAACACGACATGTGAACTTTCACACGGTTTCACACGGTTACGATTCGGATCGCTACCAATCCGTGACAAGTTAGCACTGCTCGATTAAGCCTTCGTTAAAATTACCTGAAACATTGAAAAGTCCTCACAGTTTAAAGTTCCACCGGGCGCCGCCATGGTGGACTGCAGGGTCCTCTCTACACAACGCTAGTGGCTGTTCAAGACAGTGCCTGAATAAAACACTGCGGTCCATAACGTATGATATTATATTTATCGCGGTTAACTGGAGCGATACGTCGACGCGACCGCCATATTGGGACGGAGTAGCTATGCCTCCTATGTCTTTGGAGGCAGATCTAGTCACAATTAAAATCATAATTTCTCGCTGGATTTTTAACCGATTTGCTTTGTTACAAATGTCAGACATGTAGCCTATGTATAATATGATACTTGGTTTAATTAAAATGGTGGTTTTCATACCAAAATCCATTATCTGGTGTACTTTATAGCTTTAAAACAGGTGATCAGTATATAAAAAATCACCTCTGTAAAGTTGTCATAAAGCTATGAAATTAGCTAAAGAGACCAAAGCCGTTTTTGTACTAGGCTGTAATCGTGCTTAATTGTTGGGATGTTGGGATGTTTTAACATTGGGGGTCTATGGTGATTGACTCGTCTCGAGGAAAAGCAGTACAGCTGCCACAGGAATAGTAAAACTACATGACAAACATAATTTTCTGCATCGTACTTCTATATATTACTAATAACTGAAATAAAAAAAAATACTTGTCCTTACATAAGATAGCATTACCTAACCATATATTGCACAAAAGTCTGTTTTTTTCTATGAGTCTTATGGTCAGCCGTAAACCCTACTCCGTCCCAAAATGGCGGCTGCAGAGACGCATGAGACACACAAGCCAAGACGTGTATCATTTTTCGATCAGGCATACAGTAGAGGCTCATACGCTTATGTGACGGGGTCCTGTTGGGCAAATGGTAAAAGGGCAGTTAGTTCACATTCAATACCTGACGGGGGACTGAGTTACGCAGTTTAATGGATTGATAGACACGTTATATCTTATTTACTTTAACATAAAGAGCATGAATTTCGTCAGATCTCGGATTTCCATTGGCAACCTTATAGGTTCGTATCGGTACATTTGATTTCTGTGTTGTTTTTGTTATCTGGCTAGTTTAGCATTACCAAACCTCCACAACGCTGTGGAGTAACGTTAGTAGTCAGTATCTTTCTCCCACTTAACTTAATCGTTGTAACCTTAGTAATTGTATTATATATTTGGTATTTTTCCTATTCGTTCTTTGAATGTCAAACGTCATAATTCGATTAAATTATTCTTACGTGGCTATAAAAGGTGTTAATAGGACTATGGCTTGGTATCATTCAAAATGTTCAATACTGATACCTGTACCGATACCTTGAATTCGATACCGGTTCTTTAACGAAAAATATAAAAAGCCTTACTAAAAAACTTTGGCCTAGCAAACTTTTAAAAATTATTTTTATACAATATTTCTAGGCTTTGTTATCCTGACACACCTCCGTTTTATTATGAAAGTGGCCAGCACACCTTATTATTATGAGGTATCTTGTGGGCACTTTTTTGTTTAGTTGTTGTGATATTTTGGCATGGATTAGTTCAGTGTTTTATGATTAGAGCTGAAATGATTAGAACACAAAATAAATCAACAATCGCTTAATCATTTAAGTAATTTTACTCAAACAAAATATTTTGCAGTTCCAGCCTCTTAGTTGGGATTATTTACTGCTATTCTTTGTCTTATGTGACCATAAACTGAATATCATCATTAGTTTGTGGACTGTTTGACAAAACAAACAACTTCAGTAGGCCTAAGTAACTTTGGGATATATATTTTTTTTTTTAAATGTCTCAACAGGTCAGAGGTGCAGACAGGTCACTGAAACATGGAGCCATAGAGGGATGTGCAATAAACCACAGGAGGCCAAAGCAGAGCCTCCTGCAGCTCCAGCACAAGGTAGAGTTTGGGATCATAGGCAGACATCCTTATTAATTTACTACCACACATGTATTCTGTTCACCTGTAATTCAGAATACTATGTATGTGTGTGTGTGTGTGTGTGTGTGTGTATATATATATGAATGAAAACTGATGGTGTGTGTGTTTTCCCATCATCATTTATTTGTCTTGTAAGTCATACATGCTTCAATCAGACAAGCAGTTCAGTCCTACAAATTCCCACTTAATCAGAGAAAGGGATCGCCAATCTTACAGGAGCATGGAGAAGAGGTTTTCATTTGGGATGAGCTGTAACTATTTTAAGTTTTAAGAAAGTGATATTCCTTAGAATATCACAGACATATGAAACATCCCCATAATGATTGTCATAGGATTTTGTACATCACAGGTCACTTGTTATCATAGCAAGTGTGTGAAAGTTTTCTTTAGTCCCAGAGGGAGGAGGGACACAGGAAGTGAGGTTACAATCTGGGGTGATGGAGCTAATGAATGGGGCTTGTGAAACTGAACTCTGTGAATTCTTTCTTCAAAATGTGGATTTGTAAATGTAAACTTAGTTTGTTCTTTCTAACGTGTGCTTTCTTTTATACAGTACCTCGAGCCGCGTTCAGACTCCCAGGCTACAGACCCTCAAATCTGGACAAGAAGATGCTGGTCTGGTCTGGACGCTTTAAGACAGCAGACCAGATACCAGAGCTTGTGTCGTAAGTAGCCTCTTCCTGTTTATGCCAGACCACCCAGCACAATCACATCTGATTGGCTCTTTGCGTGATTTAGTTAAGATGCATCACAAGAACAGAGCTAACTAACTGGATGAGCGGTGGTGCTGCTGTGGGTAGCTGATGTTCCAAGATGGCTACAGGTCAAACAAGGCGTCTGTCTTTGGCTGGAGGTAATTACTGTGGTTCCTGAAATCAGGGTGGAGATCATATCTGATCTTCTTCAGTGATAAAAGACCTTGTCACGCATACAAACTGCAGATCTCCGTTCTCTTGCATACACAATGAACCAAGACAGGGAAAAAAAATTTAATTAATGTTGACGTAAGAGACTGAGAGAAGCATAAATAGCTGGTGGTGATTGTTGCCATTATGGTCATTGCACATTACTTGTGTGCTGAGCTTAAAAACAGCACAAAGTATCAACAGAGCCTGCTTGTTGATGCGTTCCACATTGTTTTTGATTACAATATTGTTTTTTGAAGCATTCAAATATCTGGCTACAATGACATTGGTTTGTGCACCTGCCTGTGTGTTCCACAGGTTTGAGATGATTGATGCTGCCAGAAACAAAGTCAGAGTGAAAGCCTGCTATGTGATGATGGCGACCACAATAGCGGCCTGTCTGTTGATGGTGTTCCTGGGAAAACGGGTGAGTGACACTATATGACTGCATTGTGTTTGCAGACATTGTTTTTCTCCAGTATCTGTTTACAAGGAGGGGAATCTTAGTTGAATGGTTAACAATGTGAAGGAGCAGTTTTGTCCTTGCCTTTATTGCACACAAAAAAAATTCCAAGTTTTTCAGATCTCATCTGTAATATGTCTGATTTTGTCGCAGGCTGCAGGCAGGCATGAGTCCCTGACAGGTCAAAACATGGAGAAGAAAGCTAGATGGAGGGAGGAACTACAAAGAGAGAAGGAAGCTGCTATTTCCCTGTCTGAGAAGGCTCAGTGATGGAAGACAACTAGTCCCTGCACAACCCCCCCCGCCTTCCTCCCTCCAACATTGGGCCAATAGAGTCCCCCTTCTTACTGTATATCATAACATCAGAGCTCCCCACTCCCATCCTAGAGAACAACCAACAGATAGAGCAGTAAATACTTTAGTTTTGCAGCTTGCAGATTGACCTCCACACACAACTATAGATTTAACAATTTTTGAAACCTAATGTAAGGTTTTATCTTTTCAGTGAATATATTGAGGTTATAAACTGAAACCTGTTTTTGAGGAAACAGCCCTAACAGTTATTGTGTCATCAGTATTTGGTTGTATCAGAGGAGAGTGGAAACACACTGACTTTAATGTGATGGAGCTTTTAGGAGTTTTATAATGAATTCCTGCCGCAAAATAATTACTATGCAGCAAAATAATGATTTTCAGACAAATTAGTTTTAACAAATGCTCCAATTAAGTTCTCTATCTAGCAAACTTTCAACACATACATAAATGCCTTGTGTCCTGTCTTTTAAATTTGCCTCAGAGGCAACAGTCTTAGGAAGAAAGCCCTGAAGAGTTTCAAATGGTTTGTTTTCTTAAGAGAACTTCAAGAAAGAGACATGATTCATCTGCACAATGGTCTGTTGTGTCCTGCTATTCATGTAATTTGGCAGGTTTGTTCATGACTGTTCATGTTTGTATAGAGTGAGCACCATAAAAAAAAAAAAAAATCACTTCAATAAAGTATTGCTTCTTGAGAATTCCCATCTGATTTAATGACCTGATCTGGTTTCATATAAACTGCAACTCTTAAGCCAGAGGTCTGAATAAAAGTTATTTTTCACTGTAGACCAAACGATTAGTTGAAAAAACACTCTGCAGATTAATTGATAATATAAGCATTAGTTGCTGCTTTACCCACAGGTACATTTCTTTAGCTGTATGGCAGTAATTTGATCAAGGAAAATGCTTTTCAAAAAGATTCACCCTGTACATAAACTACAATGAAACTGATTCACTTACACTGTGGTTCATGAAACAGCTTTTATGCAAATGGCATAACGAGGGACAGTTGCACAAACTCAATACAACAAACAGTAATTAACATATAGAGCTGGTCATCTCTTGCAGAGATTGATAAAAGTAAGCAATGTTAAGAGAACTTGGTAAACATACATTTGCTAAGGTAGGTGATCACCAGTATTTAAGCTTTTATCTGGATTTTTGTTTAAATTATCTAGGATTCCTGTAGAATTAGGATTATGGCACCATCAGCAACATGGCAGATGCTAACCCCAACTAAAAAAAAACATTGTTTTTAAAAAAAAACAACTTTAGACCAAATAGCTGTTGTGTAGATATGGCATGATCAAATTGGAAAATACTACCTGAACCGACGGCTCACAGCTAAACAGACAATTTTCTGAGAGTCTGGTTTACATTGTCACAATACAGTTCTTCTAGCTTTGCTGAGGCAGCATGATCTACTGGTTGTAATTAGTGTGCTAAGATCTTCAGTGGGAAGGGTAAAACCGTAAAGTACATTGTAATCCTTGTCATACCAGAAAGGGACTGAGGATTCAGACCACACATCTTTAAACCTCGCTTCCTGAGGAAGCGTGTCATGAACCAATTAAATAGTTAACGTAAAAACTACGGTATATTCTCAAAGAGCAGGCATCAGTCCTGAACTAAAGTGCTGCAAATGAAATGCAATTATGGTAAGATAATACAAATTCCCGCTGGTCTGCTGCTGGACAGAATCCAGGGTTAAATAGTCTGTTTTGTCTCGTCCAAGTCTGTGTAATGGTCTCAGTGCGAGGGAAGACTCAAATTCCCATGGTTCCATGGGGTTATTCACATCACACCACAGGCAGTCTAAACTCTTCAGGATGAAGCCTGTGCAGGTGGAAAGTCCCATTACCGGATATAAAGGAATGCATGATATGAGATCCAGGAGGGAATGCAGAGCAGCCTGGTATGTCACTGACAAGCTCCACCCCTCAGCGACACAGTCAAGTTCCTAATTTGTCCATCTGTGGTCACTTATCCAATGGCCAGAGAGGAGGTGATGGAATTCAACCTCCATTTTTGAGTCGTTGAAGTGCCTTCTGTAGAGGTCTGTAGAGTCCTTGGGTTGGGGTTGGGACTGGCGACATGGCCCCAGTGTGGGCAGTTCAGTCTGAAGACCACAGTCAAAAGTGGTCAACGTCTCATGGTCAGTCCAGTGTTTAGGTTAGATCATTCTTCTGTGTGTGTGTGTGTGTGTGTGTGTGTATAAGGGGGGTAAAAATCACGTCCATGTTTGTCTGTCTTGTGAGTCATTAATGCTTCAATCAGACAAGCAGTGCAGTCCTACAAACTCCCACTTACTGAAGACAGGGATTGCCAATCCTACGGCAAGAAGTGCTTTTTTTGGGATGAGCTGAGGAAATCCACAAAGTACAACAGAGGTGGTGTTACAGGGACAATCTGCTAGTAGGAGATGCCGGGGCCTGAGCAGGTAGGTGGGGTTCAGGCGCAGAGGTGAGCTCAGCGCAAGAGCAGAATGATGAGTGAAACCTTTACAAACTGGCTGACAAGACTGCAGAACTTCACCCACGTTGGACGTACGCACACACGTGCTCCTGTAATGTTACATTTTTCATAATCATGATAATGATTAAATCAAACTCTCTGACGATGAGAAGGGAAGGAGGAGGGCAGCTGAGAGTTTACTCGTAACCCTTGATCGTGGCAGTGGGCAGAGAGTAGGGAGAAATGAGCAGAGGTGAGGATGAAGGTGAAGCACATGGGGAGGGAGGATTAAGCATTATAGCTGGAAGCCTTCCATCGGGGCCTCGCACTGCTGGAAGAGGAACTGCTGCTGCTGCAGATCAACGGCTGGAGCCAGAGACGGGTCCTCGTCTTCTGTGTTGAAGTAGCGCTCGATCAGATCGAAGGCCTTCTGGTAGATTTCCTGGTTCTCGTGGCCCTGCAAGAACTCCAACTTGTCCAGACCTGAGAGGAAGGGAGGTAGTGCTGGATTAATTAACTGCCAGCAATTAAAATCATTTCAGATTATTGACTTTTCTGCATCAAGATATAATCTTCCATACATTAAAACTAACTTAACTAAACTAAATGTTCTGATCAAGGTTATAATCGTTAACGAAAACGAACGAAATAACGAAAACTAGGTGGGAAAAAACAGTGTCGTTAACTGAAATAAAAACAAAAACAAGGCATTACAATAAAACGATAACTAAACCAAAACTGTAATGTCTTGTTTGCAAAACTAACTAAAATAAAATAATAGAGTAAATGTCCTTAGTTTTCGTCTTTGTTGATGTCTTTCATAGAGCAAATAACGTTATATATTTTCGAACCATGACATTTCCCGTAGACATGTATAGTTTCCGACTGGGAACAAAGAAATCCCGACATTCCACGTCAAATTGAACACAACATGTCCATGCCCCTCACCTGGCATCATAGCGGTACCGAAAGTTGGAAGAAAGCGGAACCTGTTTGATTATGACTGTGTCAGATAAAAGCAAGCGCCTTGCAGTGGAAGGTGGTAAAATATTACAGGGGAAAATCCCACGAATTTGAAAGTACATTTGAGAAGCGCACACAAGCTAGAAGGCTAACCTAGCTTACCTTAACAAGGTTAAGGAGAAAGCAAAGCCCCCTTACCCTGAAACAGAAGCTAACCCCGGTAACGTTACGGGCATGGATGTATGGATACAGGGCCAGGCAGCATGACAGAGACAACAGCAGGACAGAGAACACTACAGGAAGGCTTTCACTGGCGACCCGATAGCTGCTGGTTAGTACATACGCAGGAACACCAAAAGCGGGAGGAAGCGTGGATTGATACTGGGATGTCTACACAACAGTCTGTTGGCTATTTAGTTTTTTTCCTGGAACACGTCACTTACACATTTTGCACTTAATGCGGCGTCTTGTGTAGACTGTTTACATATGTATGACCATATGTAGGCTACATTTTATGTACTGGTGTTATTGTTCAATACATTGTGAATACATATTTCTAAAATTGTATGATGTTTTTGTTGAGTTATTACAAAATACTTTTTGAATCCCCCGACAAATAACCCATATTACAAAAAGACTAAAACTAAGACTAAAAGTAATAAAAACTAAAACTAAGCATTTTCAAAAACTAAACTAGCAAACCCGCTTTAAAAACTAATTAAAACCAAACTGAATTTGAATTTCGTTTTTGACACAAAAAGTCAAAAACAAAATAAAAATAAAAACTAATGAAAAATGCAAAACTATAATAACCTTGGTTCTGATATGCCCACTAACAGAAAGATTGATTTGATATAGTTTTGCTCAGAGTTGCATGGACACTTACCATAGGCCTCTTCAATGAGTGCACAGTAAGGGTTGATGCCTCCTCCCCTCTTGGCCTCCAGTTCTCCCAGTCGCAGGATGTTTTCAAGGCCATTTAGAGCCACCTGAACTATTTTGGAGTCCATAAGTGTGAGCAGGTCACACAGAGGTTTTATACAGCCGAGATCCACAAGGTGCCTGCAGGGGGCAGTACACACCCAGATACAGAATCAAACTTCTCAAAAAACAACTTCAAAGTCTTTGGCTCAACAATGGACACAAAGCATGATGCGTAAACCACACATACTGCATCAAAAGCTAACATAAATATCTTAACGTCCGTCGGGCTCGGGCCGGGTTCGGCTACTGCTCTGTCGGACGCGGACTGGGCTCGAACAGAAAAATGCTGCCCGATCCGCATTCTACTCCCTAATGCCTTAAAAGATTAATACAAGTGTTCATTTTCCTATTCAAGTTCCCATTTCCCCCTATCATTTCGCATAGCATGCTATATGTAGTTTTTTGGGATATTGTTTGTAGATTTTCTCAACTTTTAAATACAAACCCCTTGCTGTGACTTATTATAAAACAATGCCCTAAATAAAAAAGGAACAGACTACTACATACCTTTTATGAGCATTACTTCTACGTATGTGAAAGAGCCAAACGCTAACACTGTATTATTTCTGATCTGTGGTGTGAGTTAGTCAAGGAACAAGCCACAGTCCACTGTATGGAAGAACTTGGATAAAACTGTCTGTATACTGTATGTTAAACTGCATCAGTCTTACCTAATTTGCTCTGCAGAGCCTCCTGAGGTGGCATTGGTTATGGCCCAGGCTGCCTCCTTCCTTGTGCGAAACTCTGCTACCTGCAGGATAGTGATGAGAGGAGGCAGCAGGCCTGCATCTATCACCATCTATTAAGAGGGAAAAACGACTTGATTAGATCAGGAAATGCTAATGCTTAATATTCAAGTTATTCTGTACACACACACACACACACACACACACACACACACACACACACACACACACACACACCTGGATTTGTGCTCGGTTCCCTGCAGTGATGTTGGAGATTGTCCAGCAGGCTTCCTTCTTGATGGACTCCTTGGGGCTACTCAGGAGGTGAAGTAGGGACTGCAGCGCTGAACAGTTTAAAATCACCTAGGCAACCACACAAATTACACACAAAGTCAGAAATATTCATCTATAAGTATTAAATTACCTTCTCCAAAAGAAGTAGAATTGTATGTGTGTGTACATGCTGCCATTACCTGTGTCTGCAGATCATCTCCAGTGACTATGTTTCCAACAGCTCGCAGTGCAGGGGATACCACCTTATAATCAGAGTGCCTGCAAATAAGCAGAATTGTAATGTGTGATCACTCAGATGTTGTTTACGAAGCTTGCTCCAGTCACGACACACCCACATCTGGATTGTCGAATGGTACACATGGGAAATTCTGTATCTGTCTGTGTAAGAACATCGCTCTTCTCCAACAGTAAATATCAAAGTTGCGTCTAATCTTTTAGAATTTTAGTATACAGTATGTGTATTCTTACATCAGCAACTCCACCAGCCTGCGACAGACTCCTGAGTCAATAACGGCCTGGATTTTGTCATTGGGGCCATCAGATAGGTAGGAGAGTGCCCAGCATGCATCAGCCAGGATGTCTGTGTCATTGACGAACAGCAGCCAAGACAGCACACTGAGACACGGAGACACCTGGGGAAAAAAAGAGACATGGTGGCAGGGTTAGAGCAACATGTTAGTGTTAAGTCCAATGGGAGTGACGGTTTTCCAGTTTAGATATATAACTTAATTTGTGTCAGCTTGTGTCCTTGAAAAGTGAGATATGATGTACTTTAGCAATCTGAGAAGTGTGCTATTGCCATAGTGATATGTTTATCTTGGCAAATTACCTTAGTGAAGTCTGGAGGTGGGTTCTTTCCTCTGCACAGGTTTGAGAGTGCCCACACTGCATTCCTCATCATAGTTAGACGATTCTGTTTGGCTAATAACCTGCAAAAGCAGCATATTTTACTGAGAATACAGGATTTAAGTTGCTCTTTATTAATTTTTTTTACATGTAATAAGATTTAAGATGAAGACAATAAGACACTGGAGTTGCTACTTACTGCACCAGGGAAGGCAGAATGTTGCAGTCTATGACAAAGTCTCTGCATTCTGTGCTATCTCCTGCTATGTTTCCCAAGGCCCACACTGCCTGATGGTCAAAGCAATTATTTAGGGCAGTCAATAAACAACATTCAAATGTACAATATTCGGCAGGTTAACTAAATATATGTTATTTTATTTACATCAAAGTTACAATTTATCAACATAATAAAAAGATGAAGTGAATGTCAGTGGGGAGACAATTGGCTAAACCACTGGTATGTCTGAATCCTCCCTACCTGTTCCTGTACGTCTTCGAAATCCGAGCTGAGCATCTCTATGAAAATGGGCACAGCTCCTGCCTGGATTACCACCCGAGTCTGATGGGATGTACCTGATGCAATGTTGGTCAACACCCATGCAGCCTCAAACTGAAACAATATATTTCATATATTAATATAAACAAATAATTTGAAATTGATGTATTATATATTGATCACTCAGATTAGATATAAACAGTTAATGTGCAAGAAGAGTTCAGATAAAAAAATGCAAGGAAAATAAAGCAGCTTTAAGCATCGCCTGTTCAGTGCACACCTGTGCCATTACTAAGACATACTGAGGAAATGTACCTGCAATGTGCAGTTTTCTCTCCTCTTTAGGAACTCCACAAAGCGCTCCACCACCCCTGGAGTGGCAATGACTTCATCAATGGGTGGGTTGGGCTCTGTGTGGGACATACAGTAAAGGTGGACAAGATGACAAAAATGAATAAAAGTAATACTTATCATAGCATTATCTTGATAACAAGAGGTTAAAACATTTACTCATGTATTCAAAACAATATAAAATGTTCCTTTCATAGTCAAACTGTATTTTACTATAGATGAAAATAAGTCTCTTACTGCTGCACCAAAGACAAGCTGGAGTGGCAGTTTCTCAAATAGTTTCGTTAAAGAAAACTGATTTACTCCATTTATATACTGTATGCATAAAATAATGCATAATTTCCTATGCTAAAGGCATTTAATTGTCATCCAGCCCTTGTTGAAATCAAGTTTCTATAGGAATAACCGCTATCTACAGCACTCTTACCTTTAGAAAGAAGCTTCCTAAAGCGTTGAGTGCCTATAAGCTGCTGCTCAGGAGTACTGGAGAAGATCATTTGAGTCATGTCTTCAGAGATCACCCCACCCTGTACAGCAAAGAAATGGAGATTTGATAAAACACAGATGAAATGCTTTCACATCCGACTTCATGCGTATATTCAATGCATGTAGATGAGTAGCAGGATTTCTCTTCTTACCGTGAGTGGGTCCATGTTGTTAGCCTGGGACTCCAGATAGCCACTATCTGCCATCCCATCGTCCTCCGGGAGGCCATCATCCTCCACTGTGGCAACATTCCTCCTCTTGAAAAGCTGCAATAGAATAATATTTAAATAAATTATGTTAGTCCAAGTATATTTCCTCTTCACAATACATCAATAGAAACACAGCATGGGTTCAAGTTTATTCCCTGACATTAGCAACACTGCCAGGACAAAATTTTGTAATCATTAAGGCTGTTAAAATGCAATCTACCCTGAGGCCAATTCTACCTCCACAATAACACATTTTAAAACGTATCCTCTGCTGAGGTCTAAATTACGTCCTCCACACTTTGTTTACCTGTTCATCCTTCTTCTGCTTGCGAAGCTGTAGGCCTTCCTCTTCCCTCCTTCTTCTCATTTCATCTGTGTTAAGGGACTTGTTCTTGTAGCTCTTGAGTCGTGCATTGTCCTTACCCTGACTCATTGTGCAGCCTAGAGAGAAATATACATTATGTAGACAGAAGGTTTGGAGAAAATGTTTTACCTTCCCAATCTGGAACTGGCTATTGTAACGTTTCTGATAGATGGCATAAGCATATTCCACACCACTAATTGTAGAACAATGCATGTATGTATGTATGCAACTTTAGCCAAAGTATATTAGAGTTTGAGGTAAGTAGGGCACCCTCTACCAGTTTTCGGCATGTGTCAATTATAAGGATTACCAAAACAATCACTAAATAATGTAAAGCTACCGTATGTAAACGCCAATAGTGCATTATCCTCTCAGCAAACAGTTCACACAATTGGGACATCTAAGGATACCTGCTAGCTAGCTAGCTGGTTAGCTTCATGTCTTACCTGCGTTATTATATATCCCGCTGCTTTTACAAAACAAATCATTATAAGTATCCGGTGTGCTGCTTCCCCTTATCGATTCACAAATAAGCAAAGCACAAACAAATATTTAATTAATGAAGCACAGGTATACGGGAGGGCTAGCTACACTTTGTCAGCTAGCTAGCTAATGTCATAGCCGTTGTTAGCTAAATTAGCTAACGTTAGCTCTGAAATGTAACGTTAGCTCATGCGACAGCCCAATGTTTTCCAAATTTTGCCGACATTAGGAATTGAATTAGCTTCTGATTATAAAGCGTTATCATACATAGACTTCTAAATACATGTAACGTTACTTATTATTAACTGACCTGTCAAATTGGGCTCTGTAATCCCCTTGTTGTTATTCGCTAGGCCACCGTTTGTACTGCCGTCGCCGGTATGACACTGCGCATGCGTGATATCAAACGCAGCCCCCCACCCACAAAATTCCCCCGCACTTTATTTACACTCCGCCCCACCCACGCGACGCTTCTGCTCGCTCACACACACACACACACACACACACACACACACACACACACACACACACACATTTGTTTTGCAACACTGCGCTGGGTGCAGACTTTATTTCAAGGTCCAACCGCAATGGAAGTGCGCACAGCACGCAGCAACATAAATGACCTGTGCAGGTGACCATAGCTGGAGCCAAGCATTCAACAAGGTAGGACAACTTCAAGGAGAACTGGATGGGTCCGTCGAAGTTGTAACTGTTTTAAAGTGGACCAAACACACTCCATGGCTCGTTTGTGCAGCTACACAGACAACAAATAACAACACATGAACACAAGCGATAGACAGATAGGCTACAACAAGCATCATAACCTCATTCTCTTCATACCTCCCTCTTTTTCATCAAAAAATTACAAACAGCCTATTCACAACAAATGATGATGAGATGTGATAAAATAGCGTAACAACTAACAGGAACAGGAAAGAAAGTAAGGCAATAATGTGACAACATATTAATTAAAAATCATCATATCCTCTTCTTTTGTCACATGATCACATGCCTAATCATCCATATTGTTGAAAACAATTGTTACACACATTTTAATAGTAAAGGGATAGGCTATGGTAAAAGAGCAAAGCAAAGTCACAAGGGTACTGTTGTAATGTACTCATTCATAATTATAAAAAAGCAAACAGATCTAGTTCAGCTGCTTTGATAAGGTGATACACTTCTGCTACTTAATAGGCAGCCTGGGAAACAGAACAATGACCCTGCTGAGAGTTATATCATAGATCTTATATTGTTGGATTAATCAATGCTTTAATGTGTAAAATGCATTTTAATGTTGTACCTGGCTCAGGAAGTGGCTATTTTACCTTAATCATACCTACACGTTAGTTTAACAAGAACAATGTGACATATTCTACTCTATGTGGTCGTCATATGTCTTTTAATAAAAAATCCTAATCTGTGATGCAACTAGAGTAAAAAATACAATATTTCCATTTGAGACGTAGTGGATTCAAAGTATGGAAATAGTCAAGTAAAGTACAAGTACTTCAAAATGGAACTTAGATACAACACTTTTCACCACTAAATACTGGTATTTAGTGGTGAAAAGTGGTATTTAGTATTTAGTGGTAAATGCCACGCTTCCATAATACAATCCAGCAGGCAACATTTCATCAAACTCTTAAAATTAAGTTCTTCAAAGGTGCGATGATTCATTGAGTACCTGGTCTCATCTGCTGGGCCACAAACTGATTTGATTGGGTGAAATATACCTGTTACCAAACATGAATACTGAGACAAAGTCCATCTTTTATAAATGTTATGCATCAAGTAATTAAATCTGAGGTCAGATTTTTATCTTTTTTTAATTCAGATACATTTAGTCCCTCATTTGGAAACAAAGGACACAAGGAGAAAGTCTGCAAACACTGATGATATAAGTTTCAAACAGGTACACGTGCTGAGGGGCCATAAAAGCCTTAGTGTTACACAACCAGCCTTTTTAATGCAACAGAAGCCCCTTCGCTACAGCATTGTTTGTTCTGCTTTCATTCAAGAAGCACATTAAACGGTACGTCAAAAGCTTCTTTATTCAACCAATTTTAAGAATGAATTATCAACATGGTATGTCCAAAGCCTGTTTACTTTATGTGTTTTAATTTATAATACTTGTGTTTTTAGATAACCTTTCCACGATGGCAAAACACAACATTAGCCTTGTGATTGCCATTGTGCTGGCACTGCTTTTCTTCATCATCACTATGGTGTTCACTGCTCTGGCAGGGCTGGGAATATGTAAGTTTTAATGCTCTATTTGGGATATAAGATTACGTTATTTAATAAAAAACTGTATAAATAATGTTGCAGCCTTTGACCTTTCAAGTGTGTCAAAATACCTTTCAGTAAGTAATTCTGTATCTATTTGTATTTTTTTAAATTTGTGTCCTAAAGATCCATTTTTGGAGACCACCAGTAATATTTCAGATGAGTTTGTAACCCAGATCACCCCAGCAGGATGGACCTTTACCATTTGGTCGATCATTTACATCTTTCTGGCTTCAGTGTTGGTCTACGTCCTCTCCGGCATCTTTAGGAAGTAAGAACCAGAAGGAATTGAATTTTCATGGTAATCTTTGCCTCCTAGATTGTATCTGGTATGCTGACGCAAACATTTACCTCTCTGTGATGTTCTTTCTTTAGGAACGCATATGGTTACGTCTACTGCAGCCCGGCTATTTTGCCACATGGGTTTTTTGTGGCTTGGTGCTTGAATCTGAGCTTGAATACTGCATGGTTGTTCCTGTGGGACAGAAAGTAAGATAGGACATTTTCTTCATTTACTTCAACTGGATTCAGTTAGCAATTTATTTCAATGTACAGTATAGAGGACAAGTTGAGTAACAAAGTGAAGGAATATACTGTATATTTCAGACATACAGCTACTTGAATGTTTCTGCCTCTGGATTTTTTTTTTTTTCCTTATTTGAACTAAGGGTTTACAGATAGTCAGTGTCATATGCTGTACAGATTGTAAGGCCCTAAGAGGCAAATTTCTTATGTTATGAGCAGATAGATATATAATACAAAATGGGGGGGGTAGCACAGTTGTATGTGACTGGATAATGATTTTCTGTATCATTGTAATAAAATATACATTATTCTATTTTTCATCCCTATCAGGTTGATGCCTGCTGCACTGGCTTTCCTCATCCTAATTGCCTTGACCAACTACGTCATGATATTCTTCTCCTGCCATGGTCTCCACAGCTATGGCGCCTGGCTCAACAAGTACCACAAAGTAGACCTGTGGCTTCACCATGTGTTGGTTAGTATGGCGGCTCTATTGCAAGCTTATGTTTACCTGTTTATCTCCTAGCAACATCATTTGTGCCAGCTAAGCTAAGTCTTTTCTGTTGTCTCTATTACAGGTTCAGAATGGTGTTGCCATATATGCAACATGGACAACCATTGCATCCCTAATTAACCTGACCATCGTGCTGACTTATGATACAAACATGTCCCCGACGGACGCTTCCACCGCCTCACTCTCTGTTTTGACTGTTGTGTTGTTTGTGTGGTAAGTGCAAAGGAAATATTTTTGCAGATATTTCTGCGTTATCTTTAATAAGTTCATTAAAAAAAAAAACTATAGTATTTCGGGAGCAAATGTATTGTATTTCTTGCAGGTTTTTCCTAGAAAACTTTGTCCTCGACAAACACGTGAGGTACATTCTCACCATTTACCCCGTTGTGATCTGGGCAGTGGCGGGGGCATTCATGAAAAACAATGCTGCAGATCCTACTCGCAATAACATCTTCACTAGTAAGAAACTTTAAAAAAAAACATCTTTAATCTGAATTACATCAGCTGGATGTTTCATGTCTTTTTACATTCACTGTTCTACAAATATTGCATTAACTATGATTGATTTTTTTATAATGCAGTTACATACATACAGGTATTAAACCCCACTACAGGGGACAGATAGTATGCACACTAATGCCTCCCTCTTATATTTTCTTTCCACTATAGCTGTGCTGTTGGCTGTAGCCTGTGCCACTTTTGCTGGACGGCTATTTTTGGTCATCTATAAGCACATCAAAAAGCCATTTTACGTTGATCTCAGCCCAGAGAGCATGTCCCCGATGGAGATCGCTGAGAAGCAGAAAAAGATATTTAAGTAACAATGTTGAATGACTATTTTTATGATAAACCTTTCTGTGTAGATGCAGTATGACGTGTATTTCTAAATGCTTTGTACTGTATATATTGTAATTTATGACTTTTGTGCCAGGGAGACACTGCTGCCACACGATGAAGCTTCTTATAATAAATGTGATATTAAATGATAAGATGCTGAAGTCCAATTTAAGTTGTTTCACTGGAAAATACATTAAATGCTCTCTGAGTTGTAATAACATGCTAAATTCATTATTTATTTTACCTACATTTTTTTATACAAATATGACAAATGGGGGTTATTATCTGTTTTTGTTCATGCGTTTTGAGTTTTATTTTGTATACAGTTCAAATTCCATACGTCTTTCCCTCAATTTTATGCTTTTGAAAAATGATTTTTTGTATATATGAGATACAAAAAGTTACTACAATTATTAAACTGTACAATAATGTCCCTGGTAGGTTATGAGGTGCAGTAATGACAACATAAAGAATCATTTAATAAGAACCGCTGCAAGACCAGGTGATGTCAATCTCAAAGGTTTTAAATGCCCAGACTCATCTGACCTTGCCCCAACAATCAGCACCATGGGTTCTTCTAAGCAGTTGTCTAGAAAACTGAAACTGAAAATAGTTGACGTTCACAAAGCAGGAGAAGGCTATAAGAAGATAGCAAAGCGTTTTCAGATGCCAATATCCTCTGTTCGGAATGTAATTAAGAAATGGCAGTCATCAGGAACAGTGGAAGTTAAAGCAAGATCTGGAAGACCAAGAAAAATATCAGACAGAACAGCTCACAGGATTGTGAGAAAAGCAAGTCAAAACCCACGTTTGCACAATCCATCCAGAAAGATCTGGCAGACACTGGAGTTGTGGTACACCATTCCACTATAAAGAGATACTTGAACAAATATGGTCTTCATGGAAGAGTCATCAGAAGAAAACCTCTTCTACGTCCTCACCACAAAAATCAGCGTTTGAAGTTTGCAAATGAACATATAGACAAGCCTGATGCATTGTGGAAACAAGTTCTGTGGACCGATGAGGTTAAAATAGAACTTTTTGGCCGGAATGTGCAAAGGCATGTTTGGAGAAGAAAGGGCACAGAATTTAATGAAAAGAACCTCTGTCCAACTGTTAAGCATGGGGGTGGATCAATCATGCTTTGGGGTTGTATTGCAGCCAATGGCACAGGGAACATTTCACGAGTAGAAGGAAAAATGGATTCAATAAAATTTCAGCAAATTTTGGACGCTAACTTGATGCCATCTGTGAAAAAGCTGAAGTTAAAGAGAGGATGGCTTCTACAAATGGATAATGATCCTAAACACACCTCAAAATCCACGGTGGATTACATCAAGAGGTGTAAACTGAAGGTTTTGCCATGGCCTTCACAGTCTCCTGACCTCAACATAATTCAAAATCTATGGCTAGACCTTAAAAGAGCAGTGCGTGACAGACAGTCCAGAAATCTCAAAGAACTGGAAGACTTTTGTAAGGAAGAATGGGCGAAGATACCTCAAACAAGAATTGAAAGACTCTTGGCTGGCTACAAAAAGCGTTTACAAGCTGTGATACTTGCCAAAGGGGGCAGTACAAGGTATTAACTCTGCAGGGTGCCCAAACTTTTGCAGACGCCATTTTTTGTTTTCTGTTATTTTGAAAGTGTAAATGATGGAAATAAAATCTAACTTTTTTTTGACATATTATAAGAATGTCTAATCTGTCATTTGATGCCTTTTGGAGATTTTTCCATCTTTTCTTGGCTTTTTTATGCACATTAATACAAATCTTTACCTGGTGTGCCCAAACTTTCGAGCCCCACTGTAGATTAATTCATCGTGACACCAACACAATTTAAACTTGATATTCCCATCTCACCTAACAACAAAACTAGATCTTTATACTTTCATATCCCATCATGGGTTCAAATGTCAATTTACATGACTTTTCAAATATGACAAATATGTCATCAAAGTTGTAGATTTTTTTAAATAAAAAATGAGCATACACAAAGTTTATACATTGTCATTCATTCAGGAGTCAGATATATGAATGCATTTCATAATTATGGATTATATGGGGAAGTTAGTCTTTAATTATTCACTGCACTTTGGCAGAATGTATATAAGATAAGAGGTGCACGTGATGCTTTGAGTGGTCGTAAACCTCACTCTTACACAACTAGCTATTTTATACAATTGGCAGTCCCCCGTCCTCTGCACAGTTACTCTTGTTCTTCACACTGAGTCAGCTCACAAAGAGAAGAGCCAAGAAAGGTTCTTTATCAAGTCTTCATCACGTGGGCACTGTTTTTGTTTTGCTGCCAGCATTTTATTTTCCTGGAGGAAACTCAACGTGCAGCAGTGGCACGTGGACCTTTCTGAAGTTACACAAGTAGTTTTGAAACTTGAAACTTGAAAAAAAAAATGTTTTGATAATAATTTACTTAGAATGACAGAATTTACGGTTTTTATGATGGCAATCTTAAAAAAAAAGACAGCTGGTGAATGGTGAGAACATCACAACTTAGTGAAATTGTCTGAAATATTGGATATTATCACTTGCCAAGGTCAGAGGTCAGGTTCAAATGCAGGTCATAAAGTATGAAGGGATTACATATCTCCTTCAAGGACACATATTTTTGAACAAAACACTGTTTGCTCATTCAGTAAAAACACTACTATGTACCGAAGTAATCTTTTCTATATATTGTAAGTCTTTCATTTGTCTTCTTTTCATATGATGAAATATGATCTATGTGGTGATGAGCAAGTGTTTTAACTTATATATTAAATATTTTCTATTTTTTAATAATTTTCATTGATCACAGTAGACCACAATGGGAAAACATAATCTTGGACGTCTTGCTGCGATAGTGGTGTCTGTTGTCGGCTTTGCAATAAGTTTGGTGTTCAATGGGTTGTCTGAAGAATACCACAAATCAGACTTGTGGCTCCTCCGTGTGTTGGTTAGTATGACAAATGTACAGAATTTGTATTATTAAGTGTATGCTAATGTGCATGTGCCAGGATATATGAGTCTATTGTGGTCATATGTAGTTCAACTAATTGGGTTTAAGTGTACTGTGTTTAAAGCAAAAAGTAAAACTCTATAATACCATATTTGCAGGTTCAGAATGGTGTGATGATATACACAACATGGACAACCATTGCAACACTAATTAACCTGAGCATTGTACTGACTTATGATGTAAAGATGTCCCCAACGGATGCTGCAACCATTTCGTACTCTGTTTAGGCTGCTGTGCTGCTTGTGTGGTAAGTGCTCTTCACTTGTAAAATTGTTATTAGAGAAGCAATGTGCAGCATCATCAGTGAGATTCTGAAGCAACTGTGTTTGTGCAGCATGTTTCACAGGTTTGTTTTGGAAAACTTTGTCCTTGACAAACACGTGCGGTACATCCTCATCATTTACCCGGTGGTGATCTGGGCGCTGTCGGGAAACCTGGACAAAAACTATGACGCTAAATCACCCAGCCGCAATGGCATCTTCATTGGAAGGACACTACTGTAACTCCATATTAATAATATGGCTTGTAAACATCACATTAACAACATTTTTTCAGACTGATTTCCTGAAACATGATGGAAAGTAATATGAGTACACAATATTGATGAAAAATAATTAAGCACTTGTACTACTAAATACTAGTTATTTTGACTTTTTTAGTAAATTACATCCACAGTGAAACAAGTAAAGAGTTATCTTTTTACCTCCAATGAATGAGGAAATATTATAATGCTAATACCTGTTCAAAAATGCATATAATCTCGGTGAACACAAACATCTGTTAAAATGTACTAACTAGATTGTCTTCTCTTAGTTGTGCTGCTGGCGTTAGCCTCTGTGCTGTTTGTCATCCGGATTGTTTTGGTGGTTTGGAGACACATCAGACAGCCGCTCTACACAGACGTCAGTCCCAAAGCCATGGAACCGATGGAGATTGCTGAGAAGCAGAAAAAGATTTTCCAATAAACATTTTTATGAAATAACACATTGACATTTGATGTGATCTATCAGAAAATAGTTGTGCCATTATTTGGCATTACTTTGATGATACTCATTAGAAAAATTGTGTTGTTGTAAATTTTAATAAACGTAAAATTCTGATCACAGCAAACTAATTCAATTAGCAATATTCTTTCCAACTTTGGCTGACTGATATCTGAACCTTTTATGGCTCTTTTCTAACATATTGGTTGCTAACGCAACACATTAGTCTCTGATAAGAGACTATTGCATCACTACTCAGAGGGACAACACTAATCCACCTTACACTGTATGTTTTTAACATTTCCCATATGCTACTTTACAGTATGTTAGTTTTGTATCAAATGCCAACTTATATGGCAATGTTAATTGTAGTTTTCTTATTTTGAAATATTCATGCAATTTATCATGCGTTATACCAACTGTTTTAACAGTTCAGCAGTGTGGGCTCTTATAATGTGGCAGTTTAACAAGAATATCACAATTCAAGCAGATGTTTTGTTGCTTCTCCAAGAGTCTAAACATCATGGACATTATCAAATATATTTTATATTTATTTTTTTGTTTGGGTTAAAATCTTTTTCAAAATATTACACAGTCATAGATGTTGGGTGAAAAAGTTCAAAGTTGATGATGCAACACAGCCAAACTTAATAGAGAAAATAAAACAAAGATTATTTGATTTCTTGTTCTTTTTGCTTTATAATCTGCATAGATTCAAAACAAACAAAAACATTAACTAAAATGGCTCTTTCAATAACCATGATTAACCTGTAGGAGGCAGCAACGCGAAGCACCAGCTGTAGGCTTAGTCTGCCGGAAAATTCGATATAGAGGAAGAAGAACACCCTGTCATTTGGAAGATTTAGTTCCCTGAATTTGTCTTCCAGGCATCCATGTTATCTTAATACATCCATGATATCAATCCAAAACGTTCACAAGCAACACGTTCCATCAGTCGGATAGTTGCGGTTATGGTTTAGTTTTACTATACCCAAGTTGATGTTATAGTTCTAAAGCACAGGTTGCTGTAAGCATCTGCCAAATTAGCAATAGTGCTGCCTGAGAGGCTAAACGCAGGGCAGTAGACCCCGGGCTCATAGTGCGCGGGTTATTTTGTTATTTACAAATAGTAAACTGCGCCGTTTTGCTACCGCTAACGTTTGTTATCAAACGGGCGATATAGCCGGCTCACCAGATTTTACATGACTACATAGTGGTTCCTTACTTGATTTTAGAGAGCGGATTCAAATAAATGCATTTCTGGGGCTAACCGAGTAACGTTAAGAACAGTTATTAAAAACAAAATGATAGCTAGCTAACCGTTAGCATAACCTAGCTAGGTATCGCTGTCGGAAACAGTCGTCTAACGTCTAAAGTTGGCCTAGCTAGCTAACACAAATGGAGACAAATTACCCTACCTTGGTAAGTTGTTTTGATATTGTTTTTATTTCTGTTGGTATACTGAGGAAAGAGTGCTGAACATACATGTAACGTTAACGACATCCGAAGGGGGGGGGGTGTAACTTAACGTTACGCTCATTTGCCAGTTTGCAAAGTAAAGTTAGCTAGCTAATGTTACAAATAACGTTTTTATAGCAGCTAACGTTAGTTAAAACCAACATCCATGACATGTATAGTTATAGTTATAGACAGGTTATAGTAACGTTAATGTTCAGGTTTTGGTGAAACGGTTTCAACTTCGTGGTCATTTTGGAGGCTGTAACGTTAGTTTGCGATGCTGTTAAATGGTAGTGGCCAACGTTATCACTGAGGGGTGTTTCTAATATATTGCCACATTTGAATAGAATAGAACACATTTGCATTAAATAGTAACTTGGTTTTACTAGTAATGTTTTAGCTGGTAATCTTTTTTTTCTTCTAATTTACAAAGGAACCAAATTACAGTAGTCGCTACCGTTAGCTAGTAACTTCCTTTACATTTTGTCTGTTCACAGAGGAGACCGAAGAGGAAACTCTGCTACCTTACAAACAAGGAAAGGTACGTTTGAAACAAATGTATGTAACTTACTCTCATGGATGTATTAAGAGAACTCTGTGAGTAGCTAAGTGTTTTAACAATAGAGTAGAAACTTAGTTTCAGTTGCATGTTATACATATAATAATGTTTTTCAGTGTTTTATATAAATTCTATATCACATGAGCTTGAGTGTGTTATTCTTACATTCAATACACTTTCTGGGTGTAATCCCACTAATCATATTTTGTCACAAATAATGTATATGTTATGTCTTTCCCACACATTTGCCTTTAGGGAGTTTTAAATAATTTGTGTGTAATACCTATTCAATGGTGTTGAGTGGCTCAGCAGTTGTGGTAATTTTGAAATGTTGTTCTTACAGCAATCGTATTAACCCAACCTATATGTTTTCAGTGCATCTAAACAATGGGAAGGAACGCTGACATTGGAAGACATTGATAGGATTTTTGATGACTTGGGTGAGTTGAGTGTGTATTTGTTTTGCTTTAATATTTTGCTGTTTTGTTTTGCATTTTGATTATGTTAACCTACATTTACCTCTTATTTTCAGATCCATCCTCACATGATAATGATGACCTATTACCCCCATCTACTCTGCTCCAAACCTTTGATATTGAGACAAACCAGTGTAAGAAAGAGACTTCACCTGTCCCCCTGGAACGACAACTAACGGAAAAACTTCCAAAATGCCAAATGGTAATGTACAGTCCATCACTAGAGGGACTTCTGCTAATATTACATATAAGTAGTCAAAACGTGTTTAATTCCTATGTTGGATGATGATAATAAAGGCGAAATATGTGAGAGGCAGTTTGATGCATCTTTTGAATGTAGCAGACACGTCTCTGATGGTTGATTTTAACATGCAGAGGTGCTTAGTTTTTTTTTTTTTGTCACTGATAAGCAGCTGTTCACTGCTGTTATGTCTTCACATGGGAAAGGGCTGATGAGACAGTAGTTATACAAATTTCTTTTTTCCACTTTGAAATTTGATTTATTTCATCTGCCAGGCAGTCCCAAAATTTCCCCAAAACTTTTGCTTGGTTAGTAAAACGGAGGACTTCCACTTTCTGATTATGTGCTTGTTTATAGACTCAGCAGTGGTGTGTGTTAAGTCTTTATGTTGTCTTTAGGGTCCTAAAGGAGATGTACTACAACCTGCAACAAGGTCACTCAGTCCTAAACTAGATATTGGTAAGAGACTCCAACCTGTATTTAACCGAGAAAAACTCTAATTTCAACACATTAAATGTTCAGACTTGCAGTCTTATTTTGTAGAAATGTTAAAGATGCTGCTTTTGTTGTTGCAGATTTGGACATCCCATTCAAAGCACATAGGCCAGTGAAGACATCCAGCCCTATTGAAGAGAATATGGTTGTTGTAGAGCTAGACAATGAAAAAGGCCGAGTTGTGTCCCCACTTCTCTTTGCCTGTGAAGATGAAGGAAAAGAAGAGGCAAAGACAGAGCCTCTACTCATCCAAAACCCCCAGTGCAATGGGCATGTCACAGAGGAGTAAGGAATTATTACTGCATTCCATGCTGGAAATATGTTGTTTGTATAAAGTGTAGGATTCTAGTCAACACTAACATCAAAAGTCAGTTCATTTTCACTCTGTACTTTACAGCACACTTCTTTCAATAATTCTCCTTTCCTTTAAAAGAGACGACTCTCAGTTGGAGTCTCCTCCAAGCAAGATTGTTTTAAGCAAACCGAAGATGTCCAGTCACAAAAACAAGACGGAGGGATCATGGTAAAGGCCTTTTTAATTCTGAACTTAATGATTAGTTTGCTGCAAACACCCTAACGCTCCGTCAGTACCTGATGATTTCAATTCACAAACAAGTGTCCATTGCATTATGAAGAGTCCATTTTGTGTTTTGATGTTCGACATTTAATTGTCTGGTACCTTTGTTCATTACTTGGATGTTTGCCTTTTTAGATTTCACACTTATTTACATGCAATGTGTATTTTTTTCTGCAGTCCCTCAGTCAAAGAAAAAACACCCAAAAAACCTCCAGCACCTGTTTTGGAAGGCAAAATTAAAACACCAAGGTAAGAAGTGCAGACTTTTTATTGTAAAGTTACAGTTATTTTTGTGCGTTCACGTTAGCACTAGTGAGTTAACAACACTGGATAGTTAAAGGCCCATATCTGCATTTATTACCTTGTAGTAAGATTTACTATTTGCGTACCATGTACTGGTCGATATTCAAGTTTGGCATCACTTGAATGGATGGTCATTAAAGAGTTGTTACAAAGATATTTACTTTGGCAGAATATTTTATAGTTGTACAAAAAAGTAATTATAAATATGTCAGTAAGAATATATGAAAAGTATCATTGAAGTATAATTATAACATAATACAGTATATAATTTAATGTATAATAAGCGTTACTTAACTGTAAATTACATTATTGTTAATAGCTACAGTATAAAATACAAATGGCAACAAAAATGGGATAATACATTGAGTCAGAAAAAATAAGTGTCAAAAATACATGCATGTGCAGCCCAAAGAGTTGTGAAAGATGTCATGCATAGAATACTAATTGAGTCATTTCTTTTTGTCTATTCCCAGGCAAGAAAATGCAGGCCCACCTGTGTTAGTGAGACAGGAGCCTGAACTTGCAGATCCTAAGAAAAAAATTGAAAATGTTCACATGCAGCCATCGGTGGAGTCCACCCGTGTGGGAAAAGACATGCCGGCGTTTCTTAAGAAGCTTAGAGATGCTGGACAGCCCAAACCTGCATAGTGAGTTTGTTGCTATGGTGCCTTGTAGGGCTGCACGATATGAGGAAAATATGTGATATGGTTGTTAAATAATGCAGTAATGATATCCCTTGCGATAAATATTATTATTGTTATTAAAGTGTACTCAGTTTAAAACAAACGAACAAATTGAACATTAAATTGTATATTAAAGACACCACTAAAAAAAGAATGACAGGCTACACTTTAAAGTGTAGTTTTCTATTGATATTTTCTTTCAACGAACAAAAAAATCTGAGTGTCTTTCGCAATGTGTATATTGCGCCAGTTGATATCGCAATGACGATATATTGTGCAGCCCTAGTGCCTTCCTATTTGAAAATGGAAACAAATAAATATATGTTTATAAAGTAAAGGCTCTTGTACTAATTAATAATCCATTATTTTGTCATTTTAGTTCCAGGAAGTCACCGGTGAAAGTACCCACTCCTCCTCCTGAGCCAGAGGATGATTTCCTGATTCTGGAGGATGATAGGCCACTTTGGTTTTCCATCCCAAGTAAAACTGCAACCAGTAAGAAACGGAGACAAAGCAGAACTCTCATCAACGACAAGGACAGCTCAACAGACAAGGGCGCGAAGGATAGCCCACTAGAGACTGCACAAAAACTGCAGGATTCTGAACAGACAAAGAGCAAACTGGGAAGTCAAACTGTCAATCAGAAAACAAAGACGATGAAAGAGAAAAATGAGGTGATTGAGCCTGAAAATGACGAGGATGAATTGCCCAGTCCTGAGGATCATCCTGCAGGTGACGTAATGGAAGAAGAGAAACCAAACAAAAAGAAACAAGTTAAGAAGGTACCATCCGAAGAAAATGACAAGGAAGAGGAGCAACCTGAAGACGGAGTCAGCAGGGAAATGCATAAAGATAAACTCACTCTGAAAATGGAAAAGAAGTCTTCTGACATGAAGAGATCAAAGTCTTTAAAAGATGGAAATGAAAATGCCAAGAAAAGCAGGGCTACTAAATTGAAGGGGGCCAGAAAAGTGACGCAGGTGTCTGATGCAGCAAAAGAGACAATGTGTGTTGAGTCTGCGAAGGAACAAAGTGAGAGCAGCGAGAAGCATGCAGAGGCTGAATACCTTGACTCTCTTTCAGGTAAGGACCTCCGACTGTTAAAGTGCTCATGTTATGCTTTTTAGCTTTTCCCCTTTCCTTTATTGTGTTATATATCTTTTTGTGCACGTTATAGGTTTACATAGTGAAAAAGCCTAAAGGGACTTACCATCTGCAACAGAAAACACTGTTCACAAACTGCCTCACTCTGTAGCTAAAACTCAACACACAGGGTGAAAAGAGGAGCTGCAGCAGTGTGCAGTACAACAAATATATCGTGTTTTCTGAAAATTAAACCACATAAACCTATTCTGGTACAACCTCTAAATACAATTATGAACCTGAAAATGAGCATAATATGAGCACTTTTAAAATCTCTGACTGATGTTGACTTTACATATTTCTGCTAGTGTTTATCATAGGTTAAGCAATGTTGATGTTGCTCCTGTATCCCCCAAATGTTGACACACATCATCAGTATGTGTGAATAGTACAACTGCTTTAAAGCTGGAAACTAAAAGATGTAAAACTTTAGCCCCATTGACATTTAGGTAGTGAAGTAATTGGTATACTCTGAATATTTGGTTTCAAAATTTGAACTCTAAAGAGCTTTTACTTTTAGTAGAAGAGACAGCCGTGACTCAAATGCATGGCAGACATCAATAATATTTTACCAAAAATTATCTGGGATGAGATATTACAAGTTTTTCATGATTTGGTGAAACCTAATTCTTTTTTTGTTTTGATCCCCATTAACTTCTATAAATGTGGTTTCTAGGTGGGGTCCACACCAAACAACAATAATAAAAACTTAAGTAATTTTACATAGGAATCGGTAGACACTAGAAACTTGTAATGGCAACAGAAAACGCATTTTTGAAATAAAAAAACAATGAAAATGAATGTATTTGAAAATATTTGATTAGAGATGCAGTGTGAAATATAGCTTTTAAAGGGGTGATAGAATGCAAAACCGAGTTGACCTTGTCATAGTTGTAATTATGACAGTTCGGTGGGTAAAATAAGACGCACAGAACCTCAAAGTCCCATTGACACCTGTTTCCTAATGCAAATCTCACAATTTGAAACTGCAGCTGAAAACGGGCAAATCTCAACAAAGCTCATAGTTGACGTCAACTCGGTGGCTGTACCTTATTAGGATCTAGTCTGTACCTTTTGTCACGCCCCAAAATGTACATACAAACCACTGGTCTGAGGCCAGTTGGTCTTCTGAATCTAGGTCGCGCAGACCCTGCTGTGAGCTGGCCATGGAGCTCCGTCATGACAGCGGCATTTGGTAGTCCAGTAACCCAGAAACGGTGACTTTGTGCCGGCTGTGGAGCGCCGCGCAAAGTCACCGGAGCCAGCTCACAGTCAGACTGTGGAGCTCCTGAAGTCCGACACAGTCTGACCAAATTTGCAATTAGCCATCAATTTTCGTAAAAACGGCCCATATTTGAGCTCTACATAGTTGATTTCTCGCATAAAAAAGTCTCAGAAGTGAATTTAGTAATGAAATAGCAGACGAACAATGTATAAAATGTGTGTGTGTGTGTGTGTGTGTGTGTGTGTCAACCAACCAATCGGTGCGCAGCTCATCTAAATATTCATGAGCATACCATATTTGGGAGAAAAGCTCTTTTTTTCATCCAGGGCTTATTCACGGGGTTGCATTAGGGCCCATAGAATAGCACCCGGGTCATTTTCAGCCCAACCAATGTTACATACCCTATTAGGAGACCTTAAGGAACAATGTGAAATATAATCATTCTATCACCCCTTTAATGGAACATTGGACATTTCCCACAGACAACGAATTCATGAATTCTGAAGTACAGACAGAAAAGGATTTAGCAGGTGGAAAGGACAAACACAACAAGCTACCGGTTGTGTCTGAAGGGAGTTCATCTGATGACCAGATTCTTGGGAAAAGGAAAAGGAGGCAGCCTGGACAGTGGTGGTTGGACAATTTGTTCACCAAGGAAACAAAAGTTATGGACAACCAGCCTACACTCAAGAAGTTAAAGCAGTACAGCCAAGAGCCCAGCGCAACAGTACCTTCACCTGTGAAGGCTAAGAAGAACAGAGTTTTAAAGAAAAGGAATCCGACACAGCCTGCACCTTCACCCAGTCATAACACAAATAAAGCTAAAGAAAAGAAAACCAAACAGAACAAAAACAGAAAAACAAGAGGAGACACAGCAGACAAGGTATTTCACACGAATAAGGCAGAGCAGTTTGAAGAGCAGGAGCAGCAGGAGGTCGCGGACCAGGACCTGGATGACCAGTCTAGTCCTTTGGACCTGACACACAGAGACCACAGCCATAACTCAGGTAAGGTCAATGGTGGGGGAGCTACTCCGATCCTTTACTTAAGAAAAGTACCAATACGACTATTTAAAAATACTTTAAAAAATTTAATTACTTTAATTACTAGTTAAAGTGCTGAATTTAAAATCCTACTTAAGTAAAAGTAAATAAGTATTATCAGCAAAACGTGCTTGAAATCTGTTGAAGTAATACCTACATTGGAGTTTTGTAAACATAAAGACCAACCAATAATCTCTGTAATTTACTAAGATGTGATGTTTTACAGGGCAGCAGGTATTTCAAAGAGTATACCGTCACGTCTCTCATGAAAAACTGTCCACGCCACAGCCTGTCTCTCCCAGAGGATCTTGGGAGCAGCTCTGGTCAGAAGAATCAGGGAGACGGAGGAGGAAACCTCCCGGTAACTGGTGGGTGGTTGATAACAGGTCTGAGGACGTGGAAAGCATCTCCTCACAGCCGCAGAAGCTGTCCAAACAGAACAGATCTGAACTTGGAATCCCCAAAAATGGCAAGATGACAGTCTCATCAAAACCACTAGGGGGATCTCTTGTGCCTCTTTTGAAACCGAAGCCATTGTTGACTCCAAAGACTGTCAAACGCTCTCTGGCCACATTTAAAGACATTTTCACTACAGGCACAGAGACCCCGACGGTGGTGAGCAGCAAAGATGCAGGTAGGAAGAACAGATGTAAAGTCACTGCTACTGACTGTGCAACATTCAGTAAGACTGCCAAAGATATACCCAGTATGGATGCTGGTGAATCCTTACAGGACAGCACGTGTCAGTCAGAGGGCAGGTAAGGAAAAGTCTAAATGTTACTCTTAACGCCTCCCTCTTATTGACTGTATTAGTAGTTTTAATAATTATGTTCATTATTTTTTGGCAGGTTAAAACCCCTCAGAAGTGGGCTGTCCTCCATGATTGTGCTGGAACATTATGAGGAGGATGTGGACTTGAGTATGTTCTTAAACATTGAACAAAATAATGCATAAATTTACTTTATGATTCAGACATATTTTGTAATATGTATATTAACTAGGGCTAGGACGATATGTTTTTGTCCTGATTCGATTATTTCACAATACATGGGTGCCGATTCGATTTATATTGCGATTTTCATTTATTGCGATTTTAGAAGTATTGCGATTTGATAGTATTGACTTTTGCGATTTCCTTTTCCTTCTTTAATAAAAAAAAAATTTAAAAATACACTTTTAGAGACAAGATATCATGAGACATTTCTGATAACTAGTTGTTTTTCAAAAAAAAAAAAGAAGTGAGTCAGTCTGACATTTATTTCATTTGTAAAGAAGTACATGCAATACATGCACTTTTAGCTGGAAACGGATATGATGTAGAACATCTACTGTATAAACAGAAAACATTTAGGTGATCATTGGTAAAATTAAGTAAATAAAAAATATCCATTCCAAAAAAAACTCAAAAGGCATATGTGAATTGATTTTTATTTTATTATTTACTTCACTAACCTATTTATTTTGAGTGTTTACCCCACACATTTTCTTGTTTAAATTTGATGATTTAACCATTTTTTTGTTTGTACAAGTAATTTATACAACTCTTAAACACCACTCTTTATGCCCCTGAAAACAAACATTTTGCTTATTGTTTTGGACAAATTATCTGTTGTAGGTTGACTAAATATGTGTTTGCCTTTTTGTCTTTGTCCTCTTTGACTCTGATGAAGGCACAGCGGTGTTGAAACATTAGTCTGTTTGCACAATTAAAAGCTGCAAACCAATCCGTGTGCTCCAGTCCCTTTCTCTTCCCTTGGATGTTGTTTTGGACCGCCTGTTAAAATGAACAAACGGCATGTACTCACATGGCTGTAATGAAAGCAGCCCAATGCCTATGTGTATACTATGTGTTACTCCAACTCAAAAAACAGGGTTGTGACTTACCATTGGGAACAGCAGAAGCCTAAAGCTTGATTTATGGTTGTGCGGAGGCTCCACGCAGAGCTTTCGCCGTAGCCTACGTAAATGGCCTGAAGTTATACTTGTGCGTTAGTGTGTGCGTCGATCTCTGTAACAGAATAGCAGGGCCAGCGTGTGTGTGTGTGTGTGTGTGTGTGTGCGCGTAGGGAGTGTTTGGTAGCGCGATTGACGGCGATTAGCTTCGGAGTGAGTGCTGCCTCTAGAGTCATAGTGGGAGAAACAAAGTGTCTCCCCTGTGCTTTCTGGCCACGGTGGGAAATCTGTAGCAGGAAAAGTTAACCCTCTCCTTGATATCAAGGAGAACCAGGAAATGAGTAGGGGGGAAAGCGACGCTACCCAGCCTGAGCCGAGTGACGTGCGTTGCCGCGACGTGTAGTTACATTTTGGCTATGGCTTAGGGTCCGGCGTAGGTTTTTTTCTCCGCGTACCTACGTACGTAGCCATGGCGTAGATTTTACGCAGAAGTATAAATCATGCTTAATGTTCATTGTAGACACAGTAGAGATAAATGCCAGTATGAGCTCAGTCTTGGATAGATAAAATGAAAATACCACCCTTGACAGTTCTGTCAGGCCCAAAATGTGGGCAACCCGACTGCAACATTTACACTGAACCCTTTCACCTTCTGCGGTGAATAAAAGATGCAGCAGCTGGTCCTTTCACGTCTGGATATGTATCTCAGGTCACCAGTTTAAACAGTGCCTTCTGGTGGTTTCATTGAAAACTGAATTTTCTAGATTAATAGCCAAGCCATCCCTTAAAAAATAAATAAAGATTTAACTTATTTTATCTTTACTTTGTTCCAGTTCTGCCACCACCCAGAGTCCACGCTGCTCTCTCTTTATCAGATCTGTGTGCTCCTCCTCTCAAACCGCTGGTCTTACAGCCGCAGGATAAGGCCAACCTGAGAGAGTGGTTTAAGAGTCTCTGGCCGATCCCTGATGACAGTAAGGAAATACGTCTGATAAAAATCAGTTTTTAAATAATTTATAGATTTATTTGCAGTGACTTTAATAGATACATGAAACAAGTAGAAAGGACTTAATGCTGTTTCTTAACAAAACCACGAATCACCTGGTATTTAAATGATCAGGCTGTATGAATGTGGGGTATTCGCCTCGTCTCATTTCCATACTTAATGGAGCTGAGCAGGTTTGAACTTGAAAAATGTATTTACGAAATAATGTGCAAAGTAATCTTAATTGCACTGATGTCCCATTGCATCAAAATATATAATACAACTAATATTCACATAATACACCAATATCTCAATTTTTTTTTTTTTTTTTTATAAGGTTTTGCTTTGTCTCTGTAATGTAGACATTATCTGTAATGTAATGTAGAATTATCATCAAATTCTTATGAAAGGGTATAAAACATAAGCAATGATTGGCCAGACCTGTCACTGAATAATTGTTTCTGTTTAATATTGCAGAAAGTCCGGACATCACTCCAGACCATTTTGATTGGTACTCCTATAAGGGCAGAGCTATTGGCTTCCTGGTGGACCTGAACTGTGGCTCTTTCTGTAGTGGAAAAATCCTGCTGGGCTCCTACATGAAGAAGCCTCTGTGGGTGGATCACAGTGCCACAACAGTCAGTACACTTGTCATTTACTTCTCATTGTGTGCCACTCCTGTGTTTTATGTCATCCTATCGTCTCCCTCTCTGTCCTCTTGTACACCAGATATCTTAAAAGTGTTTTATCATTAATTATTTCTTATAATTGTGTTTTTTAAAGGCTTTTAATTTATTATCAAGCTCAGTGAGTGTAACCATCAACGGCAAGAAATCACGCTTCTATCCCGGACCATCCTTTATGGTGCCATGTGGTAAGAATATCATTACATATATTAAGGCGAAATTAAAATGTTTAACTGTGTTTTAGTTGATTGCTTCTTCTCTGTCATTGTTGTGTCCATGTATCCTCTAAACATTTGAGCTGTAATTTACAGCCATGTTAGAGATGTATACCTATGATGATTTAAGTCTTTTTGTTTGTTTTGCTCTGTTCACACAGGGCATGCTTACAGCATCCAGAACGTCACTGCTCAGCCTGCAGTTCTGCACTTCACCAGGGTATTAGCAGAAAGTTCAGATTGAAGTTGTCAGCTCGGTGGCTGCTGGATAACCAGATATATATGTACATTTTAAATACACGACTGAATATGTGTGACATCTGAAAGAATTAAAAGATGTAAATGGACTTTTTTTAGTTTTTCAGTTTAATGAATTTGATCCTTAGCTGTGCTTGTAATGATACAATTCTGTTAAAACAAATAAAGATAACTTGTAAATATGTTTTTTTGCTTGTATTTACTAGTTCTAATTGGCCATTTCCTACGATTGTTCATGTACTGTTTCCAGCCTCTAAGGGAATAGTGTGAACAGCTGTAGTCCAATTCTCTGAACCAGAACTGTATATTCCAGGATATTGTATACAGAGTCCAAAACATTTTTACAACCATATATACTGTAGTGACAGATGTATTCCGATTCTTAAGCTAAACTAAGTAAATATAGTGTAGTACTATAGTGTAAAAGAACTCCATTAAAACAAAAGATCTTCTTGTGGGTGCCCAGATAGCTCAGTTGGTAGAGCAGGCGCCCATATAGAGGTTTACTCCTTGACGCAGCGGGCCCAGGTTTGACTCTGACCGGCGGCCCTTTGCTGCATGTCATACCCCCTCTCTCTCACATTTCATGTCTTCATCTGTCCTGTAAAAAATAAAGGTCGAAAATGCCCAAAAAAAATTATCTTTAAAAGTTCTCCTTATGCCAAATGGTCCTTTCTTTACCTCTTTTACCTGAATCTACTCCTTTACATAAGAGGCACAAACTAGGAGTAGTAGACACTTGTACACTAAGGCCCTGGTTGTATCATTCACATAACTTGGCACAAACTTAATCAATCCTCATGAAACATTAACTGACCTACTTTATAAAGACTGAATTATGTTTTTTGTGTGATCTATTAACTTTTGTCCCCCCCATGCCACTGAATAGTTTGATACACTAATACCAACATGTTACTTAAACAAGAACATTGGGATGGGATTGCTCTCTGATATTTGAATAAGCCTTAACCTATTCTGCAGTGATTTAGCTGTTATAGACTAGCCTTCTCAAAATGTTCAGTCTGTTTCTGCAGGCTACAATGGCCATCACTGATGCAGACACCCTGAAAGAGCAACTCAAATTAAACTAATCCCACATCCCTGACTTCAATACAAACCAAAGAAAAGGAGCGTCCTCTCCAAAGTCAAGCTTCAGCAGCTTGCCACTTTGATAATTTAGCACTTTTGAATGTCTAGTTTTAGCTGTGCCTGGTGCACCAGCACTCTGACTTGCCTCTGGGCAGGATTCAGTCATGATGTTTCAACCTCCAGAGTATACTGGCACGGCCTCCCAGGTCTTGAATTATACATTATACATTATGTTCTGTGACCAAATATGCTGCCTGTCACAACATCTGTACAGTGAAATGGGCTGAAATACATCTTTTGATTCTGTTCCTGTGAAAGAAAAGGAGAGGGAGTGAATTGTTTGTGAAAGATTTAGTGTTCAGAGTGAACATTTAAAGATGAATGTGTTGGATTGTTTAAATTGTGTTAGTGATTTCGAGAGGCCTTTGTATATAGAAGGTACGACTAAAGGAAGCAAAGAATGTCCAAATAAGTACATTTAAAATAAGACTATGCTAGCCGTTCTGTGAGGCTAAATGCTTGCTAACACTAGCATGCTAACATGCTCACAATGAACACTGCTAATGTTTAGCAGGTATATGAACCATGTTCACCTACTTAGTTTAGCATGCTAACATTTGCTAATTGAGAATGAACACAAAGTTTAGTTATATGAATGCCATTAGTTTTGCAGTTCATCCTGATGTTGACATCAATGTGTCTAGCAAATATAGCAAACCATTAATTAAGCTATGTCTTAAAACATTTTCCTTTAAACCACAAATGTTAATCTCATTCTGGAGCGAAAGGAAAGATCCAGGAATCACCTAAGTTAAAAGGGTTCATCCACTGGGGAACATGGATATAAGTACAACATTTCATAGCAAACCGTCTGGTAGTTGATGAGGTATTTCAGTCTGGACCAACTGGCAGGCTGACCATTGTTATCCAGAGAGCCATGGATAAAAAAACTGACATAATCAGCAAAAAAGGGAAAGAAATGGGCTTTGTAGTTTTGTTTGCTACCTTAACTTGAGGTCAAATGCAGAATCTCATCCTTGGATAAGTAGTGAGACAGCCACTGAATAATGTATTCATGAGAGTATGCTTCACACAGAGCTTAATCTCAGCCCTCACCAACAGAACGCACTTTCTTACATCGCTTTCCCTTAATGCATCTGTAATTTAAGTGAATTTGACACAGTAATGACTCATTTAACCACCAGAGCACTGCGAAGCTGTAGCCTGTCACAGATGGCAATTAGTGACAGTGACAGTGACAATACAGTTTTTGTTTTAATCTCCAAAGATATTACTCTTGAAATAAATGTGTGCGTACTTTGATATATTTCAACCACAGATTTTCAAGGCAGCAAAAGCCTCTCAGCAAATATTTACATTTCTGCATAACAAATCACTGCATTGTAAGCCTGAAGAGGCAGGAAGAAACAATGTTGCACTAAAACCTGGCAGGCCGGTGAACACTTTCAATAATCAGAGTATATTAATTACACAGTATTTACCGTCGCTAAGCTTTGCATGCCATGAAAACATTTGTCCCCACAAAGGCTATACAACTTTTCTGGGATTAGTCTCAGTTCTTGGAACAGACTTCAACATTGAATATGATTTCCTTCCTTTGTTCAAGTTGGCTCTGAACGTTAGTATTGGGGCCAACTAGCACAAGAGTGAATAATACACTCTTTACAGTGGAAGTGTTGTGTGTTACTCTATGAATCATCCTCTAATCTAATTCTTTCAGGTCGGGTCAAATAACAGGAAATTATTTTGTAATAATTATTTCAGCATTTTCCCACAAGGATACAGTACCATTAATATAACAGGAAAATTAAAGGCATTTGTGCAACTTTTACACTCCAAATATGCATGCTGAATTAAATAACAGACAGCAGAAAGACCTGCATACCCAGGATAAACTCTAGTGTTGCTTTACATCCTGGTTACACCCTTGTTGACAGCTAACAGAAGATACTGACACTTTAGGCACAACAAGACTTTGAATAAATTCCTGCACTGCTAGTGAGGATTTCATTGATTAATTATCTACATGAGTTAATTATTGTAAACAGGCTCAATGCTCGAGTCATGAAGACAATAAATGATATACACGTCCATTGTGTAGTGTGGAAATACACAGAGGAAAGGCAGCGCTGTAATATTGTTTATATGAGTTTGTTTAGCATTGGACCGGACATGAGGTCCTTTTGGTTATGTGTTGCATCTGTTGAGACTGAACATGGGTAGGGTTAAGTTTGGAGCAAGCTGTTGAGTCTTCTCAACAAGAACGAATAAAGCATGGCCCCCCGTTGATAACCTAAATGCTCACTTAGCCTGAAAGGTAGCCCAGGTCTTGGATTACCAAACGGGCAAAATGGGCAACTGCCCCGATGTCCCAGGGTAACGGTGTGGCAAGTTTACTCTGCGTTTGGTAGTGTGGAATGTACCTTGACCTCATGTTGAGGACCTGTCTTTTAGTGGGTCCCTGTATCAAAATCTATCTTAAATACATTCAGCATTTCAAATGGTATTATTTATTTCTATTCTTTTCTTCATTATTCTTAAGCAAATTTCTGGTAATCCTATCACAAGCTATCATGGCGGAAGTCTGTTGCATGGTAGCATATCATTCTATAACACGTTAATTTGGCCCTTTATGTAAGTGCTATATGATGAGAGAACAATGTGATTTGATGAAGAATTTTTGCAAAGGTTAGAACATGGGAAAAACTACTGTAGGTAACTACCTGTTGAAAGACACAATTAACAACAAAGACACAATATAAAGCAATGAAAGCAGTTATACTTGTGAATTATGAACACATTTACAATCATTATGGACCATGAACATAATTTCTGATGTACAAAAAACTGTGCACACTTTTTTGGGCAAATAGACAGTAGTAAAAACTACTATTACTATTACTACTATTACTTTCATTTGATTCCAACTTTTGATTAGACTTCAGCCAAATACAGAAAAATGAATTAATCTGTTTTAGCAAGAACAGTGTGTAATAGATGCATTTTTTTTTAAGTATGCTCAATGGATGACATTAAATTTGACACATTTAGTACTTTTAATATGGTTCAATTACTTTTGTTGCAGGGGAATGGAGATGTGGAGAAAAGAACAAATCCTTTGATACAGTGTAAATGCATTTTTGACTAAAACTATGGCATTATAAAAGCTGCCAATAATGTAAAATGATAGCTCTTTTCAATGGGAATCAACTCCATGTATGCTGCCGTAATTTAAACATCACATTGTTAAGCATTAAATGACTCTGTGTTTGAAAAGGTCACTGTGATACAATGACCTCTCCCTTGCCACTTTAATTTAAATCCTTACATGTCACCTTGATGACCCCTACCTGACCACCCAATCTCATCACATCCACTCACACATCTCCCACGCTAATTGAATCCTGGTCCTCTGATCCTCTGTTGCACTTAATGACTACACAGAGAACACAAAACACACAGGGTTGATTTATTTTGGACCTGAGTTTTTCATGAGAATGAAAGGAAATAAATTGTACAGGGTCATCTACAGAGGGTTACAGTCTTGATGACACTTCTGGGAGCAAAAACAGCCTTTGAATCTAAAATTCCAATTATCTTTTGACAGCTGGTTTAGTGAAGTTCCTCTGTCAAACTAATAGGCTTGTTAAGAATTATCGCTTAAAAGAAAATCAATGAACTGCCTGTGGGCTTCCTGGGCTCTGAGATATGAAGCTAGAGCAGGTTTGAGGAGGGGGAAATATAGATCAGACATATATCAGACATATAGCACACATACAGAATATACATGAAATAATTATATTAAAACTCAAAGAAATGTAGACATTTTCTAATACTTTCTAATAACAGGTTTGAGTTTTTCCTGAATATATTACATATTAAAAAATAGGGCCTTAGCAGGATTTTAGAAATGCTGAGGTCAAATGACATGACTATGTACAATAAAATAAAATAAAGAGATAAGATGCATATAAATATAATACAATTAAGAATCATTTAATAACATTTATTAACAAAGATAATGAAAAGATAATAAATTAACAAATAAAAACAAAATATTACTAACAGATACATATGTGAAAATAAAGACAAAACTAAATATAATAATAAATAAGTAAAAACATGAAATAGTGAATCCAAGTCCAAGTTTTTTTTTAGAAAAAAACAAAAAAAGACATTTCTTAACTATTTTCAACTATTAACTTTTTAAAAATGGATAATTAGATCACAAGAAGATACATATGTTTATTTAATCATCCAATTAGACTTAGTCTGTTATAGATGAAGTTCTAAATTTGGTTTCAAAGCCTTCTCCATGCTGCCTGGAATTCTGCTGGAGAAATAAAAAGCCTTTAATGCAAATTTGAAAATAGCTTTTAGAGTCATAAAATATCCATCAAGTGTTTAACTGTGTACAAGTGGACAGAGAGATCTAAACAGTTAGATGGTCAAATGCTTGAAACTGCTAAAAGTGATGATACGGGTTAACACATCAAGCTCCTGCTACTCGTGCTGAATGCTAACTTGACCAAGCAGGGCTCAACATTGACAGTTTGATTTGATTGTATGAAAATATTGATTAATCAATAAGTAAGTAATAATAAATAACATTGACTTTAAAATAAATCAAACAAGACCCATAAAATATTAAATTTTTCACCGGTTCAGATGCGTGTGCACATTTTCACGCAACTTTAGTGTCTCAAAAATGCGGTTCGTTAGGGAGAATAATAATAATAATATTAATAATAATATTAATAATCAATTTCAATAGCCTTCGCTGGCCGACTTTGTTGGCGCTCAGGTAAATGTTTTGAACGTGACATAAAATGATGAAATAATCTCAGTGTCAACATGCATCATTTCTCCTGTTGCTAATCAGATCCATTGCATCATCACCAAAATGATGTGGAAAATAAAATAAATCATTTTCAAAATATCACATATGTTGGCAGCAGTTGATTTCACTTAAGTATCAGTGTCCTTCCACTGTGATACACGTACATGCTGTTGCATTTGTATGAAATGTGGTTGTTGTTCTCCATCTGCTCCTTACATTTTTCTATTTCTCCACTCCCCTTACCATTTTGCAATCAGACTGTGTTGTCTTCCTGGTGGCGTCATCGTGGCTGACCGCCAGAACAAACTTTATCTCTCTCTCTGTCTGTACTTTTTTATGGGTGCCTGCCAAGAGGAAACAGTCTCTTGCAAAAATATTTAAAGCTAGATTTGAAAGAGAAAGATGAACAGCTTTAGCCAGAGGAGTGGTAGAAAAAAAAGAAAGAGAAACAGATTAATTGGTGTTTTTCTGCTACGGCAGTTCCCTTCTATGTGCAAAAACAGCTAATTGGGTGTTTAATGGTTTAGAAGAAGTCTGAGTCTGGAGTGTCTATTTCTTACATTTAAACTAATCAAAGTGACATGCAGCCATAACATCCCAGATTCACTTGAGCCTCAGAGCATTACTGCGTGTCATCTTACTCACTTTCAATGTTCATGTTCCTCTTTGCTATCACAATCCAGTAAAGCAGAAATACCCAAAGTCACCTTTTAAAAAGTAAAATGTTTCTCTTTCTCTTCTTTTTCTTTTGTAGTACTTAGTACTGGAGCATTTCTCTCCATTCAGTTAGATCTGTAAAGAGGTGATTATTGAAGACAGAAGCATTGAAGATTTATAAACCGTTGCAATTTAACTTGTTCCCAATATTCTATTTGTAACCAATTTAAAATGAAAGATGCTGTGAAAAAGGCACTCTTTACAATATAATTAAATCTAATAGCTCTGCAATAAATGTGTTTTAAGTGTTGCTGTCACTGTATTAGAGAGGTATTGATTCAAGTTAATTAAATGTCATTTTTTAAGGGTGCAGTTTTTGTTTTGGGTGGCATAAAATGATATTCAAGATTCAGCAACCCTCCCCATCCCAGTCATTTTCATACAGTCCCTTAACTCAGTGGTTCTCAACCTTCGAGACCCCCCACCCCTCTTGACGATGAGAGAAAGAGCTGCAAACTGTTGCAAGCAGTGTAAACTGCTGTTTCACGGCTCCCCCTGCTGATTTTGAGTGATTATTGTGAATGCTCTGATTAATACATGTAAACAAACAATGCTTTGCTTTAATGACAGTTTACTTTTAGCAGCTAGCACCTACCCTTGTCAAATGTGCTCCAGGCTCTGTGGATTTTTGATGCGTTTGTGATTTTTTTCTCTCCCCTTAACCCGCCGGAACAGCACCCTGTCTGTGTTTCAGGACCTCCGGATTTACAAATGAAGTTCTGAATATAAGACATGAAATCTACCAGACTTCACACATTAATGTAAAAACCATTCATCAGGTCTAAAATATGTTATTTCTTTATTTCTCCCCAACCATCTGGCGACCCCCAGAAATTATCTAGCGACCTCCTTAGGGGTCCCGACCCCCAGGTTGAGAACCACTGTCTTAACTGACTGAAACTTTTAGGTTTAATGTTCAAGACCACAAACTAAAGCTTCAAAAATACCACAGAGTTGAATCGCCACTTCTGTCTGTCCGTCTGTCTGTCTGTATGTCCGTCTGTCTGTCCGTCCGTCTGTCTGTCTAGTATATTTTTGTTCTTTCAGACTCACTTGAAAACTTGACTTGAAAACTGACTAAGTCATTGCACAGTGATTTAGTGACTAATCATGTTGGCAGGGTGCATCCTATTTATCTCACTGAGACAGGCCTGAGAAATGTTAGCAGTAAGTCCCCAGAGGACGGGTGGAGAATCACAAAGTAGATCCGGACAGTTCAGCTATAAATCCAGCAATACAATCTGTCATGCTATGGAGCTCTAAGCTGCCAATGGCTATTTTCTGTGAGCTATACTTCTGTGGAATGTGACACTCATACTAATACTCTTAAAAATGGCGCATGAAGGTCAAATGTGATTGGAGAGAGATGTATAGTTTTTAAGCTCAATTTATCCACAGAACAAAATCAATGAATGAATGAATTTAAAAAATGTATATATTAATATTGGACATAAAACAAACAAACAACAATATGCTGTCATTGAATGTAATCTGGGCTCCAATATCACTGTTTTTTTCTGGTCATAGGGTTGGTAATACTCACTAGAACACCAAATGCGTATTAATCCGCGGTTGAAAATAGTCCCCTACAAACGCAATATTTTCTTCTTTTTGAGTAATTGTTTTGCTGATATTCACAGTGTCCAGCTGTTTTAGAATTAATTGAGTAAATAAAAAAAATGAAAGTACCTATTTGTAACCCGCTTTTTAATGTATTTATTTATGAGGACATTAGGAACCAATGAGTTTGGAGCTAAAAGCCACAACAGGGTAGGGAAGTCAGAAAGTGTTGTTGTCTTCTCATGACATTGGTTAAAAATATACATTATCACCAGCTTCATCCCTTAATCAAATATTCACATTTGTTTTGTGACTTTTTGAATACTTTTTTCCCCGGCCCCTCCCCTCACACCTGTGTTTCTAGACAGGATGTTCGTGGTAGCAAACTGAGGACAGGATAGTCACGGCCAGGTTTATTTCTGGCTACAATCAAAGCCCGGGCAGCTGGCGCCCTGTGGAGGGATATTGTGTGAGGTGGCTCGTCAGAGGCTCTTAAAGGAGGACTGCCCGCTCACTCTGTCGCACTCACAGAGCCACCAATTAGTGTAAAAGCTCTGCGGATCTTCCCTCTTTCACCTTGTGAATGTGACATTTGAAGCTGGATATAATGGTGTTGAAAAGCAGCCAGTAGCCTCTGAAATCCATCTAATAGAGTAAATGCGTCAACGGCAGACGCTGACTCAGCCCTCTCAGGTGCCTCCTGTGTACTGATTCAGGAGCCTGAGATAATACATTTTAGAAAGATTTGTGTTATTAAAGTGAAAGAGGACGATCCTCCCACTGCTTTTAATGGTTTATAATGGAGACAAAGTTTAAGAGCAACAATCAGTTGAATCAATCACACTGTTCTCTATCATCAATCTGTTATTTTATGATGGAGTGTTTCAATTTATTCTCAGCCAGCCGTCCTTAGGGGTAGGGATCTCCTTTATCGACAACCTCCAATGACGGACGTCGACTTGTTGCCTTTAGGTGTGTGTTACAGGTGTTAGCGCAACAGATTCAAGGCTCAAATTGATAGAACATTCACAAACAACATAAAAACATGCACCCATGGATAGACTCCTGTTAAATATCAAGTCTTTACCTCACCTCATCCATGGACTGTCAATCATGACTCCACTTTCCAAAGATTATATAACTCCGCCCTTCAGGCCTGTGACACTCTTTTCCCTCCAAACCAAACCACACCAGGCAGAACGAAGAAAGGATTAATATTGCAGAGTTCAATCCTGTTCAAAATAAAGAGAAATTGAGAACATTTTGTGCAGATTGTGGATGCATTAATGATCCAAAATCATCCATCGTCCACCTGCAACCAAGTATAAACCAAATGTAGTGACAGTCGATTGGGCCTTGTTTAAAATGGATATTGCAGTGGGAATAAATGTAAATACTGTTTTTTGCCCAGAGCTGCTGCCTGATGGGAGCAGCTGATGCCCTCTGTTGGGCCTTTTTGCTGACCCCGTCCGCATGTTGCGTGAAGGATAGGTGGTGGTCGATCTTAGTGACAAGGTACTCAAACATCTCAACCTGTTCCGCCACCTGCGCCTCCAGCCTGAGTTTCAGGTGCCCGATAATAGATAGCCAGATAATTAGGCAGGAAATTGTATTGTTTGTGTGACATGCCCAAAACAAATCTTAACTGATAAAGAGCAGCTGCATTTATAATTTCCTGGTAAACGTCATCAAGTCACAACATTATATTTTGCGGCAGGCAAAATCCACCTCAAAGGCATGTGTGTTTCCTGCTTTAGAAGGTTATTAATTTTTGATGATGTTGTATTTCCTTAACTGATCCACTGTGATGTCGTGTCTGTTCCATTCGTAAAGGGTAAATTAAACTCTTAGCGATCATTTTATAGGATGTTTCCCCCCTGGGTGCTCTAACAGGAGTAACATAGGGACCAGCATGTGGTCCTTATGCTGAGTGTGAACTCAGAAACGATATATAAAGCAAGCAGTAGCTAGTGAAATCATTTTACTAAAATGCATAAAAATCCAGTGTAGTGATAGTCTCGCACTGCCAGACCATCCTCCACAGGAGGGTCTGGCTAGTCCACACAACATTCCGGGCATTTGGCAATGCAAGCCTAGCATTTCTTTAAACCAATCACAATCGCCTTGGGAGGTGACAGACGGAGAAACGGTGCCTTTGCAAAATAGTCTCGGGAAGGAATTTGTCCTGGTGGAACAAGTGTAAGTTCAAAGGTTAGTTGTGCAGCAGAAAACTCAGATTGGACAGATAGTCTAGCTAGCTGTCTCGATTTACCATGCAGAGATCTGAGGAGCAGTTAACCACTTGGGGTGACAGAGCTTTCACCATTGCAGCCCCCTCCCTCTGGAACTCCCTACCCATACACATCCGCGACTGTACTGACCTGGACACATTCAAAACACTAATCAAAACACACCTCTTCAGATTAGATTTCCACATACAATAATCTTACATTTCTCCCATGATAGTTACTGGTTTTATTGTTTTTTATTGCTTTTAATATGCTTGTTTTATGTGTTGGTTTTATTGCTTATCTGTTTTTAATGTGCTATATGTGCTGGTTTTACTGTAAAGTGTCTTTGAGTACCATGTAAAGTGCTATATAAATAAAATGTATTATTGCTTATAAATTGACCGGAGTTTAAAATGGCAACACAAAGAAAGCGTAAGGTAACGGACATCTCGCTGAAATAAGGGACATCCAGCGGAATTTCCGGCGGCAACGAGGCAATCCCGGAAATGAAATGTCGTCGACATAGACTAGTGTAGTGACAACTCTTATGCTTGTCACCATGAGCGGCACCATTCACATTGTCATTTCATCTATTGTTGATAATGATGTTTTTTTTAAAAAAAATCCTGTACATTTTCATCAAATGTGATAACCATTTACACCTTGTGAAGACAAGAATCAATGATCAACATACAGCGGTCCAGAAGCAGGAAGCTGTAAATTCAGTAAGTGCACATCGTCTTGTCTGACCACAATTGAAGTGACAGGTTGCTCAAGCAATCTTCCAGCCCCTCAGGTTAAGCTGTGGGGGTTTAACTGATGGTGATGATGGGTGAACAGTGTGCTAATTCAGCAGCCTGGTCTATGTGCACAATGAGAAATGTCTTTTTATGCAAGTATCTCCATGCACATTGATATACTGGATCATGCTGGACACCTGTTGTGTAAGCAGCAGGTTGTGAAAATACATTTATTTCACAGTCTTCTCAGTGCTGCTGAGCGAAGGTGCATGAGTTGTATATGAGTTCTGGTTGTGGTGATAAATAGCAGTTTCATTTCAGAGCCGGCATCAAAGGCTGCGCAAGTTAATATTCTGCCCCACTTTGTATGCTCGGCCATGTACTGTCAGGCAACAATTTAAACTAAATGAAAGAAGGATAGAGAAGAGAGAGTGTCGTAAAATAAAAAAATATGTCCATCCACAAAACGCATTACTTTGTGAATTTATTCACATTGCATCACACATTTGCATTGATATTCTGTGTGTAGGTTTGGCTGTATGTCGTCATGGTAAAGGGACGTCTTTGATGCTTTTTATTCAGATGCTGCTGCAGTGGCAATGGTGCCTTTTGAAAGACCTAATTTCAATACAATTAATCTGACTTGCAAAAGGTTTTTAGAAAGTGGAATTTTAACTGAGTTGTTTTACTGAGTAAAATAATACAAATTTAAAAAAAGGTTCAATTAAAGATAATAAATAAAGGGTGCAATGCGTGTGGAGAACAAAAAACCAGAAACTAGAGTGTTTGTCTGGATGTGGCCCAGAAGGATGTTTAAAAAAAATAAAGCAGTCTGCTGTGTTCAGAGTCCATTCTCTGGCACCAAAACAGTATTGATCTATGATGTAATCAGTCTAATTCAATTGGTGTGAAGATAAAGGACCAGGATGGGTGATCTCTGGGGCTGCACAGCACCAAACAAAGCTTCTGCATGAGTGAGGATTCTGGTGTGAAAAAGCTGCTGCATCTTTTACCAAACAGCTGGACATTAACAAATAAAACGATAGTTACATTCTTTATTTTTTACAATTGTGATGCTTTTACCTTACATGTCTTTATCTTGTTTTTCTTTACAAACCTGCTGTGTACCGTTCATAAAAGCATGTCAACACACCTGTCACACATTCTGTAGAATTTGAACTCTTACTTGCAAGTTAGTCTCGCTTTGCCAGACCTTCCTCCGCAGCGCTGCGGAGGAAGGTCTGGCTAGTCCACACAGCATTCCAGGATGGGAGAAAAAAGGTGCTCTGGTTTATTGGCATTTCTTTAAACCAATCACAATCGTCATGGGCGGCGCTTAGCAACGGTACCTCTGCAAAATAGCCTCGGGAAGAACTTGTTTTGGTGGAACGTGTACGTTCAAAAGTTGTTTTAGTCTTGCGAGAGAAAACTCAGATTGGACAGCTGGCTGTCCCTGCAGAGATCTGAGGAGCAGTTAACCATAGTCCTCATAAATCGACTGGAGTTTAAAATGCCAACACAAACAAAACGGGAGTAAAGGGACATGTGGCTAAAAAGAATGAAATCCGGCGTAATTTTCGTCGCCAACGGAGCAATCCCATTAGACGTTACAGAGCCAGCAAATGTGTGTCTATCACTGTACTGTTTTGTAACTATTGTTTTAAATTGATTACAGCTGTGTGTATTACTATTGCCGAAGCAAAATTTACCCCTGGAGACAATAATATATCTTTTTCTATCGTATCTTATCTTAAAAACTCAATGGCGTGTGCCCTAATTCAAGAAATAGATTTTTTTTTTTTAAACAGTGATTTTCTCTGCTGCTTTTAGACAGATGAGGTGAGGTGTTCCGCTCTCAGGCGGCGTTGGAGTAATTTAGAGACAAGTTTATTCACTTGATCAGATGAACCCTTCAATTCAATCTCTGTAATTAAGCTAAGGAGGTCTCAGTCAACAACACTAATTCAATACACTTGACTGACATCATAATGGTGATTCCTTGGCATTCTAAAATGTATTTATTCATGCATTTAGTTAACCTTTGCTTTTATATGCAGCTTCTAAATTAGCACTCCAACATGAGCTCTTCGACTCAGCTAAATACATGCAGAATTTATGTTTAACAGAAAATGTATTGACACTATCCATTTTCTCCCTGCACAAGGGACACTGGTGTAATGTTAATTCATCACTATTGGAAGAAAAAGAGGAAAACCTCCTGTCCTCATCGCTGTTTGTATATGCCTAAATTAAACTCTGTAGACTTTCAGTAACTCCTTTTACTCACTAATAGGAAGCTGAGTAACACTTTGAAAATAAAGTGTGACCTAACACTTTAAACACACTGCCTTGTCATCGTGAAGCCTCTCCCAGCATGCACCAGGCAGGGAAACACCCTGGCTTGTGTATGACAGCTCTACTTTGATTGTATTCTGCATAGTAATTAAGAGTAAATAAAGCTACTGCCTGTAAACAGCATATATTCTCAGGTAACCGACAACTCTGAAGCTACAGGCTAACACAGGCAAGGTTTATTTTCAGTTCAGAGACTATAGAAGTCTGTGATTGTATTCACTCAGCCTTTAGCTCACACCAGCTGTCTGTGGCCGGGGCTCAACATGCCTGCAGTCAAAATTGTGAATTTTTTTTTTGTTTCCCCGGAGATTAATGTGATACAAGAGAATCCCATTAGCATATTGTGTCATCCCTGCTCAAAACAGAAAAATACTTGACCGTGATTTTTTTTTTTTTTTTTACAGAATATCATGCTACTCCTGCTACATGCTATGGATGCAGCTATATGCCACTAGATTCACTCTGCTGGTTTTGACACTGAAGAGGTCAACCCATTCTCACTCTGAACTCGTAAAATACGGACGTTTGGACAGTGGCTATCAGCGTCTGAAGCAACGAAAAAAAGCACCCTTCAGCGAGTTTGTAGAACGTACCAGGGAGAGCAGCAGCTACACGGGGTTTGAAGATGACGTATACTAAGAGTGACTACAGTAGCGAGTAGTAGGCTATGAAAGGCCGAAATTTCGTGCAGGGAGGTTGGTTAACCCAACACAGGACTTTCACCTAGGAGACCGGAGTTCGTGTCCCGCGTGTCACATTTCCTAAACCCAACCGGTCGCTTTTTTCTTTTCCTAAACCCAACCGTCCTGTTATTGTTTTCCTGAACCCAACCGTCCCGTTCTTCTTTTCCTAAACATAACTTTCTTCCCGCGTGTCACGGAAACGTAAGCCCACCCACGACCTTTTCCTTAACATAACTGCATCAAAAGGGACGCCAATAGTCCCGGACCAAGTGCGTTTAGATAAAGCATGTTATATGACGCTAAAGAAGACTTTTAGCGTCAATAACAACGACAGAGGCACCTGACCAAGCGTCCGTATTTTACGAGATGGGAGTGAGAATCTGTTGAAGAGGTAGAAAACAATCACAAACTGTGAAAAGTCCTGTTCTCCAATTTAAAGCTGCACAACAATGCTTCTCCTTCTGAACGTCACGCTTTCTGTTAGAGACTGGACGCCATCACTCCGTGAAATGTCCAAGTTCATGCCAATGATCTGCTTCTGGAGGCTGTGCAACATTCACAGACATTTAACTGAAGACGAAAGATACACAAACAAGACTAAAAGAGTCTACAGCCTTGCTAGCAGCTCTGTGAGGCTGCACTTTGGCACAATGGTGATTTCAGCTGAATGCTACAGTATATGTTAACATGCTGATGTTTTGCAGGTATAGTGTTTACCATCTTTGTTCAGCTTGTTAGCATGCTAGCATTTGGAATTGATTTATTTTTATTTTTGCTGCACTTCTTTCTATAAGTTAGAGACAAAGGACCAGTTTTAGGTGAACTAGACCAACACTGACTGATTGCGATGTTCTCAAAATGCCAACCTGTGTAAATCCTTTACCTTTCTATTTTATGAAGCCTGTCTCAAGTCATTTTTCCTCTCGTCTCAGGTCTCTGCTGGCCTGCTGCTCCTAGACGACTCTGTTGACGCTTTGTGGCTTAAATATGTTTTACTTACCAGGTGTCACATTTCACATTTCATATTGTACTGCAAGATATTCACTTTACCCTTTGCAATATTCTGACTTTGAAACCTGGACACAGAAACATACTGCACTGTTGCAATCCTGCTGGTATTTGATTATGTAGTAAAGGATTATGAGGATATATCATTTTGTAATTGGTAAGTGATTGGGAGAATCAAAGGCTGCTCACACAGATGTCATAGTATAGTTACTAGACTTAAATGTTACCAGTTTTCTGTCAAAGCTGTGACAAATGAAATCTGTTGAACAAAGACTTTCAGCACAATGACTCCTTATCCAGCAGCGCTGAGGTTTAGAATTTGACCAATTTCATTTTGATTCCCAAGGCTGCTCTTCAGGTGTGCAGAGTGTGTTCTGTTTAGATCCTCATGCTAATGTTAACACATATTGAATTGTACATGAATTATAGATTATTATGTTATCAAAAGGGACTGGCAACTTGGAGCATAAGAAATGTAAAACAAATCTCTCCAGTCTGTATAGCAGTGCACATGTGGGTGTTTCTATATGTGTTACCTTGATCAAACTTTCAGTATTTAGCTGATTTTCTTTTACTTTAACCTTTTAATTTAACAAACATTTAAAGAACAAATTTTATTTACAATGGCGGCCGCATGATTCTGAATTTTGCAGCAGCTATAATTACAGTTTAAAATCTTTTTAACTCAAATGTTCTCTAATTCTGGCGCTATTTAACAAGACTAAGTCTACAGCCTCGCTAGCATTTCAGTGAAGCTGCTGACACAGCAGTGCTTTGAGAGAAATGCTAACGGCAGCATGCTAACTTTGCTCACAGTAACAATGCTGACATGCTGATGTTAAGCAGGTATGACAATTGACATGTTAACCATCTTAATTTAACGTGTTAGCACAACATTCGCTACATGTTGCAACTTCTGCTGATTTGCACTAAACATAAAGTCGAGCTGAGGCTAATGGGAACGTCGTTAGTTTAGCAATTCATCCTGAGGAGAGCATGAATGTATGTACCACATTTCATGGCAATCCATCTAACAGTTGTTGCGATATTTTAGTCTGGATCAAAGTTGTGGACCAATGCACTGCAATCCCTCAATCTGCTAGCGTGGCTAAAACATGCACTGATTGTTCTGATATGCCACATCAACAGACACAGTTTTTCCAGCCTGGTGGTGGTCTGAACATCTGGTTAAAAAAATTCATGGACTCCTTCCTGTGAAGGTATTCTGGGCACGATCAACTGGGAGAAGAACACACTGGAGGGATTATGTGTTCCATCTGGCCCGGATCCCTAAAGAGCAGAAGGACATGGCTTTGCCTGGAGGCAACATGACCTGGACCCGGATAAACACTAGAGACGGTTGTATGGACGGAATAATATTAAAGGCCTTTACATTAATTGTAGCACAACTGATCAGATTGAACTGCGTAATTTGTGAAGTATATGTTCACTTCTTTAATTCAACAAACATAAAATCTTAACTGCAAGGATTTAGGAGCACCAATAACATTATCTTCTGCCCTACATCACTTCTTCTCCAGGCATTGTGAAAGGTCCTCCACTTATGTTTGAAGGCCATAACCATTTTACACTCCAGAAACACAATGATTACATTGGGGCAAAGGTGAGGTCTCAGTGTGAAATAGCATTCAGCTAACTTCACCTCTGGGAGGTGTGATTGAGGAGCAGCTCTGTGTCGAAGATGGACACAGATGTACCTGGAAGAATGGATTAGTTTTTGTGGAGGATACAGTGACACTGACTTTGTTGCAGTCACTTCGCTCCCACTATGTAGGCATCATTTTTAAATCATTCAACCAAGTGACAGATACTTTCATCTTATCAGGACAGCGGTTAGGCATTTAAAAGCATCTTGTTCTGATTGCAGATAAATCTCATGCTGTCTTTCTATTGGGTCACTTAGCACTGATGACCTCAGTGGTAAAAAAACATAAAACACACACTTTAGCAGTCTGATGAGTTCATGATTGTTAATACCCTGAGAGCAAATTAAACAGACGAAAAGAGGCTCTCTGTTTGTCCTTGAGGAGATGAGGCTGTCATTCCACCATTCAGGCTCAGATTGCTTACCAAGTCATTGCAGATTGTGTTTTGCCAATTTACTCGTCACACTGAACTCATCTCTGTCTATTTAGATCCTTTACTTCAGTCCCTCCAGGATTTTGCGATGTTGCGATAGCGCCACTTCACGCAAATTCAACCAATCACCGTGACTTTGGTGCGACTCGCAATTTTGACCAATCACCGCAACTTTTCCACAAATTTGACCAATAACCGTTGTTTCCTGTGACTTCAACCAATCCCAGCAGTCCCATGTGCCAGACTTTGCGTCAGTATAATGTGACTCTGAGTGCCACTGACCAAGCGGGAGTGAGAGAGAGCTTGTTTCCAATATGAAGACGAGACTCGAACATCTCACATTTACCAACAAAACGTACAGCGAAAGACCGTGCAAAACATTTCAGAACGTCCTGCCAACCTGTATAGATTTTAACATCAATGTACGCTGTAACGTTTATCACTCTAAAGCAGGGGTGTCAAACTCAATTTCACTAAGGGCCACACTGGAAATGACGATCACAATAAGGGCCAGACATGTTGAGTTTATTGACATGCTTTTATTTTGCATGTCTCATATAGCTTTCTCCCATACAATTTGGTCGACATAAAACCATAAAAAAGTCAGCAAAAAAGTTTCTTAGCCATTGTAGAATTTAGTAAGTCATGAAAAACAAACATTACATTTTTAAAAGCAGTTACCACCCAGCCTACTCACCACAACACAAATGTCAAATTCTGCACAGCAGTGTCGCATAATTACAGTATGAAAAACAGTTTCCTAATTTTTTTGGTGTGGAGCACAACTAGTCGAGCCAAAATTTGCTGTGAACCTAAATTGATATGATAATCCTGTCGGCTATCTGCAGCAGGTGAGGGTGGGGCTGCTGCTCATACAGTACCCCCGCTACTGATGCGCGCGCACACACACACACACACACACACACACACACACACACACACAACACACACACATACACACACACACACACACACACGGTGGATGCAGGAAAAACCGGAGATGAGACGACACAATGACCTAAATTGAGGACAGCTACGCTCGTTATTGTAAGTGCAATGATAAGTTAAAGTCCAATAAGTACTTTATCAAACCGAATGTGTCCCAGGCCAGGTTAAGAAATTAACAATGTAAAGATCAACAAGCCACTGACACATATGTTCATATTTGATTCATTCAATACATTATTATTTTTTGTCTTACTGTATGCACACACCACCACCGACTTGAGCTTCTAAAGATATCGGAAGTCATTCATATTCAATGGAAGCTGCAAGGAGCGGCAAATCTGTCTGCTTCGCGTTTTGGCCGTTTTGAGCGACCAGAGCGTCAATCAGAAAGTTGAAAGTAGGTCAACTTTATGGTAATGAGCTATGACGCAGTTCAGTTCTCAGTTCCATGGGTTCAGCGGCAAGCAGCAACCAATCGGAATATAGACGTCCTTCGCGCTGGCTGATTCCAGAGAAACATACGATGTAAACTTTCGTTCCTACAAAAACATTAGTTTCGAGAAAATGGAGGAAAAGTTAATCATCGCCTTTGCTGTTTTCCCTATCATTTATGATATGACGTTGTTTGTGTATAGGGACCAGTTAACGTTACCTGCTGGTCACATCGTCTCTATACAGGCCGCTCACAGTGAAGTCCTGCACGGATCAACAGCTGCCGGCTGCTCGCTCTGCCTGCATGCTGCTGCGGTTCAGCGGCTAACGAGCGAGTTAACTACTAACAGACAACGCTGCGACCATCAACCAATACAAATTCCGTCATTATATATGTAATTTATAAAAGGTTTCTAGTGTCAATGTATTGGCCATGCAGTGGCTGCTTGTGCTTTTTCCATGATCGAACATCAATGCTGCTACGTCAGAGCGGCCAAAGCGTCAAACAGCTTCCCCGTACTTTTTGTCAAGCGTCCTTGACCGGGTGGCAGCGGTGGTGTGTACGTACGGTTAAATCCACCAGTCATTTTCATATTATACCAACATTAGCAGCATCCTGAGCCTTTTTGGTAAGGTTACTAGGAAAACTCAGCCCAGAGTAGTTTTAGGCTTCATCTCACAGTCTTAACCCTTCCCCTTACACCTACTCCCGTGAGAGTAAGTGCTGTCCCAATACTCATTTTGGTCGAGGGATATGGCTAAGGGGAAGGGCTATATACCCCTTAACGCCAAGTAAGGACGCAAGCTTACTTGAACAGCAAGGGGTATCCAGATTCATTGCGCAACAAGGAACATGGCTGCCCGGTCGACCAGAGAGATCCATAAATGTAAGTATTTTCGGCTTGTTTTGTGCTCTACACAGTCCTGTACATATATATTTGCAACCATATTTGTAATTGAAACATTTTTAAAAATCGCTAGCTTGTTATTCTAACGCTAACGCTAAAGTTAACGTTAGCTACATTGCTTATTTGCACAACAGTCCTGCATTTCTCTGCCTTGAATGGATATTTCCTGCCTCGTTTGATATCAGTGTATAACACTACTTGCTTTGGAGACATTGATAATGCTTTACATATACCGTCCTGTATCACACAGGGACGCCGGAGGAAACCCAGCAGCTGATCCACTTTCTGGGCTGAAAACGAGCAGAAGTTTCGGCGTTCGTGTTGTAGCCATTCATTATTGTATTGGTACTGTATTATTGTAACATGTGTAATTCATTCCTGTTCATACAGGCATCAGACTGGGGTCTGGAATTTCAGAATAGCTGTAGTTTTTTGTTTGGGGTCTTGTGTGTCTTTTTTTAGTTTTATACATTTGAGTGCCTTTTTTTATATGTGTGTGACATGTAAGTTATGGTTCTAATAGTTGTAATAATGTTTACTTTATTGGGCAATAAAGACAGCTTTTTGTTAACAAAGAAAGTGTTTCTGAACATCAATGACATTCAAAACAGTGATAACTGAAACAGATATCCAACACACCATGCAGTGTGTATACAAATATTTATTGCAAACAGACCTAAGTATGTATGATGATGTAACCAAGTGGCGTCTCATTTCATAGGGGTATGTTTTCACTCCTACCCCTTACCCCTCGTTTTCGAGGGACAAGAGCTAGGGGTAAACTAAGGGATAGGGGTAAGATAGAGAAATGGGATTCAGCCTTATTCTCCCTGAAACAAGTTTCCTTTTTATTTTTAAAGAACTATACAAAAAAAACTTTTTTTGCAACTTTCACTGTCTCCCACAACGTCATTGCAACAAACATACAAAAGACATTGCAATTTTTATTGCAATTTTTTACAAAAGCTCCCGTAAAATCAGGCATTTTGGGCCGCAACAATCTCCAAAAAAATCAGCGAAATCCTGGAGGAACTGTTTACTTGAGTAAAAGTAGCAATACTACTCTGTAAAATAAAAATGTTATTTTAAGCCAAGAGAGGGGGGCTGTAAATTGGGAAGAGAGGACTGTGAGTTTGCAGTGTGTTTAGTGATTGTTGCCGTAATTCTAAGCCAATAAAGTGTGTTCAGTCGGGTGGAGAGGACGGCAAGGTAGTGTTATTTTTAGCGGTTCCTACCGTAATTCTAAGCCTGTGTCTCTCTGCCGGGTGGAGAGGATGGCGAGAGTGTTGTGTTTTTAGTGGTTCCTACCGTAATTCTAAGCCAAAAAGGTGTGTCTGTCAGTTGGGTACAGAGCGCCGTGTGAGCACGGGCTTCTATGACTGTCAATATAGCCAGCATCTAACGATGCTCCTTCAGCGCGCTTTGGAGGAGGGTCTGGCAAAGCAAGACTATGGATGCTGCGGTCTCAGCCTGGCAATCTCTGTGAACTTTGAGTCTGGGGAGGAAGGGGCGAGGGAGACAACTCTCTCCAGTATTTTGAATTTGTACTGCAGTAACTATTTACACACTAGCACTAGCTACATACCTTTAAGGCAAAATGGTCTCTGTCAGAATGTTGTTGCTATATATTAAACTAATGGATAAACTCATAATTATTGATAAAATCCTTTAATCCCCATTCAAGTTAGCCGTAGCGCTAAACCGGAAATAGCCGACTCAGCCAGCGGAGGTCTCTAGTGCGCGTGCTCTATGGTCCCCATCGTGCGGAAGCAGCGCAAATCATCCGGGTAATTTTATACACTGAGTTGAACGTTTTTGGCTTCAAGCGCCACTGAGAAACTCCCATAGGAATGAAAGGGTTGAACGCTGTATCCAGTTCTTATTGTACATCTATGCATCTACCACCCCCACTCCTTCATCGTTTGATCTTGCGATATAATCTTGCGATATACAGCTAAATGCCTAACAAGAAATGTAATAATTGGTCGTTATGAGCTGCTTGCTTTCTGGGTTAGGACGCTCTGAGCAAAACATACAACATTTCACTCTTACATATTTTAAAACACAGGTATAAAGTAACATTTAATTGAAATACTCAAGGTAAGTACACATACCGCATGATTGTTACTAAATGGCTGCAGTACTTTAGTGGCTGTACCTGGTTACTTTCCACCTCTGGTTTTGGCTTTGTGTTTGTGCAGAGACAAACATAAATGACAATGTATAGCTAGAATATAAAAATGACAGCTGAGTGGCCGTACCACAGCTGGCAAGCTGCTCTTCCATACCTCACCACAGAGAAAATCAAGTTGGCTGTCAATGTGATTGCTGTCACCACACAGTACCGCCATTATGATGCACAATGCTCATCATGTTTTCACCTTTTGCTTTTTCCAGCAGCTTGCAGCAATGTTTAGTACATCTCCACAGCAAACAGCACAGAAACCAAAGCAAAGTGCAAACTACCCTTTAAGACATGAGAAGCCTTTAAGCAAAGAGAGCTTCTCCTAAGCCTCCAGACCATGCGGAACGCTAGATATTGAGTTTGGCAATCAGACAGAAACGCGTGCCTTCATTACTGACATGCAGAAACTCGCCACAGAGCCAACTGCCTTGAGCTGTGTGTATGGAAGTGTATCTCTTTTGTAAACCAAACAAAAGCTGAGATTTAGTACAAATACAGCAGGGAGAAAAAGCTTATATGTAATGTATTTGTCTTCCAGAAATGTTAGCATATTTGTTACTTTGTGCATCACTAGGCTGATCTTTTGACTGTGAGCATCACCCAGGGGGCAACCTGGCCGCTGGAGCAAATGCTTTAATTGCGTAACTATACAGGAAGCAGCTCTTCACTCTGCACTGATTGCAGCACCTCAGATAAAACCGTATTGATTCGACAATTTTCCAAAAACTGTGTGGAGTATTTCTTTGATCTTTGGATTGATGACATTAAAAAAAGGCCCGAGGGCTGCAAGCCCCCACATGATTCTTCTTCCTCCTCTTTCAAGCCTTTATTATGCTTTTAGATTCGCAGTCAGCACAAGTGCCTGAAGTACAAAATAGACTGATGAATGGAGATGTGACTGACAGCAATAGTTACAATATTTACAAAATCCTAAAAAACAGCTTAATGTTGGATTCCAACGGTATTGATTTGAATCTCATCTCAAGTTCCTGTTGCTGCCCTCGGCTGTGTCTCTGCTGTGTAGCTGAACAACTAATGAAAAACTTCCTATTCAAACCCAATACAATGTATTTGATTATTTCCCATAGTTCACAGCTAACCAAGTGACGTTCCTAGGTTCAACTTTATTGTTATTATACAGGATTGCAAAATGAAATGCTGTTGTCGCAGTGAAATATTATTATTATATTAGAATGAAATAAAACAATAAAATACAACACAATATATGAAAGTAGCACTAAAGGAAGAAATAACCAAATTATATTTACAAGGACAATATACAGTTACGTATATATATATATATGTATATATATATATATATGTATATATACTCACACACACACACACACACACACACACACACACACACACACACACAAAAGAAAATATGTAAAATATGTGTGTGTTGGCCAAAAACACAGGTGTGGAAACTCACTTACAATTTCCTCTTGCTCTATTCACTCCGACCCGGCTCAGTTGGCGAACGTCCTGTCTGCATGTGTTTGAATCACAAGCTGACAATGGTACTCACATACATACACACACACAACATAATACACAGTACACACACTACACTAATGCTCTCACCTTCACCTTGGGTTAAGGCTTTTTTATTAATGGAGGCAGAAAAGAGATGTTGCCTGAAATGATGAATAACAGCCACAGTGGTGGGAGGATTCCTGGAAAAGCATTGTGAGGACATAATAACAGGGGTTATAATGATGACAGACATACTGCAACCCCAGTTTCATTCTGTAACATTGTCCTTCTTTATTGTTGAAACATAATGTGGATCCGCTTGAGGAGCAAAACCCCAAACACATTTATTAATATTTTATATTACATTTAGTTAATATCATGCCTACAAAAACCCCTTCACACATTAACATGGCTGACTTGCTTGGATAGTAACTGGCAGGCAAAGATGAAATGAGAATAAAGAGAAGTGCATTTAATATTTGATAAGACGTTCACTGATAATCATCAAATTTGAAAGAGATGGAATCAAGATTATCATGCAAAGTACGTACCTAAATCCCACTTGCTCCACTTTCTTACTTTCGACAGTACACTATAAAAAAGTTGTTCTATATTTAACCTTTGTAGGTTTGTGTGCTTCAGATATGGCACCACACAATGGTTAAATATAAAACCATGTTACAACACTTGGGCTTCTTTAAGCATTAAAAAGTGAGTTAAGTTCACACAAAGACTTAAATAATAATAATTATTAATATAATAATCATCCTGCAAATACTTTATACTTAATACTTTTTTGACATAATAAATACATTTGTTTGACAAAAATTTTATGTAATTGTTTGCTAAACATTTAATGGAGAGTTTATTTTCTGTGCAGATAGGATGTGGCCTCTTCCAAAAGTGATAAAATGCACCTTCCAGCAACTCAAAAGTTTTATTTCAATGCTGTGTTAATGTAGCTACCAGCAACAACCTGTAGTTTTGCCTTCTTTCAGTTGTGGAGGCCGTAGCCTACGCTGTAGCCTGACGGAGCCTAATGCAGACCACAACAACTGTGATTGGTCCGCTTGATAGCATGGCATTTCTTTGTCCATGTTTCTCAGTAGCTGAACAAGCACAGAAAATTTGCCTTGTTCTGCCTCAGTCGTTTCAATGGACGTACACCATCTCCTCCGATGTCTTCTCTCTTTTCTGCGTTGCAGTAATTTCAGCAAAAGTAACGTGACATAGAAGTCCCAGCGCCAAATAGCAGGGTTTTTTTTCAGTGTAATTGCAGAGTGACTCAGACACAAGTAGCATGAGTTTAATTCAGTATAAAATGACCTTGTTAATAACCTTGAGTTTTCAATGGTAGTCTGTTATAGTTTAATACATCAACTTCCTGGATGCAAAGGTCAAATGTCTCAATTGCAACTAAAGAAACTCTAGATTTATTTTTCATTTTTATGAAGAATTAGAAAACAAAACAAAGTACATTATATAGCTTGTGTTGTTATATATTTTTTACTTGTTACATGTCATATACACAGCATGCTCTCACCCCAACATTCCTGTTATACTATAGCATTGAGTGCACATAGATACATGGGAATAGAAAGTATTTTAGAGAAATGAAAGACAACATATCATTCAGATTAGACTTGGACCATGAAGTGAGGTCCCACAACAAAAGTAACCTGTGATCTGAGGAAGATGAAAAGATTTGTTTGGCTTGTGCAAAGAATACTTTCCATCAATATTAATGGGTGGGCTCATGCAGAGAAATGCCTCGCAGGGTGAATGTGGCCTGTGAGGTCCGGTCAGCTGTGAGTGGAGGTCGATCAGCAGTGACAGCATGAGCGTGGGACTGAAGGAGATGGAGGAGACGTCTGAGGCTGCAGCCAGTAATAAAGGATGGATGCGGGGGTGCAGTGCAGGGGACAGAGGGTTGGAGAGGTACAAGGGCCTTAAGAACATTTTGAATTCCTCCCTTTGACCCAATATAGCCAACTTGTCCTCTGTCAGCACCTATCTCAACTTTTCTTTGCATCTAAGTCACATAAATTGCAATTCACACACAAAATGGTCACAAAATTTGTCTTCTCAAAATGACAAAATGTTGATGACTGATTTGGATTTGCATAACATCTTATTCTTCATTACACTTTTCTCATCTTTATGCATTAGCAACTGCAAGAGGATGCACCAGTGCAAATTAGGAAGGCCTAATGGATTTTTTGTCATACAAAGCAAGCAGCTGTTTAGTGGATGCCTGACTATTTCTTACGCCTTGCTTCACAAATTGTGCAGCTTTATTCCCACATTATAGCAAAGAGCTGCTGGACACCCAGAAGTTCTTCTAGCTCTGTGCCTCTGATTGTCATTCTCCAAACTGTAGAAATAAAGAATTTGGGAATTCTTTTGGAAAAATCTAGTTTGTTTTCCATGATTTTTTCATTTATCCAAAGACTTTTCACAGGACCAGTGAAAGATGTTTCAAGGAGAGCATGCAATCCAGCCTGGAGTTATTTGTTTTTTGCTGTATGTCACCATTGCACTAATTTTTGTAATTAGGAACACTCACAGTGGCACTGAGGCTCATAAACCTTGTGGGAACTGTGTTATTATTGTGGCAGAAGAAAATACTGTGATCACTGAGGACACTGAGGTTATGTTTCTTTTTGTTGTAGGCTATGTACAAAATCCCACCAGATCTATAGGATACTTTAGACCTAACTGTATCTGTTTTTATGCACATTTTCATTTTCAGCAATAAAAAAAAAAAAAATTAGCTAAAATTTAAAAGAAAAAACTATCACAGAAAAACTTTTTATGCTTGGCTGAGGTTGAGAAGTTCAATCAAAGTAAAATGCAACAAAGTTCAATGGAAACAGACTTAGCGAATTATGTTTTCTACTTTTTTTAAAAGCCATTGGAGATTAGACTGACGCTATTTTAATTTAAGGGGGTAAGCGAGGATCCACAAAGCACACCTCCTATGGAGACATTTTGATGCTAACAAGCCATCTCCCGTCGTTAGCATTCCATTGACTGCCATTCATTTTGGCGCCACTTTGAGAGCGAATAACTTTACATCTGAAGCGTTTAAAGACTCTATTTGTCCATTGTTAATTTCTAAAGAAACACAACAATGTATAAACGGATCCATTACCTTGTATCTCACGTTATGACTCCGTAGCAGACATTTTTGTAAAAATAGGCTAACAATTGTGTCATAACCACCCGACTTTCTGTCGCATAGTAGACAAATTACGGTATAGTACAGGAAAAGCTCACAGGCAGTTTCAACTTACATTAGCTGTTTAAATGTAATTACTAATGTTAACTAGCATTTTAGTTAGCAATAATTAGCCTGTGCCTATGTTATTTACTTACATATACCAAAGTCCATTTACAGAAAGCCATTTTACTCCCTATTTAGCCCCATTGTACTGAATTTGGTTGCAGTTCCACCAGAGTTCCACTGGGGGTGATCACGGTCCAGTGCAAAATGAATGGGACTCTATGGAGCTAGACGGCTAAATTTGCCTCTTTCGCCTGATTGTCGTTGAGAAATCTCAGATTTGATTGTAGTTTTTGCAAGTTCAACATGGATTATAGGTCGAAAGTTGAATGAACGAGTACTTGTGTCCTTTCGATTTGTTACAGGTTGAGCCGTTGTTGCTCATAACATGCTAGCATTCTGCTAATGGATGCTGATTGGTCAGTGAAGGACTGATTATGACTAGAAGTCCTGCTTGACGGCATCCGAAGCGGAACCAGAATGTCAGAGTGAATATTTCGGCGTGGTCTTTAAAACATTAGCAAACCTCTTTCTAGCACGTGTATTAACAGGGAGAGCCTAACCTGTCAGCTGTGTTGTCGATGCCTCGAGAGAACAAAGAAAGTGACTCAGAGCTTGCCGTAAAGCAATATCTTCGGCCGTATGGTGTGTATGACGTCATTGACCTTTTAAAAGGCTTTTTAGAACAAAAAAGCCACTTTAAAAAACTCTAACACCCAGCAGTGTATATTTTCTTAGCCTCCCCTTTCAAACGCAACATTAAAATTATATCCTGAGAAAAGTGGAATTTGAGTGGTATAGCTCCATAGAGTCCCATTCATTCTGCACTCGCCTGTGAGCGCCCCCTATATGGAAACAGTAGAACTACAACCAGTTTAGAAGCCGGAAGTATCGAGAGAGTGGAACTTCTTCCCTTATTAGAAATTCTTTGCATATACCTACACTCTCCATCTCTGCAAGATTCGGAATGATTGAGATTTCTCTTGGCACAGCTACCAGAAGACTTACAACTTTCAGACAGGTTGCTCACGTCACATCTCATCAAGCTCAGTTTGATGAGATGTCGCTTTGTCCATTAATTTTACTGTCTGTTTTAATTAGGCTATGTCATCTAGTCATTCATTGTCTTCTTCTGCAGTGGTTTAGGCCTAATAGCACCTGCCTGGAGAATTAGCGCCACCTACTGCTTATCCCGACGAAGTCCTTATATGGAAACAGCACATATATTTTCATTTTCAAAAAAGTCGGTTAAAGTTTGCACTACATTTGGTTGGAAACCTGGTTACTGACACCACCAACGACGAGTCACGGTTACACAAGAATTAGGCCTAATTTTAGGCCCCTTTAACCACGTTAATCGGTGACCAGCAGCCTGACAGCCTTGTTAACAAAGTGCCTCCTGTGACACCGGACCCGCGGTGTGTGTGGACTTGTGAATGAGCGGGGGGGGGCGGTACTGTCAAACAGATGCAGCTCTCCTGCTGGAGGAGCGCACAGAGAAAAAGCGCAGTCCGATGGAGCGGCAGCAGCTTACCTCACACATCTGAACATATATAGGCACACACCTACACACAGCCTCGCTTCATCCACACACAACTTTACATATTTACAAAGGAGTTTTGCAGATATCGAGGAGCCTTTATTAAGAAAACCTCAAAAACTAAAGACAGGATGGATGCCTCACAGCTGTTCCTGGTATTGCTGTTCTACGGATATATGCAAAAAGTAAGTAGGCTATCCTTTACTTTAGCAATATTGTTTCTTTATTTTAAAAGGAAAACTGCCTTTTATGGTTTTTGGCGAAATGTTAGTTGCAGCCTCAGTTCACTAAAGCCAAAAACAATTAGTTAATTAGCCTATAGACATTAAAGCCACTTCCAACACTGTGAGCGCATCAGGGACCAACACGTTTCTCACAGTCTCATTCAATTTAGATGAGTTTAGAAATCCTGATTCAGCTTGTTGTACGGCTGTTTTATGAATTGATTCATATTTATATTTATTGTTTATGACCGACAATACATTTTGCATGATCCAAAATAAAACCTATTTATTTTGCAGTTACTGACAATGTAAAAAGTGTTTAGTCCTTTTATAGTGATATATTAGCCTAGTCATTTTAACCTATTTTGTTCGAGGATGCTCTCAAATCACGGGGTAGCCTACATCTCCTGAGACATCTGATTTTAAGAAATCAGATATTTCATCCCAGAATTGAAATTTTCAGATTACGTTTTTTTTTTCTTCAGGTATGTGTCTGAGTTTAGCCACTTTTACCTGCAGTCTGAAGTCAATCCCTTTATATCAAAGAGTTGTATTTCGCTATATGAGATTATTATGTGATTAACACAGTTATCAATTTTATTGACAATCTAATAATTGGTTGATCAGAATCCTTTTCAATGGGAATAGCTTAAGTACATTTACTGAAGGGAATGCTGTTATATAATGTAATACACACAAACTTAGTATCTGGTGAGTAGCCTACAAATAGCAAATAAGTACTGACATCTCATAAATATTGTTACCTCTCTTCTCCTATGTACAGTAATTTAACTGAACTAAATTCACAATTTTTTTATATAATAATAGGCCTATATATTTATGCTCTTATGCTCTTATTATCTTTCTGGGCTAAGATCTTTGGAGGGAAAGCCTTTGAGCATTGCCACATGGTGATATGTCATCCTGCAGTGCAGTATTGCTGCAGGAAATTTTGTGTGCACACGCAGATGCAGGACATTGAGTTAAAAGTGAAATCATCCATCTGATAGAACGATAAGAAAAACTGTTGGCCTGCTCTAAAGTACCTTGGGATTTTGGTCTTCTCATTAGGCTTGTTAAAACCAAGTGTCATCTACAGTTAGGTCTTATTTTCCAGAAATGTTTTATCTCCATTAGGAAATGTCAGAAGTGCCTTGCTGCTTTTCCTCTCACTGCAAACAACTCCCGACAGGGATTTGAACTTGTTCATCTACTTAAAAAACTGCATATTATCTCTGACAGGTATCAGTGTAATATCAATGATCAAGAATGACAATGATTTTTGTTACACTTTCAGAAATATGTGAGAGAAAATCAAAAGAAAAGTCTGATTCTAAGAAGCTCAAAATTTCACATTATGATACTGTCTGGTTGTGTCTTTGGGTGGATATTAGTCATTTGACACTCAGCATGGCTTCCTTTAATGCCTGTCAATGAAGCTCTTCCAGGCAGAACAGACTGTGAACATCCAAGCGATTGTGTGAAAATGTCTTTCTCCTCACTTCTGACAACTCTCAGATGTCTGGCCCACCCTGAGGCTTTAACAGATCAACCAGATACATCATCTGTTGGCATATTTCAGTGTCTCTTATAGTCAGCAGTCTGGAAAGCATGGAAAGAATGCTAGTGTTGTGCTACTTTCATGTGCTTTGCACTGACCTGGTGGCTGCTTTACAATAACATAATCTGGCACGTTTCATTAATATATAATGAGGAAGCACAGAAAATCCCATAAATGGTTAAAAAGTGCATGTTATTGGCTGGATGTCACCATTATCTGTTTAACACAACGCAGATGGGAGAAGAGGAGGAGTTGAGAGGGTGGGCGAGAATTACTTTTCCTACCTGCCTCTTTCCAAACATGAAACCACATGATAGAAACCAAAAGAAACGTGTTATACCAATAATCATAGATACCTTGATTACCATATAAAGGTATATACAATTTTAGAAATAGGCTTATTCACTTTTTTTTATACCGAGAGTTAGATGAGAAGATAAATAGGCTACCACTGTCTGTAGATACAGCTAGAGCTGGATGATTAGCTTACAGTAGCTTAGTGAAGACTGGAAGCAAAAAGCCAGCCCGGCTCACGCCAAAGTTCAATAAAGAATGGGAAAAGCTGACAGGAAAATGAAAGGAGAAGCTTGTGTCTGTGTGGCAACACAATGCAGAGTAATGTGTTTATTTCCATCCTACACGTCACTGGAGAACAACATCTATTATGCGTGTACCTCTGTACTAGTTTCAAAATAGCAATTTGCTGTTTAAGGTTGCACCATGAAAACCTGAGAAACTGTCTTAGCTAGTAAACATTTTAGTAATATGTTAATCAGTTGCAAGAAAACATTTGTAGCACTGTAAAAACAATCAATTAAACTAAAAGTTAATGTAGCATCACAAGGTGTAACATAACTACCACAAATGAATAAAATAGATTAACCTTAATTGTCAATTGTTTGTAAATATATAGGTATAACTTTGTTTTATTTATTTATTTATGCATACATGGAGAAATATTAATACAGGTTATTCGTGCAGTTTTCCTTTTTACTTTCCATGAAGTTTTGTAATTTGAGGTAATGTGTTATTTTTGTGAAATATTATTTTAATTCCTTATTAAACCGCATTTTATCAGCAAGCTAATGTTAGTTTTGTCCGTTGGTTTAGTCAGCTATATACCTGGCAGTCTCTTGGTGTGTAAACTGTAAATATGTAGTAACAACTCTCTTCGTACCTGTTTTAATTTAGTAACATGTAAATCTCTACTTAAAAAAGTACACTTAGGTTAAAATAAAGGCTAGGTTGGAACTTACAAGGAGTTGCGCACCATGGAAATCACAGTGCCCGGAAATAGTTCCAGCACATATCCTTGTCTGTTTGTGCACAGATTAAACAAACAAGATATAACCCGTCAGCTTTATAGGTGCTGGTATGCATATTTTTTTTTAAACATTGAACAGAGCCAGGTCTTTATGCTAAATTAAGCTAATTGACTTCCAGATCGAGCTTCATAGTTAACTTTGGAGTGGTATTAATGTTATCATCTAACTCTTGGCAAAGAACTAATAAGTGTATTTCCCAGAACTATTTCTTTAAGACATTTGGAACATGTTGTTATCAGCAATTATAGCAATTTACTCAGTTTACTCAATATTACACACTTGTATTTCCTGTCTTTTTTGTTTGTTTGGCTGGAAAAGTGTTTAATCTTTAAATCATGTCCAATGCACACACTTAGCTTACTGGCTATCGAACCTTATGTGAAACTCCATGAGACTGAAGAGGTACACGCAAGCTGTTGCTCTCCAGTGAGCTTCTCCTTTCATTTTCCTGCCAGGTCTTCTCGTTTTTTATTTGATTGTATCTTGCACTCAAACAAAGCAAGACTGCCGGCCGTTTGAAATGACAACAATCACAAAAAACTTGAAGCAACAAGCTTGGTAGCCCTTGTGGTGAGCTCTGTGCTAACAAACTGGCTGGCAGTTATTCATGTGATGTTTTGCTCAGGGAGACATTGTGTGTGTGTGTGTGTGTGTGTGTGTGTGTGTGTGTGTGTGTGTGTGTGTGTGTGTGTGTGTGTGTCCCTAAGGCTTTGCAGAGGTCTACTTATCATCTGCATAGTTTGGGATTGACATTTTGATTCATTGCCCACTAGAGCAATATTCATGGCTGTCCAAAGTGTAGATATTATAGGTAAGTTTTCAGCATCTCTAACTGGCGGGCACTTAATATTATCATCAACATTTTGAGCTCATGCATAAATCACTGGGACAGGACCTTCCTCCTCGTCTCTTGTCTCTTCGTACATAAATAACCCACATTCTCCCACATATCACATACTCTGAACTCTGATTATTTTGTTATCATTGGTTTCATTCTTTGTGGCTCTATTCACAATATACAGGCTTATACCTAATAAACTATGTCCATGCAATGAAGAGAGTTTGATCCCAGCAGCCTACAATTCAAGTCCATGCGCACATTCCAGTATCATGTCTATTTCCCGGGCCTCTGATGAGGGACTTTGTTCAAGTTTTTCTACTGTTTATGCTGCATTAATAGTTTTTGGGAAACTTTAGGTTTCCTGCCACTAGTTTCCTTTTCCCAAAAGCCAGAAGAATCAAAAACAACGCCCCACTTTCATATCAAATTAATCATTTACTTTTCAACCTTTTTTGTAAAAACATTCAAATATACAACATTTCAGACATGTAGGCTACTCAACATAATGATACAGAGAAACAAAGCCCTGACTTCAAATAAATATAAAAAAATTATATATAGCCTGCCTATATAGCTAGGCTAACTAAATAAAAAAACTTAAAATGGGGGTAAATATCCTGTTAGATAAATACACTTCAATAATACAAAGTTATAATAAGAGACAACAAAGCATACATTATTCTTACTTAAAATGTCATACAGTTCATCAATTATATTATTTACACCTGTGCTTTTCCTACTGTGACGCGCCAAAAAGGTTGCGTTCTTGTTTCTGGCCATTACGGGGCAGGGCAACAAGCTGGAAGTTGATGTTGCTAACATGATAGCAAACAATTGCTTATTTTCACATCCAGTAGACATGGAAAAACATAAGCATTTATTTGGAGTCGTGTTTCCGGCCATCCAAAGCAGAACCAGAATGTCAGAGTGAATATTTCAGCGTGGTCTTTAAAACATTAGCAAACCTCTTTCTAGCACGTGTATTAACAGGGAGAGCGTAACCTGTCAGCTGTGTTGTCGATGCGAGAGAACAAAGGAAGCGACTCAGAGCTTGCCGTAAAGCAGTATCTCTGGCCGTATACAGGTGCTGGTCATATAATTAGAATATCATGAAAAAGTTGATTTATTTCAGTAGTTCCATTCAAAAAGTGAAACTTGTATAATGTATACATTCATTCCACACATACTGATATATTTCAAGTGTTTATTTCTTTTACTTTTGATGATTATAACTGACAACTAATGAAAACCCCAAATTCAGTATCTCAGAAAATTAGAATATTGTGACAAGGTTCAATATTGAAGACACCTGGTGCCACACTCTAATCAGCTAATTAACTCAAAACACCTGCAAAGGCCTTTAAATGGTCTCTCAGTCTAGTTCTGGAGGCTACACAATCATGGGGAAGACTGCTGACTTGACAGCTGTCCAAAAGACGACCATTGACACCTTGCACAAGGAGGGCAAGACACAAAAGGTCATTGCTAAAGCTGGCTGTTCACAGAGCTCTGTGTCCAAGCACATTAATAGAGAGGCGAAGGGAAGGAAAAGATGTGGTAGAAAAAAGTGTACAAGCAATAGGGATAACTGCACCCTGGAGAGGATTGTGGAACAAAACCCAATCAAAAATGTGGGGGAGAGTCACAAAAAGTGGACTGCAGCTGGAGTCAGTGCTTCAAGAACCACCACGCACAGACGTATGCAAGACATGGGTTTCAGCTGTCGCATTCCTTGTGTCAAGCCACTCCTGAACAAGACACAGCGTCAGAAGCATCTCGCCTGGGCTAAAGACAAAAAGGACTGGACTGCTGCTGAGTGGTCCAAAGTTATGTTCTCTGATGAAAGTACATTTTGCATTTCCTTTGGAAATCAAGGTCCCCGAGTCTGGAGGAAGAGAGGAGAGGCACAGAATCAACGTTGCTTGAAGTCCAGTGTAAAGTTTCCACAGTCAGTGATGGTTTGGGGTGCCATGTCATCTGCTGGTGTTGGTCCACTGTGTTTTCTGAGGTCAAGGGTCAACGCAGCCGTCTACCAGGAAGTTTTAGAGCACTTCATGCTTCCTGCTGCTGACCAACTTTATGGAGATGCAGATTTCATTTTCCAACAGGACTTGGCACCTGCACACAGTGCCAAAGCTACCAGTACCTGGTTTAAGGACCATGGTATCCCTGTTCTTAATTGGCCAACAAACTCGCCTGACCTTAACCCTATAGAAAATCTATGGGGTATTGTGAAGAGGAAGATGCGACGCGCCAGACCAACAATGCAGAAGAGCTGAAGGCCACTATCAGAGCAACCTGGGCTCTCATAACACCTGAGCAGTGCCACAGACTGATCAACTCCATGCCACGCTGCAGTAATTCAGGCAAAAGCAGCCCCAACTAAGTATTGAGTGCTGTACATGCTCATACTTTTCAGTTGGCCAACATTTCTAAAAATCCTTTTTTTGTATTGGTCTTAAGTAATATTCTAATTTTCAGAGATACTGAATTTGGGATTTTCATTAGTTGTCAGTTATAATCATCACAATTAAAAGCAATGAACATTTGAAATATATCACTCTGTGTGATGAATGAATATAATATACAAATTTCACTTTTTGAATGGAATTACAGACATAAATCAACTTTTTCATGATATTCTAATTATATGACCAGCACCTGTATGTGTATGATGTCACTGACATTTTAAAAGGCTTTTTAGAACAAAAAAGGCACTTTAAAATAATCTTAACACCCAGCAGTGTGCATTTTCTTAGCCTCCCCTTTCAAATGCAACATTCAAATTACTAGACAAAAAATTATATCCTGAGAAAAGATTTTGAGGGGTATAGCTCCATAGAGTCCCATTCATTCTGCACTGGCCTGTGAGCGCCCCCTATATGGAACTCTGGTGGAACTGCAGCCAGTTCAGAAGCCGGAAGTAACGAGGGAGTGGAACTTCTTCCCATATTAGAAATTCTTTGCTACTACTAAACCTAGAGAAAGGCAGAGTTTGCTTTGGATCTTGTTTACATCTTATAGGCTACTTTGTAGAGCATCTCTAAATTGGACTGAAATGGTTATAGTTATGAGGCAACATGAACACGTTACCCATGAGACCTGTTATTTTTTTCTAATTAATCATAGGCTACTTAAATAATGTAACTTTTTGATATAAGGATTGCAGTGCTGACACTGTTCACAGATAAAACACTGATAGACCAGGTTGTACAAGTTGTAGAATATTATATTTTCTCTGTGATCACAAAGTATTACCTTCCCCTATGAGGGGCTTTTGGACTCAAATCCCCTATTGAGTGCTCGGTTGTTACGTTGGCCGACAATCAATTTCATGTGTATCAAAAATAAGGTTACCAAAGGGTCTGACCAACATGAGAGTTCCTCCTCCGTCCATGTTGCTCTGCACAAATAATGCCTCCCGGCCAGTGCTGCTGCTATTTACTTCAGGATATGTTGGATTTTCTACTGTAATCTGTTGCAGGCAAAGACTCCTGTGAGCAAAGTTCTGCGGATTGTGATAGTGTCAGGACGACCTCGAGAGAGAGAGAGAGAGAGAGAGAGAGAGAGAGGCTCAAAAATGTTGTGTGGAGAAGTGATAACATGGAGGTATAGTGTTTTGCTTTTATTTTTTCCATGATGTTTACAGGTCACTGTTGCCCTTGATGCAATCTTGCTGTAATGCCTACAAGTCAACAGTAGCTCATTAGCTGTGGTTCATAAATGTAGCTACAGCAGTGTGTTAGAAAGTCAGTCACCTTTACCTTAAGCCAAATCTGTGTAGGATTTAAAGGTCACCTCCAGACATGTTTTAGGGACATAGCTAATTTATTGTCAGCCAGTAGAGGAAATTTGTTTCCACAGTCAAGGACACGCATGCCAACAATTAAGGAACATCAATCACAAAAAACATAGCCACAAGGAAGACAATATAGTCACAAGAACATGAGCATTGATTGGATTATTGCCACTGTTTGTTGAGGGAGGTGATGGCAGAGGGCACAAAGCTTTTACTGTAGCATGTGTTTTTTTTACAGATCAGAGATCTGTATCTGCAGCGTGAGTTCAGGGGGTGCCTGGGGTTGTGTGCTATGGTGAGTGCTTTGCGTGTGATGGCTGAGTCAATGAGGGCCCGGAGGTTTGGAGTGACAGTAAGTACGGTGAAGTAGCATGTGAAACAGTAAAGGAGGATGGGTTCGATGATGCTCCTGTACAGGAGGAGCAGAAGGTGGGGTGGGACTGAGAGTGCCCTGAGTTTCTGGATGGCGGAGAGCCTCTGTTGGCACCCTTTGTGGATGTAGATAATGTGAACATATTCAAGACTCTGCTAATAACTTGTCTGATGTGGTTTTACACAGAAAAAGTTCAATTACATAGTTAGAAATTCTTAAAATTAGCCTATATCTTCATCTTTAAAAATTTAACTTTAAACTTGAGTTTAAGTTAAGCAGAGAAAAACAGTCTTCTAGTATCAAACTCTGCACGTGTCACAATCTGCGAACTCCAAACCATTTCCCACCTGTTCACCAAATGCACCTTGACTTTTCCACCTGTCCCAACCACTCCTTCCTGCCCTGCAATTAACCCCTTTCCGTCATCAGCCTTGCAGTTGCCAGACTTTCCCCTGCTCCCCTGCTCCCTATTTCCCTCAGTCCAGTTGTATACTGGTTCATTCACCCTTGTACTTTGTCAGTACATCAAAGTTGCTATGCTACATTGTTTTTTTTTCATGCTTCTGTGTTTTTTTTGGTGTTTTTTTTAACACAAACGAAAACAAATTAAATTTGAATTCTACACATTCTCCTGTTGGAATTGGGTGTCTGAAGTATTGCTGCATCATCAGTTCCTTGCAGAAATCCTATTTTGTGTTGATGTGTTTGTGTGCTCTTAAATATTCCTGCAGATATCACAAAGCACAGCAAGCATGGTAAATAGTGTACTTACTCCTTGTAAATGATGAACAAAGCGTCACACTATTATGCATATGCTCAACAGGGCTGTGAGGTGTCCTTTTTCATTAATGCCGATTCGGTGTGTTTGTCATGTCTCTGGTGATATTGGCTGCTGCTTACAACAGTGTCAAGTGTACTGGAGCTCAACCCTGGACTGAATAGGGCATTTGTGGATGATTGATGAGGATAATTTCATGTTTGACTGGACCTGGGTGGTGGAGGCTCATGAAACTTTATATAAAGACATCTATAAGGACCATTAGCATAACATGAGTTGTAGAATTGTTAATATACAATTAGCTTTTTGGCTGCATCGGTTTTCTCACCGTGACCTTTATTGCCTTGAGTCTTTTATTCATTGTAGCTTTGGTAGGAGGGTGAAGCTCTTCCCCGGGAGTTCATGAATACACTCTCTCTTCATCTCCACTGACCTTCTCAAGCTCCTTGCTGCTCGTCTTACACATTTTCATTGACCTACCGGCTCTCCGCCAATGGCTGTCAGCCCGCATTTTTTCAGCCTTTGTTGACACAGATGAACAATCGCAGTAGATTACTCAGTGGCTCTCTTCTCCACTTCCTAATCCATTTCCATGATAGCATCTATTTGCCAGGCAAGAGGGATTTCAGACATAGAGAACATTTCTGTGTATTATTAGCTGGGGGTTCATTCTAATAGGAAAACATGGCATGAAAGGCCATAGCTGCAGGAAAGTGATTAAGGGAAATGTTAACAAAAATATTTACTAGCGCATATTCACTAAAATGTAACCTGTCTGCGGGCCTCAGCCTCACTGAATATGAATTCTTTCAGTGCCTAATTGCAGTTTGATGGAAGGATGTTCGATTCTTGACACCTAAATGTGCTTTCTGCTTCTTCCACAGGTGTTGTCGCTGCAGATGTGCGACGTGGTGAACGAGATTGAGCTGGAGAAAGAGCGCTGTGAGAATAGCACCTTTGGGAACGTCACTTCAGGTCATTCTCGAAAACACATTTTCCTCTCTCTCTGTTTAGGGTGGGCAGGAGGCTATTTAGAGTAAATGGGATACAGCATGAGTAAATAGTGAGGTAAGGTAATACAGTGTGGGAGTTTATAGATGAAGCACTATTATAGCAGGGTTTCCAGAGTGTTTGCAGAGACGTTGTGAAATGATGCTGACTTCACCGATGACTACTCTTATAATCACGTCTCTGTTCAAAGTAATCCAGTGATAGATGTCTATGTCTACAGTATACATCCATAAACCAGGAACTAATTCTGCATACTTTCAATGGTGCCAATTTGCCAAAATGTAAACACATAAAAAGAAAAGAGGGGCTCAACTTGTAGTCCATAGCTAACTAACTTGACTAACTTACTTCTTGGCAACATTATTTTTTCTGTTTACATTACCCAAATCATTGTGGGGTCATAGTTCCAAAACTAAAAGCGTGATTATCCCCCAAATTGAAGTAAGACAAAGAATGATGAGCCCTATCATGAATTTGATGATCATGAACATACGAGTAGACATGTGGTATTGGGGTGCAATAAATTGAGGTTTTGGACCCTTATGAATCAACATTTTGCATCATCACTGACAGGTGTAGTGTCACACATTTTCATATGTATGAAATGTGGAGTATTGCATTGTGGGCTTGAGTCTTGCACATGCATGGACACTACTTTTCTATTCCCAACCTGCAGCCTGAATGGAGGTCAAATCAGCCAGAAAAATTAAAACACCTTGTGTAACTGTGCAGGGCCATTAAAGGGAAGGATGTTAGAGACGCACATGACGTTACAAGGTTATAGCATAATAATAACCTTGAATTAAGTTATGATGGGATTTCTACCCAATTCTGCCACTCATGGTAACACATACTTAATGGTGTCATGGTGATTGAAGTGACAGTTAAACACCCACTGGCTCACCCACTGTGTCCGACCTCTACTCTGAATGAACATGCCTCAGTAATACAGCCATCTGTATTAACTTGCTATTTTCATTTGGTTTCATTTAAAGTGCCCATATTATGAAAAAAACACTTTTTCTGGGATTTGGGGAGTTATTTTGTGTCTCTGTTGCTTCCACACGCATACAAACTTTGAAAAAAATCCATCCATGCTGTTTTGAGTGAGATACAGTTTCTGAATGTGTCCTGCCTTCAGTCTCCGGGTGGGCTGTTCAAAATCGGCACGGCTTGTGACGTCACAAGCCGAAACGATCTGGCTAACCGCAAATGTTAGCTCGTAGCCTTAGCATGCTAACGCTAATGCTAACGCTAGCATGCTACCTCGTTCTCAATAGCAAACCACTGCTACAACACACACAAGTTCACCATAATCTACGAAAGAACTACTTACATGTGCGCCCTCATTTAGAAGTCTCCCAGCTAATCCTGCCTTGTAACTGACCGAAGTTGGAGAAACGGCCTTTCTTTTACTGTCTATGGAGCTAGCTAGCTGACATGATCTACATCTGAGCTACTGCCCATGTGCAAGTGCAATCAAAGATAGTACAGAAGAAGAAGAAGAAAAGAGGTCTCACTCTGTAGCTAAAACAGAGACCAGGTGAAAAGACGATCTGTAGCAGTGAGAGAGAGCTGTGCAGTACAACAAAAATATGGTGTTTTTTGAAAATTAAACCATGTAAACCTATTCTGGTACAACCTTAAAATAATTATGAACCTGAAAATGAGCATAATGTGGGCGCTTTAAATAAAAATCACCACACATTAAGTGAATATACACAAACTCTGTGCGTGGAAACAGCTCTCCTCCTTATCTCTGCAGTGTCCTTCATTTTCATTTTTCTACTTCACTATCTGCTTCCTCAACAGGAAGGTAGTGCAAGCTGCTCTCACAGGTCACATCCCTAATAAATGAATTAGTGTGTACATTTGTGAGAAACCATACGTTCACAGCCTGTGGTTATGCAACATATTAAGATTGTCCAGCTATTGCTTGGCTTTCTTGAAACGGAACAGGCATAAAAATTTATATTTCATGACATTTTGTTTCTTCTGGTGTCCAGCGTTAATGTAGCGCTACACACACGAATAACATGAATAAAATGGAGATAGATAGATAAATATACATACATACACACGGGAAAAGTAACTACATGTACATACTGTGAATCGTTTTTTTAATCGAGAATTGTTTTTTAATCGAACCATAATTGAATTGTGACATTTTCTGAATCGTACACCCCTACTGTCTCAGAAATGGTTAATCACTTGTGTTTTTGTTATTTCAATCTCTTTCCTGTGCTGTGACTTTATTTTAAATATAGAAACGATTTCAAAGAAACTGGTGTGTGATTGTACAAAAAATGTCCTCCTGATGTATGACCTTTTTTTTTTTTTCTTTCTCCATCCTAGTATGACGTTTGTTCGTGCCTCAGTATACAAATGTCAGAGGAGACAAAACTACCACTGGTGGTGCAGGTTTCACTTTTTTAGCCAAATGCTAGTGGAATCCATAGGAAGTGAGGTTAAAGGGGTGATAGAATGATTATATAGGGTATTTCACACTGTTCCCTTCAATCCTATGGGTAAAGATCGCGGCTAGTTAGCTACACTTTCGGCCTAGGTTAGGTCTTACAAAGCTAACACTTGTGTCCGATTTCAATTGAATGCATTTTTGTGAATATGAGGGGTTTCGTTAGCTGCTAGTGTCCCTTCAATCCTATAGGTAAAGATTGTGGCTAGTTAGCTACACTTTCGGCATAACTAGAGTATATTTACAGTTTGAATTTTGTCACAGCATGTATATCACAGCTACCCTAAGGCTTTACAAAGCTTAGCTAACACTTTTATCAGATTTCCATTTAATGCATTTTTGTGAATTTCAGAGGTCTAGGAGGAGGCTAGCTAGCTCTGATTAATAGAGCTCCATTCAGCCGCGGGCTCTATCAATGAGACTCGTGGACAAGAGGCGTTTAATTCCCCGATCGTTTGTTTAAATAACTCAACACACATATCCATTATAAGATTACCCTGGAACCTGTGGTAAGAGATTGCGGGCGTAACAAGCTCGCTGACCGCGCTCTCACTCACACACACCGGCCATTTAGCAGGAAGAGGGAAGCTGCAGGCCCTGGAGCTCTGTCAGGGCAGCGGTGTTTGGTAGTCCACTAACCCAGAAACGGTGACTTTGTGCGGGTATGGAACACCGTGGGCTGCCGGCCGTGACGGAGCTCCATGTAGCTCACAGCAGGCCGGGGTCTGTGAAGGAATACAGGCCGGGCGGCGAGGAAGCAACCCAGGCAGCACAGGCCGCTGAACTCCGACACACAGTTGGACAAAATTTGCAATTAGCCATACATTTTTCGCAAAACGGCCCATATTTGACTTCTACATAGTTGATTTCTCCCAGGAAAAAGTCTCAGAAGTGAATTTTGTGGTAAAATAGCAGATGAACAATGTATACAATTTCTGAGATCTGCGCGACCTATTCAGAAGACTACCTGATCTCAGATCAGTGGTGTAAATGTTGGAGCGTGACAAAGATAGAGACTAGAGCCAAATAAGGAGGAGCCACCGAGTTGACGTCAACTCGGTGGTTTGTTGAGATTTGCCCGTTTTTCAGAGGCAGTTTCAAATTGTGAGATTTGCAGAGGAAAGAGGTGTCAATGGGATTTTGAGGTTCTATGTACGTCCTATTTACCCACCAAACGTAAAATCGGTTTTGCATTCTATCACCCCTTTAAGAATTAAGGAGACTGAAAGCTTTGCCAAAATAAGATTTAAAGAGTAACTACACACACAACTTTTGTGAGCTATTTAAAAAATAATTGAATGGATGGAAATACACAACAGTCACAAAAAAACAGTAGTTCCTTTTAAAAGTGCAGGATATTTTGGATTTAATTTTGAGTTTGACCGGTTGTTTACAACCAGCCTTTGGATTTAAAGCAGATGGACGTAAACCTAAGATTGGTTTGTGTTTATTTGTTAAAATGTTGTGCAATATTTAAAGAACACAATTGTATTTGATTAAATTGAAGAATTAAAATGCATAAACTCAGACTTTTGTACCAAATTATACAACATAAACCAACGTCTCTATGATAATCTTTCTGTCTCTGAATATTAAAATAAAAATGCTGCTGTGTGTCCGGGCAATTTTTACATTAATCTTGATCGCTATAAATATGTGAGGAAGGCGGGGAGACAATTTCATTTTGTCATTGTGACCTGCATGTGTGTGTTTGTCTGTCACAATATGAGTGATGCCATGTTAATGGTGTTGTCTCCTGCTGGCAGGTTGTCAAGGCATGTGGGATATCATCGCCTGTTGGCCTTCAGCCAGAATCGGAGAGGTGGTTACAATAACCTGCCCCAATTACTTCAGTTACTTCAGCGACGAGCACAAAGGTAAACACATCTTCCTTCACTTAATGGATATACAACATGCATAAAGAATATTTTCTCTGTATGTTTAGTTTTTATCATCATTTATTTATCAAACCTGGAAAATGTTGTAAAATCGGTACGGTATCGAAAATCGAAAACGGTAGTAAAATCATTTCAAACTTAGATTTTTAGCTTGAACAAGAAAATGACATTGTTCCTAATATGAATATCTGTAATTAAATAATGCTGTGTTAGTGGAGTAATTTATTTTGAGGCAAACAAGCCTATAGGTGCCAAAACTGGACCATTTTGATATTTTCATGCTCATATGCTCAGGGCTGGCCAACACATTTATATATTTTCAATTATTCCCTCTTTTTATAGCTGTGATTATTTTGATATTTATTAAAAATACATTTTCATACAGTCAAGCCTTTGGGTAGATACCGAAGATTTAATGTGTTGCTTGCAAGCAAATGGGCATTTTAAAGTCATCAAACTGGTGGTTTTTCCGTCACCTCCTGTGGACATCTGAAAATTATTAGAATCCCCGCAGAAAGCCCAGAGCGAACAATATTAATTTATGAGCCTCATAAAGGGCATCATTACATCATTGGTATTCACAAGAATAATCTGTAAAATTCTCTACCGGTGCTTTAAACAGCAGCACTTTACCGGCAATGCACATGTTTCCAGAATATATTGAGCCTATGAACTAGTGTGGTGCATTAAAAAAATATATATTTCAGATAGATATTGGGAGTTCTCCAGCTACCTCAACCCCAGGATAACAGTTCATCTAGGTTACTGTAAACAGTATGTAGCGTTTACATGAGACAGATTAAAAAATGTGCATGTAAACTCAGTCACAGATTACAGTCAGGGTCTAAGAAAACAAAGAGGAATCCAGCTCATCCTTTAACCTTTATTTTGAAACAAGCACAGGCAAATAGGATGGAGGAATAGAGATGATTCACTTACCTAAGATAAGAAGGAGAAACATTAGAAAAATGTTGTTTTGTTGAATCACCTTTTGTCTCTCTAGAAGGAGTCTTGCTCTCCAGCTCTCTACTTCATTAACGGGGTTCTATTTTCTTCCTGCCCCACTTTTAGATGACCAAAAATCGTTTCATTTTGTTAATGGTCCTACTAAAAGGCTAGGACTCAAATTTGTCTTTTTGTAATCTTGCCTTGCTTGTCTTTTGCATTTCTGCCATTTGCCTCTCTTGTCTTTTAAAACCTTGTTGGTCACGCTCTTTTAAAGACTCAGTTGTTTTCAATACCTGTACTATGAACTACCTGACTTAGCAAACAGGGACTTATTTTTCTTTAGTGTAATGCCTCAATTCTTGACTCTGGAGACTTTGTGAATAACAGAAAAGGAAAATGACACTGACGTCACCGTCGATCTGTTAAATTGGGTCTCTGCAATAAATCGCAACATAAATAATGCTGCGCTGCTCTCTAGTGGGTAGAAACTTTCTGTTAGATAAAGTCTTTTGCTGGACTTCAAAACACATTTGTATTTTTGACATCAGTAGTGCTATATGCTTGGTGCTGTGAGAACACGGTTGCTAGGTTACTGATAAATGGACGTTGCCTTCTGGTCACTTTTTCGTTCAAATGGTATTTTCTTTCTTCTGCATTGCAACATCATTGTAGTGATGAGAAGGAGTCAGACAATACAAGAAGAGAATTCAAAAGTAATTTCCATGGTTCTCCATCATTTTTAAACACATTACCACAAAACCACATGTAAAAGCACTCTTTAACCTTGTTTAAAACGCGTAATTAAGACTCCTCGCAAATTCAGGCTTATATCTAAATTCACGTTGCTGTTACATTTTCTTAAAAATGCCTCTCTTTACCAACTGCTGCCTTTTTCAGACCAAGTAAGTGCCCTAAGTGACCAATGTCCCATTCTACGTAATGAATTTGGTCTTCGTGTTGACTTATGCCTGTTACACACTGGCTGCGTCGCGTGAGAGTGTCAGGTGTGTGGCGTTCTCGTTTATATTTCGGCTCCCATGTTAACAGGTTAGAGCTTACACACTGCCTGAGTGACACACACGTCTCAGGCGCGGCCTGAGCCGCACCGAAAACGCGTGCCGACGCCTATTTTTCACGCGACACGCAAGCGTGTTGGTAGTGTTTCCAGGCATAATAGAATAGGAAAAGATGTTTATATGTAATTTAGACACAAATACATATTAATAAATGACATGTTGATGTTTGAAAGTCTCTAGGTTTTTATATAAATGTAATAAAAAAATAAAAAAATAAATTTTCTAATCTTGCACCTGTCAATACAGAACGAAATATTCTGTAGCCTATTTTGCCGTCAATACTGCCGACATTGTCTTTGCTGTAATAAAATCAGTATATATTTATGTTTAACATGGTATTTCATTTTATCAATGGGAAACATATACGTGTACAGACAAGGCTAGCAGTAGCAGCACCGCGTCAGACACGTTTCTGGTGTGTAAAGACATAGAAAATTACTAACTAACTAAACTAATTTAACGGGATGAGAGGAAAACTTAATTCTGGCTTTCTTGCTAAGAGTTGGGTTAGAAGATTTAATTCACTCCCATGTGTGTATGCTAAATACAAGGTTATGAAAAAGTTGCCAGGCAACCAGTGGAGATTTCAAGAAGTTTCTGGTCCTGACCAAAAAATCGTTTTCACAATTTTTTTCACAAAACGTGTTGGTCAGCTTTAGAGGTGCTCTTAAGCTGGTTTCATACTGCTGCGCTGATAACCACCTACCTGCAAGAGCGTTTCCCAAAAAAGCTAAGCAATTATTTTTTTCTAAAGCGTTTCCTGCCAGGCGCCGGTTACCACCAGACGCTTAGCAAGGATTTAATCCTTTAAACTGGTATTAACCACTTGTTCATGCTCTGTGTGCAACTTGTCTCACTAGCCATATTTTAACCTCTCCGGTGAATTCTAGCTGTTTTTAAAGACTTTTATTTGCCACCTCCCCATGATGCAGCTGACCTTTTATGCCCCTTTTTGCCCTCCAGCTCTCTCACGCTCTCCAATCAGACACCCGGCTGTTTTCACTCATTGTCCAATTTTAAGGGGGGCCCATATTTACAACCTTGTGACTGCTACACTCTGAAACGGACCTTCATCATATCTCATCTTTTATTATAACAGAGTCATTTTCAGATCTCTGATGGATATCAATTTCTTCTTTTTAACACCTTTGGGCTATTTCCCTTGAGCTTTTTACCTGCTCTTCTTGTGCCTCTGCCTCTATGACCCAGCGAGTCAATGCCATTCTTTCCTTGACTGAGAAATGTGCTATAATCCAACAATTCATAACTATCGGAATATGTGGCTGGTTGGGCTTTCCCGCTTCCACTATCTTATAGATATCACCTCACTGTGAAATATATACTGTACAGACCCTCTAATGAAATTAATAATATTATAACTTAAAATCTTGCAGTTGCAGCAGGTTTTCGCAGTTGTTAAGGCACTTTTGCAGAAAGATTGTGGTCGCTGTTAATGGTAGCTTAGCTACTTAGGGGATGTCCCGTGTCGCGCCAGGGGGACGGTTCTCTCTGACCAATCAGTGGTCTGCAGTGTTTTAACTCCACCTTCCAGTATCGGCTAAGCTCGCTTGGAACCTCGACTGAGGTGGTACCAAAAAAATACCAGGTACTGTCCAAAACTTTTGTTGATGGAAAAACAAAAAAAGAGTCAAGCCGTACCATGCAGTGGAAAAAAACGGCAAGAGAGTGGCATCAATATTTAGATTATTTTTACATTTCTTTAAAAGGATGATTAGGTGTAAATCTGGATTTGTTAATTTATTTACAAATATTTCTTTAACAAAGTGAAGTTTCTACTAGAAGTCCTTTCTATCATTTTGTCATTTTGTATCCCAGAACCTTCCTAAAACCTTAAATGCTGTTGCCACATACATTTTCATATTATGTGGGTGTGGAAAAAGCAAATCCTTCACCTCTTAAACAGCCAGTCAAATTTGAAAGAATTTCTCCCAAGAGCTATTTGTGCATGCTAACGTGTGAACTTTCTTTTCCCCTCTGGGAGTGTTGCTGCACTCAAGCATTAGCACATCAGAGAGTCAGAAAATTAGAGACACGGAAATGTGACACTTCAAAAGTGGAGAATGCACTTCAAACCCCACATGTACCGATGGCAGCATGGGGGAGTTTTAAACTGATCAGAAATTGGAATATGATTAAAATGGCCAACAATCCCCCATTTCTTTGTTAAATAGTTGTGTAATTGTAATAATTGTGTCTTGTAGCATGCTTAATCTTGCCTTGATTATCAGGGTTTGAGTTTTTAGTAAACTGCTCTTGTGATTTGCATTAGATCAGAGACACATTTACCACTCTAATAATTATTGTCGGTATATTTCAGTGTAATAAGCAATTAGGGCTTCAATAAGAACAAGTTCTTTGTCAGGTGGATACATATTTTCATCTAATTGGTAGCCATGAGAGCTCCAAAATGTTGTGCTGTACAACCACCTATTATTGTTGTTGAAGTAATTTGTTGTCTGATTCCTCTTAGACCTGAGAATGAATACATAAATTAGCATTCATAGTACTGAGAGTTTTATTTACCATTGAGGCAGAGCTGAATGGATAGATGACAACTGCCTAGTTTATCATCAACTAACATTATTTGTACAGTGTAACAAAGCCATGACCGTTCATCTATTTTTCATGTTTAGTATGATTTTGTGTTCTGGCAGTGATTAATGGTCCAAACAATACATTTTGAATTTGGCATTATAGCGTAATTTGTATTTACCAAGTACACTTGTCAGTAGAATCTAAGCAAATCTGTTTTTACAGGAACACCCTTGCACATTATCCATCATTTTCTTGCCAAAATATTAAAGAAATTCCAATTACAAAAGGTTCTTTACTAAATGTACCTGCCTTTATCACATGGTGTGCATAACTGTTCCTCTGTGCAGGAAGTTTTAGATTTTATTTACAGGTAATATCTTAAAATATAAAATCAGTTGAAGGGTCTGAAGGGCCCAAATGCCATTTTGGAATGAAAATCTTTACCTTCATACACACTGAAAGTAAAAAAAATTCATGACCTTTTCGTCATATTGATTACTTTTTAGAAAACCCACATCTCAGCTGTCTCTTAGATTTAAAAAAAATGATTGACGTCTTTATCTACATCTCCTTTGTGACTGCCTACCTACCTTTTTTAATAAGAACTCAACAAGGAGTAGCTTTTACCTTGATTCACCTCATCTGTTTTGAAAGGAAGTTTGCACATTCAGCATTTACACAAAATCATCCCAACAGCAAGTGTGTACAATGCTAACACTAAGTATTTTTTTTACAATCTTCTAAACTCTCAATTTGAGGTTTAGCTTAAATGGTATTATTTATTATTATTTATTTATCCCAGACTTAAAACTATAAAAATGTGCTTTTAACATGTTGCACGATTGGTAATGGCTAATCCAATACACAAACTAAACTAAAGTGCTTCATAAAATCTCAACAATGGAAAAGGGGACTGAAGGTTTGATCATATTAACTCATGTGAAGGTGGCACTGCCAACAAGGATGATAGTGCATCAAATACTGCAGGAATTTACCTTTTTAAACTCAAGGCAAATCTAATGAGACAGAAACAGCTCGACCTAAACTCCTCTGGAGAGTTAAACAGACACGGACTGAGACTGCAGCTCACATAAATCTACAACTTAACTTACAAAAAACTGAAATACCCCAAGTTAGCACCCACGTTCTTTGTCTTTTACTTTTTTTGTCTTTCTGATTCATTTTCTCCACATATTCACTGGCGCTGATGGCAGGTTGATATATCTGCAGATCTTTCTCCTTTTTAACATTTCCAGTTTAAGAAGACACTCGTAAGGTGACTAACTGATATGACCTAAGGGAGCAGCATGAAGTGACATGTCTGTCTCGCCACTTAGTCCTTTAACTTTTAATGTAGCACAAGTCAAAACTTTAATTTGTCCAATACTACCTGCCAGACTAATGGTATTCCCATCAACCTCAACTGTACTTTGGTAAGTGCTGATAAGATTATTAGCATGCTAATTAACTACTAACTAAACATGTACTAGGTAATACATAGGTAAAACATACCTTCTAAACAACAGCATGTTAGCAATGTTATTGTGAGCTGTAGACTCTTCTAGTTTTATCCTTTTAGCTTTTACTGGTGTGGAAAAGGTCAAGGAATACCAACACGTCCAAGTGAATGTTTCTGTTTGTTTTCTAATCTATGTATTGTTTGAGTTTCTTGGTACGTAGACAGACAAATACTTAATAAACAAAAAATCAATATCCAGAAAGCTCATGTCTTCAGATGAAAGCCTTTTTTTTTTTTATTACAGTGAGAAATCAAATATGAAAACATGCAATCATCACTCATGCTATGTCTAATTACAGTTTTTCTTGCACTCATGGTCAAAATGACACATTTTGTTTGCAAAAGGCTCTAACTGTGCCAAAACATTTAAAATATGCAACAACAAAAAAATGTTGCCTTCAAACAACACAACTTGCAAACAAGTGTATGAGCTCTTCCAATCAACCATTACACAGTGGACAACAAAATACAAAATACAGCACTCGGTGTGAATCAGTGCACCATTGCTTGTCATTGTAGCCCATTACTGTACGTAGCTTTCATGCCAGTGACATTTGTTGTCAAATTTGCATTCTTGCAAAGAATTGGAACCAGAATCAGAAATGCTTTGATGCACATTTGATTGATTCCATTGATTCTTATTTTGAAACTGTGGCTGAAAACTGAAATACTGTAAATATTACACAAAATAAAATCTATTACAGTATGAGAAATTAAGAAAATAAAATATATTACAGTAAAGTATAAACATCTATTACTGTAGAGTATAAGAAATAGCCACTATTGATACTCAGTCTCTTCTGTCTTAGACCTCTTCCATCCATCTTGGCAAAGAACAACACAGACGCTGCACCTTTAAGGCCTGCAGACTGATTGCTAGTTGAAGATTTGTGTGAAGGAGTGTCAAACAGGTGCTTCAGTGATTTCATACTGATGTAGGTAGTTTCTAATATAGTTAGGAACAGATGGTTTCTGTTTGGTTACCATAGCTAAAACAATGGAGTTTGGACTGCTTGAATGACATCCGTGTTAACTGTTCTGCAAAAGGTTGGGGAAAATGTGTCAATCCAATGAGAAAGGGTTAACACATTTGCAAGAGGTGTCTTCTGCTCTGCTGAGACAGTGATGATGAAAACCGAGTGCATCCCAGTTTCTTTAAGTAGGTCAAAGCAATCAAGAAAAACTGTAATCATCCTTTGAGACATAAGGTATTCAGCAAAAAACAAGCTAAAGTAAAAGAAATTACTACTACTTTTTATTACCAATTTAAAAATAGTGATTTACAGCAGGAATGAATGAGCTTTAATTTACTGTTAGTTTTGTTGTAAATGACAGCTAAAGACTGAAAAGAAATGTTTCATGGGACCATGACCTAGCTTGGTGTGGTCACTCTCTGCAAATGGCTCAGTGCTGTGGCTGATGATGGTGCTCCACTTACGTTTTGTTCTGTCACACCGAAGATAAAGTTGTGACAGGTTCCTGCATCAGGACCATGCTGCAAAAATGTTTTTCCTGCATGGTAATTCAGAGATTAAACTGTGTAATGGTAATTGGACTCTCAGAGGTGGCAGTCTGTGAGCTTCTTCGCATATTGTGGGTTCCTCTCTGCCTGTGTAAAGAAAAAAATATTTTAACGGATTATATCAACCGTATATGCTGACAATATTGCTCTGTTACTGTTGAAATAATTTGTTCAAAAACTAAACAAGAAGGGTAGTCATTTTGTACCAATTTCCTATTTATTCCTAAAGCAGGATTGAGAGTAATGTGTTCATATAGTAATGTAGTTGTAAGTAGAGTATTGCCTTATTTTCCCATTAAGATAATTTTTTCAATTAGTTTAGCAGAACAAATAAAATCCTATAATCATCCTAAGACCAAAGTTGAGATTGTGGTCTGAAAATAACAGTAAACAAATTCATAAATTGTCAGTTACTATGATCATGTTGTTGATTAAATATTTCATGTGTGTGGCTGCTCCTCTGCGTGTGTGTGGTTGCTCCTCTGTGTGTGTGTGGCTGCTCCTCTGCGTGTGTGTGTGTGTGTGTGTGTGTGTGTGTGTGTGTGTGTGTGTGTGTGTGTGTGTGTGTGTGTGTGTGTGTGTGTGTGTGTGTGTGTGTGTGTGTGGCTGCTCATCTGCACATGAAAACAAAGCAATACCTAGGAAGGAATAGGAAGAGGCTTTTACAATCCGTACATGTATAAAATTGTTTTTACTCGGCCCATGCATTCCTATAGTTTAACTTCCAAAAACCTCTGAAGAGTGTGTACACATTAAAGTGGTTGATAAAGGAATGGATTGAGGAGAAAATAAAGAGAAGATGAGGGGGAATTTACAAACATCATCATCCCAGCATGACACTTAAATACAGCCACAGCAGCAACCAAAACGCAACATTTCAATCGCATGACCTTTCCCTGACTGAGCAGCACTTTTACACACCAAACCTCCTGCTGTTTCCCTCCACAGCCCATTGCCTTACATGATAACATTTGGTCCTAGTTGGCTACATTTGAGCAAGTTGGTGGTTACGTTGTGGTTAAGGTCTCATTTAGGTTAAGCTGTTTATATAAACCCCCTATAGCCCTGCAATTAAGTACAAAAAGTATTAATTTGGTAGAGAAATGGCAGGTCATTTCTAATGCAGGAGGAAGAAATTAAAAGCTTGGTGTTCTAGCAATATTTTTCTATTTTGTGACCAATTTCTGATTACAATTAATACAGTGACATAGAAAGATGCCTTGACTACAGACGTGTATCCAAAAAATCCACAGAAGAAGCAAAAGAAAACCATGTCTGCAACAACAAAAAATAAGAGCACATGCCAAAGAATAAACACAACCCCATTGATAGAGAATCAATATTAATACAAATGAAGTAATGGGAAGCACATTACATCTACCACCAGAAAGGTCAGGACTCTAGGTGGCTCTATTTTATTGCCAACATCATTGCATAGTCAGGATTTAATTATAAAAAATAGAAAGGAAAAATAACAGGTAATAAAACAAAACAAAAGTTGGATACAAGGGACTCCCACTCCAGCATGACAGTAAACAAACCCACAAACTACCGGTACTCACTATCCAGCTACATAACACCATCAGAATATACTTTCTTAATTGTGTGAATATGTTGCTGCTTGCAGGTGGCCCTAAATACAGTAGGTGGTGAAATCCAGACATGAAAGGAGGAAGCTGTTGACCTGAATAATGTTGCCATTCCTATTATTTTTCTACAATAAGACAACCTTGTCTCCTATTCTGTAGCAAATGTTGTTTTCTTTTATAAGAAATGCAATGCAATCATAATGGGTTGTTTATTAACATAATCTGGCAAGTAGCAAAAGGTTGAGACTGAAAGTAAAATGTTCACTTTGTAATAGTTTACTTCTAAAATACCTGATCTTGCAATCCAATATCTGCTTGTATAGCAACCCCAAACGCTAACCTTAATTGCCTAAACGTAAACACAGACAGGGCTCATGATGCAAACCCCGGCCTCTGTTGTAAAAATTCTGCATTTTTCTTTCAGCCCCACCACCCACCATCAACCCTGACTGCCTCCATATGACTCGTGTGTGGTACATACATAAATGTAGCACTTCATTCACTCTTTACTTCATTTTTTACTCAAAAAAACCTTTGAACACAATCCACCCAGTGATAACAGTATCTATTATAGGATAGAAGGTTGTTTTAACCAGGTTTACGCAACACTACCTACTAGAGTTACAATTCCTTAACTGGAGCATTTTAGTCTTTATTTGGGGTTGGGTGAGTGACAATAGAAGGACCAGAATGTCAATATCTGTAGTAGCCAAAAGCCTTTCTGCAAGCACAGATAATGCAGAAGTCAATAATGGCTCACATTAGCAGGAGAGAGTCATCGGACAGTTTGTGGAGTTTCAAGGTTTTGTAGTTTTTTGCAGTGACCCAACAAGCCAGTATATGAGGCCACAGACAATGTCACAGTATGTCTCACAGCAGTACATGGAGTGTTGGACCAATAACTTGGTGAGCAGGTAAAAGAGAAATCTACTGTCTGGGTGGCTCTGACCTCTTTATGTCATCTCCATCTCTAGGTAACCTCTCCAAAACGTGCACAGCAGACGGCTGGACTGAGATGCATCCCATTGACATTGCCATGAACTGTGGATACAATCTCAACAGCACCAGTGATGATGTGAGTAAAACGCGGCAGTCATTAGAGGCAGCAGTACAGATACCCAATGGCCCCATTGTGACTGAACTCAGCAGCACAGTGGGAAACTATCTCGAGAATCAGTGGGCAGGAAGAATTGAGTCAGAACATCTTTTCTTTTCTCTGTGGGTGGGTGTCTTGGGTCAATCAGGAAGATAGCTGTTGTATTTTGTTTTGCCTTTTGAGTTTATTTTTTGCCCTTTGTTATTTTGTTTACACATCTGTAACCTAACACTGAAACTGTATGTCCATGCTAGAGCTTCGAAAAGTAGTGCAGTTTCAGTTATTGTTATGGTGGAATAAACAGCTAATTTCTGTAGACATACAGAAATAAATATGTTTTGCTCCTGCTGAGTTTTATTTAAGGAATTGATTGTACAAAATAAGCTTTATTGCCAAGAGTTAGATGAAAACTAGATATGGAGCTGATCAATGGAGCTGATCAATATGGAGCTCAGCCTTTTGATGGAACCACAAATTGTCATTTTTAAATTCTGTTTGTGTAGGCTATGGATGAATCATGTGACTAAAACCTGTTAATCAGTGAGCTTTAGAGGTGTTGATAGGTTCATTTTTTAACTTTTGAGAGTCTAGATAAACTAAGCCTGCTGCCATGCTTAAACCTGACAACTTTAGCATTCATTTGGAGTCGTGTTTCTGGCCACCTGATGAATGTAGGCCCAATATTTACTCTCTACACACTCCACACCAACTCCTGTGGAAAATATCTGTCTCTTAAGGAGCTAAATGCCCCACTGTGTCCAGCAGTTAGTCACTAACTGTCTGTCTGGGCTGAAAAAACTGAGGAGGACTGCAGAGTCAGGTGATAATTATCGATTGGTTGGTACTGCAAGCGACTCCTTTCATATTGCACATAGCCTCTTTGACCCAATGTAATTATAATATGTTTGCTGAAGCAAGCACATGTCTTTGAAGCACAACACACTTTTCATTGAAAAGGCTGAGTCAGATAGTAGTTCCTGCTTCTGCATTATGAGTCATTATAGAGGTTATTCATGTTGCCTTCAGTGTTAGGAAGGGAATAAATACATCATACGTTGCTCTTATTTAGTTTAGTTTTATTGCAGAGAGCAAATTTTGTCTGTGCTGATGAAGGTGGAGCAGGGTGAAGAGTGGATGTGCACTACAAGGTGGTAAGAGCTTTCTCGGTGGGCACTCTGCTCTCACAAGTCACAGAGGTAGCCTCATTAGTATGCCACACAAGAAGTCAGGATGGGCCCTGCTGGTGGAGTACACTAAAAGGAATTTGATGTCTGCCTTTCTGTATTCTTGATACCTCAGTTTCAGGATGCAGAACTCTTAATCTCATTTTCATTCATGAAGCCACTCTGAAAGGCTCCACATGTGCTGAAGTAAAATCCAGTAAGCTATTACAGTATATTGGAGGAGCTTGGAGATAAGCAGATCCAGTCGTATTGATTATTTTTAGGTAAGGGATCGACACAATTTTTTGATTGTGGCTCAATAAATATTTATTGAAAACAGTAAAAGGTCGTTGGTGTGAGGAATTACCTTACTTTCAGAAGATTACAAAGATTTTTTTCATTACATTCACAGAATCTAAAGAGATAAAGAAAGAAGAGGTGCTGTCCTTTGGTGTTGCTTTTGACCCTTTTTTGCGTGTGATGCCTCACTATAATATAAGACCATGACTTGTTAGAGGGCCAGTAAAATACAGTATTACACTGTAAATTGAATATGTAACAATGAATTGTATCTCATCTTATGTGTTTTTTGTAAAATCCTAATGTGCAAAATAGTATTCACAGCTGTCAGATAAATTTATTTTAAAAAAAGTACAATTTGAACCTCTGAAATGTAATGGGGTTAAAGTATTAGGTAGCACATCATAGAAACAGTCATGTAAAGTACAGTACTTGAATAAATGTACTGACTGACCCTCAATTTAGGAACCACCAACTTTTAACCTTTTGTTTCAGTTTTTTTCACTGTGACCTGTTTTTTTTCTTTAGGGCAAGTTTTTCTGGCAAGTGAAGATCGGCTACACCATTGGCCACAGTGTTTCCCTCATATCTCTTACCACAGCTATTGTGATCCTCTGTATCTTCAGGTATGTAGAAATACAGTAAGACACGCCACACAATTGCCTATTTGAATGTTTCTAATAGAACTCAGCTCATTAGGCCGTCACCATTCTCAATTTATAAAGAGAAACTTTGAAAAAGAAAATAAAAAGTTATCTGTGGGCTAAGTTACAACTTGAGCCCTATATGTTTTTAGCATACATATATGTGTTTACATTTGGCAAAGTGCTGGCATCATTATACATATGCCTAATTAGCTGTTACTGTAGCAGTTCCCGTTTGCAATTTACTCATAGATGTGCAGACAACTATCACTGGATTACTTTGACACTGAAGAAAACTCAAACGTGCTGTTTCTCAGGCAATTCAGCAGTTTGAGGAGCATTTTTCTCTGATTTGTAAACGGATTTATAGATTCATTATTATTTTATTATATTATTCATGACAATGATGTCCCCAGAAAGTGTAAATTCACATTGCATCTAAAAATATGTGGATCATTTATATGTTCAGATTTTGCAGAGTTATGACTTTGGGGCAAACGGGCAGTAAAGATTTTAAGTAGCACCCACCTGAAGTATGTAAAGAAAGTTTAAAAAGAAAACTCTTGACTGCAGTTGTGTTGCTCAACAATTTGCACTATTGACTTTTATGATAATTCCTTATAATTCCTTGCTTCATGTGGTCAATTCTTTAGAAGAAGGATAGAAACCAGTCACAGCTGCAGGATGCAGCTTCGAGGCTTACGTTAAACTACAAAAGGCAAGAAGAAAGATGCATATACTTTCAAACCCTTTTCAACCCTATCGATGATAGAAATAATAGAAAATATGTGTCCATGAATTATATAATAAAGCAAAATTATTTTTATTGGATGTAATTTCTCTACCTCAGTTGTATGAGATTCAAACTGTTAACATCCAAGAATGTTACAATGACCTATAAAAGAACCCCCTTTAATGTCTAATAGTAGATGGACGTCTACATTTGTGCATGTATTTATTCTTTTGTGCTGTATTTGCTCTGCTGCAAAACTCCCCATACCACACAGCTATGAAATAATTATTCTTGTCCTCCTCTGTGCTCTCTTCATCTCCTTAAATTCACAGCCAAACTAATCTAGTGATACAAGTATTATATTGTACAAATAAACTACAAAAAGGCAACATAAGATGTGAAGGCCTATTTATGTCTGATGCAATTTAAAAACAATAACATCTACAGCTCTTTGTATACATTTGCCTTCTTCTTCTTTTTCTTCTTCTTGTCTTGTCTAATGCATTCTCTTTACAGCAGCACTGTGTGAGTACACTGATCTGAGCTTCTTTCCATGTTTTCCTAAAAGAAACCTGAGAGTTTTGTTTGCCACAAGGCAGGCCAAGGTCAGGATAAAAAAGTGAGCCAGAAGGAGAGTAATGACAGTGGCAGTGGGGGGTTGGGGGGGGTGTGAAGGAAGCTCAGGGGGATTACAGTGTTGTTGGCATGTGGAGAGTCACACCTGTTTCTTAAAGACACCACTGATTACAGGTCGGGAGCAACAGTCTGTTCACCGCGATCTCTTAAAAATAAGCTTTACTTAAGAGAGCAAAAGTCATGAAAGCTTCTGTAAACTTAATGCAAGATTTCATTTAGCTTATCTTTTATTGGTTTCTCTCTGAAAACATGAAGCGTGTTCCTGTGGCTTTCCATATTCCAAGACAAATCTACGACAGCAGTTGCTATTAGAAATAAAAACCTTCATTATGTTAACAAAACTAAACAACTATTACTATGTGCGCTTACAAGATGTGGTATATTGCCACTACATATGGAAACTGGAGGATACAGAGGGGTGGATGAAGAAGAGATGATCTGAATATTGTGTGCTTAATGTGGCTATATGTAACTTTCAGTTTGTGTTGATTCTAGCGGCCACTTTGGACAAAAACAGTAGTGTTTTTAGCACAACTCCATCCATCCATCCATCTTCATCCGCTTATCCGGGGTCGGGTCGCGGGGGTAGCAGCTCCAGCAGGGGACCCCAAACTTCCCTTTCCCGGGCCACATTAACCAGCTCCAACTGGGGGATCCCGAGGCGTTCCCAGGCCAGGTTAGAGATATAATCCCTCCACCTAGTCCTGAGTCTCCCCCGAGGCCTCCTCCCAGCTGGACGTGCCTGGAACACCTCCCTAGGGAGGTGCCCAGGGGGCATCCTTACCAGATGCCCGAACCACCTCAACTGGCTCCTTTCGACGCAAAGGAGCAGCGGCTCTACTCCGAGCTCCTCACGGATAACTGAGCTTCTCACCCTATCTCTAAGGGAGACGCCAGCTACCCTCCTGAGGAAACCCATTTCGGCCGCTTGTACCCTGGATCTTGTTCTTTCGGTCATGACCCAGCCTTCATGACCATAGGTGAGGGTAGGAACAAAAACTGACCGGTAGATTGAGAGCTTTGCCTTCTGGCTCAGCTCTTTTTCGTCACAACGGTGCGATAAATTGAATGTAATACCGCACCTGCTGTGCCGATTCTCCGACCAATCTCCCGCTCCATTGTCCCCTCACTTGCGAACAAGACCCCAAGGTACTTGAACTCCTTCACTTGGGGTAAGGACTCATTCCCTACCTGGAGAAGGCACTCCATCGGTTTCCTGCTGAGAACCATGGCCTCCAATTTAGAGGTGCTGATCCTCATCCCAGCCGCTTCACACTCGGCTGCGAACCGATCCAGTGAGTGCTGAAGGTCACAGGCCGATGATGCCATCAGGACCACATCATCTGCAAAAAAGCAGCGATGAGATCCCCAGCCCACCGAACTGCAACCCCTCTCCACCCCGACTACGCCTCGATATCCTGTCCATAAATACTACAAACAGGATTGGTGACAAAGCGCAGCCCTGGCGGAGGCCAACTCTCACCTGAAACGAGTCCGACTTACTGCCGAGAACCCGGACACAGCTCTCGCTTTGGTCGTACAGAGATTGGATGGCCCTGAGAAGGGACCCCTCACCCCGTACTCCGCAGCACCTACCACAGTATCTCCCGGGGCACCCGGTCATACGCCTTCTCTCAGATCCACAAACACATGTAGACTGGTTGGGCATACTCCCGAGGCTCCCTCCAGGATCCTTGCGAGTAAAGGGCGGGTCCGCTCCGACTTACTGCGAGAACCGGACACAGCTCTCGCTTTGGTCGTACAGAGGTGGATGGCCCTGAGAGGGACCCCCTCACCCCGTACTCGCAGCACCTCCACAGTATCTCCCGGGGCACCCGGTCATCACGCCTTCTCCAGATCCACAAAACACATGTAGACTGGTTGGGCATACTCCCAGGCTCCCTCCAGGATCCTTGCGAGAGTAAAGATCTGGTCCGTTGTTCCACGACCAGGGACGGAATCTGCATTGTTCCTCTTCAACCTGAGATTCGACTATCGACCGAACCCTCCTTTCCAGCACCTTGGAGTAGACTTTACCGGGAGGCTGAGAAGTGTGATACCCCTGTAATTGGCACACCCTCTGGTCCCCCCTTTTTTAAAGGGGAACCACCACCCCGGTCTGCCACTCCTTAGGCACCGTCCCAGACTTCCACGCAATGTTGAAGAGGCGTGTCAGCCAAGACAACCCCTCCACACCCAGAGCTTTAAGCATTTCTGGACGGATCTCATCAATTCCTGGGGCTTTGCCACTGTGGAGTTGTTTAACTACCTCAGCAACCTCCACCAGGGAAATTGATGCCAATCCCCCCTCATCCTCCAGCTCTGCCTCTACCATAGAGGGCGTATTAGTCGGATTTAGGAGTTCCTCAAAGTGCTCCTTCCACCGCCCTATTACCTCCTCAGTTGAGGTCAACAGCGTCCCATCCTTACTGTACACAGCTTGGATGGTTCACCCGCTTCCCCCCTCCTGAGGTGGCGAACGGTTTTCCAGAAGTACCTTGGTGCCGACTGAAAGTCCTTCTCCATGTCTTCTCCGAACTTCTCCCACACACGCTGCTTTGCCTCTTTCACGGCAGAGGCTGCAGCCTCTGCCGTGAACATGTTGAACCATGTTGAACCTATGTTCGAACATGGTGTTCGTTATAGACAATCCATGACTAGCACAGAAGTCCAACAACAAACAACCACTCTGGTTTAGATCAGGGAGGCCGTTCCTCCCAATCACGCCTCTCCATGTGTCTCCATCATTACCCACGTGCGCGTTGAAGTCCCCCAGCAGAACTATGGAGTCCCCGACTGGAGCCCCATGCAGGACTCCACTCAAGGTCTCCAAGAAGGCCGAATACTCTGAACTCTTGTTTGGTGCATATGCACAAACAACAGTCAGAGTTTTCCCCCCCACAACCCGCAGGCGTAGGGAGGCGACCCTCTCGTCCACCGGGTTAAACTCCAACGTAGCGGCGCTCAGCCGAGGGGCTTGTGAGTATCCCCACACCCGCCCGGCGCCTCACACCCTGGGCAACTCCGGAGAAGAAAAGAGTCCAACCCCTATCCAGGAGTATGGTTCCAGAACCAAGACTGTGCGTGAGAGTAAGCCCCACCAGATCTAACCGGTGGCGCTCCACCTCCCGCACAAGT